>NC_088389.1:81695000-82070000 GCF_037993035.2 Macaca fascicularis
ACCTCACATCTATCCACATTCTCAAGTAGAAGTGTCTGGTTTTATCTTTTCATAGCATTTCTTCCCTACATTTATGTTCATTCCTGAAAAGTAACATCTTATGCATAATGTATAATTTTGAAATAGTTAGTTATCATAGGTATTACACTTTAAAATAAAATTGCTTCTGTATTTTAACTACTAAAATAAAAACGTTTGAAATGTGTTGAAATAGTACTACAAAAAGGTGCTATATATGTTATAACAAATATTCATGTTTACATGATTTGAAAATTCAAATTCCAAAATAGCAAGAATTTTTATACATATATATGCTTGATAATTTTCAAATAATTAAATTCATTTACGATTCAAATAAATCCGTTTGTTGGTAAAAATCACCAAATACTTTAAAGCTATTTCACGGAGATCTTTCTCAAAATTAGTTATATCTATAGAAACTCAGTTTAATCTACAGTGTGGGATGAACATTTCAGATTATTTGTTGCTTCTCATATGCTATCATAAATCAGGTTATCTCATGACCTCAATGTGAAACTTCAAAAAGCTCACTATTTTCCATTTCAACCAGAAGTTACTTACTTTACACTTGACTGGTTCTTAAGAACAAATTTGGATACTAGCTTTCACAGGGTAGGTACATTTCTTATCTGGTGAATATAACTATATCTGAATATTAAAGGAAAATATAAATAATATTATCTTTGCTATGCAAATTAGAAATGCCTTTGGGATAAGAAAAGGCCTCCAGGTATTTTCAAATAAGTGGATGCAGAAGTGTATTTCATGTTTAGTATACTTCCCAACTACTTTAAATACTATTGATCTCAACGTTGTTTATATATAATTATATCTAGTTCATTTGCCTTTGAAACATTTATTTTTGATGATAGCATAAAAATTAACCAAAGGCATTGAAAGAATAGGCAAGACTTTATTAATCTTACTGAATGGTCAAAGATTATTATTAGTGCTTCACGTGAACATTTTAAAGTTACCATAACTGCCATTTTTATTGCTTGCAATTCTATTTAAACATTTATATTCTTATCCTTTTTTACAAAAAAAAAAAAAACAGTAAAAAGTGTTCATAAAGTAATATGTAATGCAACAAGATAGTTTTCAAAAGTCTACACATAGGACTGCAATCCTACTCAATGAGTTTTTGTGGACACTCTTTTCTTCTAGGTTTATATTCTCCTAAATAACATTATAAAATGATAACTTTGTTAAAAGAATGAGAATTATTCTGTGATATTCCAGATGACAGAGCAGATATGTCCCATTCACGTCTAATAGATGGTTTAGATTTACAGATGAATTTTAAAACACTTTGGTTTACTAATTATAAATTTATCTCCCTTCAAAAAATAATAATATGTAAATGATAATTCCTGGTGACAAAACTTGAAGGTCCACACTTAACTAGTGGAAACATTAGTAAATACAGATTCTATCATACTATTATCTACACACAGATGCAGACACCACACTTTGAAGACACAGACCTCCAGTAACAACTAATGACCTGTGTCACTTGTTTTCATGAGTAACTCCATCAATTCTGTACACACTAGAACCTATCTCAGCTGGGCCCCTCCCACTAGAATTCGCATGACTAATTATGCCCAACTGAATACAGCTCCATGGCAAGTATGGCAAGTACGTTTTCTCTTCTCTGCAAAACTGTAGCAATGTGCTATCTGGAGTGCTGTTTTAATTCAGGACTCAACAGGAAAAAGAACGGAGAACAATAAGTAAAGGCTACTATGGTATATAAGGGTAAGAGAAGTGGCACAAGAATCAGGTATTTTGCCTGCCACCTTCCCTCTAGGGTAAACTCATCATCTATCAAACTTTTTAAATCTTACTCTGAATAGTAAATGTCAACAATGTCAAGTTACCTACTACAATTAACCACCAAATACAATGACAAAATAAATTTTCTAAAGCATGGTCAGCTTCCATTCCCAGGAAAATGGATTAGAAGTATTTTCCTGATTCCTCCCTCAGAACACAACTAGAAATCCTGAATATTACATATAAAATAAATATGAGAAAACTCTGAAGGTGGGAGAAAAAAAGGCAGACTGGCTAGAAACCTTGGGACCCTGTTATTAAACAGCAATAAGTTTCCCAGGTTTTCCTTTTGCCTCATGCACAGCAGATATGGAACAGAAAAAGTTGACAACCTAGAAACACCAGTAAGTACAGAAAGACAAAAGCCTCAACAAAAATCTGCTCTCTACTCTAAGGACCAGGAAAGGGGTAGCCTAGTAAACAAAAAAACTTTCAGACATTAACCACTCTACTCCTGACAAGTACCAAAGGAAAAAAAAATGTGACCCCACCACCACTCATGCTAGCAAAGGACACGAGAGGAGCTAGACTTCAATCTTTGCAAGTCTATATAATGAGGCTCCCCAGCCTCCCTAATTGCTGCCAGAAGAATTTCAGAGAAGGACAAGTGGAGAGCCAGGAGTTTCATATTCACGATACTGTAATGAGGCTACCCACTCCTCCAGCCCCTGCTCCCCACTGGAACTGTGTCACAGAAGGCCACGGAAGAGTCAGAATTTTCACCCTTGCCCAGCAATAACAAGGCTCCCTTCCTCCCGTGATGTCAGTGGAAGCCACATGGGAGATATTCTTACCCCTTCCAGCTAGGGTGGTATTAGTGAAGGCCTAATAAAGAGTGAGAATACACCCATTCAGCAATAAAAAAAAAACACCATCACATTCCTCAGGTGTCTTCAGAGACCAGAGGGGAACCTAAACTTCTAAACATTTCTGGCAGTAAATAGTAGGGGTAACTCTTCCTCTGATAAAATGTTATCAGTGAAAGCCAGAGAAAATAGAAGGTTTAAATAAGATACAGAGTTCATAACGTAATACCCAAAGCATCCAGATTCAATCAGAAAATCACTTGTTATACCAAGAACCAGGAATATCTCAAACTGTTAAAAAATCCATAGATGCCAACACCAAGATGACAGAGATGTCAGAATTATGTGACAACAATTTCGAAGCAGCCATAATGAAAATGTTTCAATGAGCAGTTATAAAGGTAAAAGAAACAAATTGGAAGTCTCAGCAAAGAAACAGAAAGTGTAAGCAAAGAGACAGAAGATACAAAGAAAAAACAAATGCAAATTTTATGCCTGAAAAGTACAAAACCCAACTCAATAGATGGGCTCAATGGCCAACTGGAGAGGACAGGAAAGAATCAGTGAAAAGCAAAAGAGAACAGAATTTACCGAATCTGAACAACATAGAAAATAGACAAAATGAACACCACCTCAGAGGCCTGTCAAAGATCTAATATTTGTAACACCTGAGCCCAGGTAGAAGAGAAAGAAGGCAGTGGTGAATAAATATACAAAGAAACAGTGGCTCAAAATTTACCAAGTTTAGCAAAAGACATAATCATACAGATTCAAGAAGCTGAGCAAACCTGAATACAATAATCTCAAATAAATCTACACCAAGTCATATCATACTAAAACTTCCAAAATCTAAAAATCAAGAAAAAATCTTGAAGATAGTGACAAAGCAATACCATTATTACCTAAAAACAATGATTCAGATGACAGCAAATTTCTTGCTGGAAACCACCAAAACCAGAAGGAATTTTTCAAATACCAAAAGAAAAGAAAAGAATCAATGCACAATTCTATAATATAACCAGTGAAAATATTTTTTAGGAATTAAAGGAAACCAAGACATTCTTTAAAACAAAAAAAGGAATGGGGAAATCTAGGAATTGGTTGTCAGGAGATCAAACAAAAAAGTAAAGTAAGTTTTCTAAATAGAAAAGAAATTTTAAATGGAGGGATCCTGGAACATCAAGAAGGAAGAAGGAAAAGAATAAGGGCAAAAATCTGCGTAAATACAATAGACTTTCCTTGTCTTCTTCAGTTTTCTAAATTAGGTTTGATGGCTGAAACAAAAAGTATAATAATATCTTACGTGGTTCTAAATGTGTGTCAAAAAATATTCACGGCAACTATATTATATGGGAGACAGAAAAGGAAAATAGAAAGGTTTCTATTATAAACGTCACTTAAAGTAGTAAAATATTGATACCAATACACTGTGCTGAGTTATGTATATATAATATAATAATTAGAGCGACCACTAAAGATATATACAAAGAGATACCATCAAAACCAATACAGATAAGCCAAAAAGAAATTCTAAAACGTGTTCCAATAGCCAACAGGAAGGCAGGAAAAAAAAAAACAGAGATAGCAAACAGAAAAAAAAGCAAAATGACACACATAAGTGCTGACATATCAATAATCAAGCTGAATGTAAATAATCTAAAATATACAAATTAAAAGTGCTCAACAGAGTAGATTTTAAAACATGATGCAACTATACAGTAGCTAAAAGAAACTCATTTCAAATACGGCAATATAGATAAGTTGAAAGTAAAAAGAAGGAAAAAAATTTGTCACGTAATCATTCTTCAAAAGAAAGAGAAGTGGTCATATTAACATTGAATAATGTATACTTCAGAGCAAAGAAAATTACTAAGGAAAGCAAAGGACATTGTACAATGATAAAAGAATCTGCCAAGAAGACTTAGTGATCCTAAATGTGTACGTACTGAACTTTAGACTTTAGAGCTCAAAAATATATGAAGAAAAGAAACTGACAGAACTGAAAAGAGTAATAGATAAATCAATAATTATGTTTGGTAACTTCAAAATGCCTCTCTCAACAATGAATAGAACTAGACAGTAAATCATCAAAGGTACAGAAGAGCTCAGCAACAAAATCAACCTATAGGATCTAATCAACATTTATAGAACAATCCACCAACATCAGCAAAATATATATTATTTTCAAATGCCCATAGATTTATACAAAGATAAACCATACTTGGGGCCATAAAACAAACCTTGTCAAATTTAAAAGAATTCAAATCACAGAGTACATTCTCTGATCATATGAAATCAAACTAAAAGTTTGGCAACAGAAAAATCTCCACACACTTGAAAATTAAATAACACACTTCTACATAATCCTTGGTCATACAGAGAGTCTCAGAGGAAAATTAAAAACACATAGAATTGAATAAAAATTAAAAGGCAGCATATCAAAATATGGGGGATGAAGTTAAAGCAGCTGAGAGGAAAATTTATAAAATTAAACATGTACATTACAAAACAGGAAAAATCTCAAATCAACAATCTACACTTCCACTTCAAGAAACTGAAATTTTTTTTTTTTGAGACTGAGTCTCACTCTGTCACCCAGGCTGGAGTGCAGTGGCTCAATCTCGGCTCACTGCAAGCTCCACCTCCTGGGTTCATGCCATTCTCCTGCCTCAGCCTCCCGAGCAGGAGCCCGCCACCACGCCTGGCTAGTTTTTTGTATTTGTAGTAGAGACGGGGTTTCACCATGTTAGCCAGGATGGTCTCAGTCTCCCGAACTTGTGATGTGCCTGCCTCAGCCTCCCAAAGTGCTGGGATTACAGGCGTGAGCCACCGCGCCCAGCGAAGAAACTGAAAATTGCTGACAGAGATAACAACAAAAAGGAAATAATAAAAAGCAGAAATCAACATAATAGAAAACAGAAAAATAATAGAGAAAATCAATGAAACTAAGAACTTTTTGGAAGCACAATACTTTTCAAAAACTTCTAGCAAGAGTGACAAGGGAAAAAAATAGGGAAGACACACATCTGTTATCAATATCAAGAAAGAAACAGGGTTATCCATAGACACTGCAGACATAAAACTATAACAAGAAAAAACTGTGAACAACGCTGTACACATAAATTTGACAACTTAGAAAAACTGACCAGTTCCTCAAAATGCACAAACTACCACACTGCACCAATACAAAATAGATAACTGAACAATCCTGTAACTGGCCATTTGAAAACTCCCAGAAAAGAACTCTCCAGGTTGAGATAATTTACTGAAGAATTCCACCAAACATTTGAAGAAGAACAACATCAACCCTACACAATTTGTTTCAGAAAACAGAAGAGAAAGCAGCACTTTCCGATTCATTTTATGAAGCTACACTTATCTCTGATATAGAAACCAAAGCTAGTACAATAAAAGAAAGCTATACACCAATATCCCTCATGATTAGAGATGCAATGAGTCCTTAACAAAACGTTAGCGAATAGTAGTTAGCAATGTATAATTGTACACCATGACCAAGTGAAATTTATTCCAGTAGGCAAAGCTGGTTCAGTATTCAAAAATAAATCAATGTATTCCACCATATCAACAATCTGAAGTAGAAAAATATCCTGGTCATATCAAGTGATGCAGTACAAGCATTTGATGGAATCAAAGGCCTATTCATGATTTAAAAAAAAAAATATTCTCAGCAATCTAGGAACAGAAAATTTCCTCAACTTGATAAAAAAAATTTACAAAAACTTGCAGGGACCATTTAGTGAAAGACTGATTTCTCTCTAAAATAGGAGCAGGGCAAGGATGTCCACTCTCACCACTCTTACTCAACATAGTACTGGAAAATATAGCCAGCACAATAAGGGAAAATAAAATTAAATTAAAATAAAAGGCACACAGATCAGAAAGGAAAAAATAAAACTTCACTTGCTTACAATTAATGTGATTATCTATGTAGAAAAATCAAGGGATCATTAAAAAAATAAAATCTTAGAAATAAGTGCACACAGAAATCATCATTCTATATACTAATAATGCACACATGGACACTGAACATAAAAATATAGTATCATTTACCATCATACCAAAACGTTTAAATATATAGGTGTAAATCTAACAAAAGATACACAGGACTTGTATGCTGAAAACTACAAAATGGTAGTGAAAGCAATCAAAGAAGATCTAAATAAATGGAGAGACATCTTATGTCCGTGGATTAGGAGTAACAAACATGCCAATTCTCCCCCAAATTGATATCTAGTTTCAACTCAAAACCTGAGCAAGATTTTTTAAAAATAGAGACAAAAGTCTTCTAAACTTCATGGAAAGCACAGGACTAAAATAGCTAAAACAATTTTGAAAAGGAAGAAAAAGCAGGAGAAATAATTCTAGCAGATTTTAAGATGCATTATATAGCTATAGTAATCAAGATGGTGTGGTATTGACAGAAAATAGACACAGAGATCAACAGAACAGAATAAAGAACCAAGAAATACACCCATGCAAATATACCCAAGTGATTTTAGACAAAGATGAAAAATAGTTCAATGGGAAGAGGATGGTACTTTTAACAAATTGTGCTAGAAGAATTAGACATCCACAGGAAGAAAAAGAAAAGAACCTTCACCTCCTTAAATCTCTTCTTATACAAATATTAACTCAAAACGGATTGTGAACTTAAGTACAAAACATAAAACTATAAAACTTTTAGAAAAAAAAAATAAGAGAAAATCTTTGGTCTCTAGAGCTAAGCAAAAACAAAATCTCAATTTGACACCAAAAACACACCCATTGAAGAAAAAATTAAAATTGGACTTCATCAAAATTTTAAATTTTGTTGTACAAAAGACCCTGTTAAGAGGTTAAAACACAAGCTATAGACTGGGAGATAATATTTACAAACCACATAGTTGACAAAAGACCGGTATCAGGGATGAACTTTCAAAACTCAACAGTAATTTTTTAAAATCCAAATAGGAAATGGGCAAAAGACATGAAAAGAAATTTCATCGAAGAGGACATTCAGATGGCAAATGAATACAGGAAAAGATGTTCACAAAAACAAAATCAGCCAGGCGTGGTGGCGGGTGCCTGTAGTCCCAGCTACTCGGGAGGCTGAGGCAGAATAGCAAGAACCCGGGAGGCGGAGCTTGCAGTGAACCCAGATTGGGTCACTGCACTCCAGCATGCACTACAGAGCGAGACTCCGTCTCAAAAACAAAAACAAACAAAAAAAAAAATGATGTTGAACATCATTAACCATGAGAAATGCATATTAAAGCTGCAATGAGGTATAACTACACATCAGCAGAATGGCTAAAAAAAACATAGTGACAACACCAAATACTAGTGAAGAAGCAGATAAACCGAATCACTCACACATTGCTGGAGAAAATGTAAAATGGTATAGACAATCTGACAAACAGTTTGGCAATTTCTTTTCTTTTCTTTCTTTCTTTTTGGTTTTTTTGTTTGTTTGTTTGCTTTTTTTTTTTTTTTTTTTTTTTGGTTTGTTTTCCTGAGACAGAGTCTCACACTGTTGCCCAGGCTGGAGTGCAGTGGCACGATCTCTGCTCACTGCAACCTCTGCCTCCTGGGTTAAGCAATTCTCCTGTCTTAGCCTCCCGAGTAGCTGGGACTACAGGTACCCACCACCACGCCCGGCTAATTTTTGCATTTTTAGCAGAGACGGGGTTTCAACATATTGGTCAGGCTGGTTTCAAACTCCTGACCTCAGGTGATCCACCCACCTTGGCCTCCCAAAGTGCTGAGGTTACAGGCGTAAGCCACCGCACCCGGCTAGCAATTTCTTAACAAACTAAGGCTATAACAATCATATGGCCCAGCAATTACACTCCTGGCCATTTATCCCAGATAAAAACTTAGGTTTACAACAAAAAAGTATGTACACAAATGTTCATAGCAACTAATTCGTAATAGTCAAAAACTGGAAACAACCCAGATGTCCTTCAATAAGTGAATGGTTAAACTATGGTACATCCATACTATGGGACACTCCTCAGAAACAAAAATAAATCAACTATTGATATACACAAAAATTTGAAAGAATCACCAGAGAATTATGCTGAATGAAAAGCCTATACTAAAAAGTTATGTGCTGTCTGATTCCATTTATACAACATTTTAGAAATGATAAAATTACAAAAATGGAGAACAAATTGGCAGTTGCCAGGAGTTACAAACAGGGTTGGGTGTGAGATGTAAAGAGAGAAGTGAGTGGGGTTATAAAAGGGGTCCTTATGGTGACAGAATTGTTCCACATTGACTGTATAAATGTCAATATCCTGGCTTCATACTGCACTATAGTTTTGCAAGATGTTATCTTTGGAAAGAAATGGTTCAAGGGTATGCCAAATCTCTGTATTATTTCCTATAACTGCATGTGAATCTACAATTATCTCAAAATGAAAAGTTCAATTTTTTAAAACTGGCTATCTACTACTTCCTAAAAAAATCGCTGACTCTAAAATCAATTGAAAACACCCTGTAAGTCTTCCACTAATCTTCTCCAACAATGTTTCTTTGTTTTGATGAGAAGAAAGCAAACTTCTGACTTAATTACTGTTAATCACTGTTACAATTCCAATTTAAGAAAAAAAACAGGAATAAGAATGTTAAATCTTTTAATACCATAATTTCAGCCACAGATTAACCCTTAACAGCTCAAGAGTGATAAGCATCTGTGCACACTTCTACAATACCCCTACTTTAAGACTATGGCAGAAACAAGAAAACAAGTTTTATATACATTGTTTCCCTAAAATAAGAGGCATCAGAGTATCAAATGGTAGAAACTATTTTTAAAATTAAATATGCATACAGATATGTATTTCATAAAGTTATTATTTTAAAGGAACAAATCTGTCCTCATAACACTGGTGATTAAGAAAATTTATACCCTAATTTGTTTACTATTCCTCTATCAGGTTAGAAGACATGAAATTTCCAATGAGATATTTTACATTAAAATTAAAGTAATATAGAAATGTTAGATATTATTATTCATCACTATAGCTATAACTTCATACTAATAATGTTTAGGTAGTACTCAACATTTCTGGCTTTCCACTAAATGATAAAAGATGTACTATTTGTTCTTTTTTTTTTTTTTTTTTTTTTTTTTTTTTTTTTTTTTTTGAGACGGAGTCTCACGCTGTTGCCCAGGCTGGAGTGCAGTGGCGCGATCTCGGCTCACTGCAAGCTCCGCCTCCCGGGTTCCCGCCATTCTCCTGCCTCAGCCTCCTGAGTAGCTGGGACTACAGGCGCCCGCCACCGCGCCCGGCTAATTTTTTGTATTTTTAGTAGAGACGGGGTTTCACTGTGGTCTCGATCTCCTGACCTTGTGATCCACCCGCCTCGGCCTCCCAAAGTGCTGGGATTACAGGCTTGAGCCACCGCGCCCGGCCCTATTTGTTCTTTTTAACAGTGACTTCTTCGAAATTAATACAGCTGGTCTTCACTGATGCTGAAGCCATTAACTTTCTTTTCTCCATAAAAATTTGTAGAAATTTTCCAACAGGATATAACCATTATTTTTTCCAAAATTCAAGAAGCTTTTCCCTCAGGTTTTGCAGTGTGACTCCCCTATATGTATATGATATCAAAGATGAAACATCAGCATAAATAAATATGATATTAATCATGTTGGAGGCCTTGATGTAAGGCTTGTCAGATCAAAGTTTATGGAGGAATGTGTATACACTTATAAGTAGACTTAGCAATAAAGTGCACTGAAACCTAGAAGTTTATGTTTGACCTACTATGCATTTTACTAAGTTCAGCCTTTTCTAAGTAAAATTTCCCTTTTTAAAAATTAGGCAATTTTAGAATAATATCCAGGAAATAAAAATGATAACAGAAAAATGTTAGGCATTAAAACATTTTACAATTATGAAAAATATATTATTTAAAGGCAGTATACAGCAAGATGACAGAGTAAGAAATACCAGCCTTCATTCTTCCTCCCGCAAAAATAACTAGAAAGCTATCCATAAGGAAAACAGCCCAAAGAGGTCTCAAGAGTCTAAATAAGAATCTACACAACAAAAATGGAGGAAAAATTGGTGAATAACTGCACAGAATGGATGGATGAGGTATTTCATAATACCTAAAATGTCTGGGGACAACTAGGAACAAAGAAGAAGTGTAGGGAAATCAGTATCAGCCACACAGCAGGTGCTATCATGGACCCCAACAACCTACTCTGCAGATTACTCTTGTAGCCATTACTGCTTAGGAGCTTAACAGTCCCAAAAGCAGTCGCAGACTCCCTGCATTTTGTCTCCTTAGTGTTCAAAGGTACGAACTCCAGCAACCTACTCCTCAGAGGACACCAGCAGCTTTCACTACTGAAATAACAATAGCTATAACCACCTCCCAGAAGAAGCTGCCACCCCCACAACCCCACATATGCAACAGATCCCAGAACTACAGCTGCACTATTCACCTGGACTCCAAACCCCAGCTCAATGGCCAATCCATGAGTATCCATGCCTCAAACATTGGAGCCACTAACACAGCAGACTAGCCTGTGCCCAGATCTTGAAGCCACTGTTCACTCTACACACAACTGCACTATGGATCCTGGCTGCATGGCTACTCTACATGTGCATGCACCTAGGACACTGGAGCCACCACCACAGGGAGAGTAACAATGTCCTGGACCCTGGAGCCACCTATAACTTTGCACATATCCACACTTTGCACCCTGGTTCCCTGGCTATTCCGTGAGCACCCATACTGCATACACCATTACCAAACTGGTGGGGGTGCCTGTGCCCTGGATACTAGAACCACTGCTACCCCAGACCCCGGAGTCACCATCCTCCCTCCACACATGCCTGAGCTCCAAACATCAGCTCCATGGCCACTCCATAGGCACTGTGCTAAGCTACACCCAGCACCATTAAGGATACCCTCAACCACAACTTCCTGCACAAGAGAAAAAGAGATCAGGGAGACCTCAGCAGCCTTGGCCATCAAAGAACCCAAAAGCCCTTGCTCCCCCTACAGACACCTTGTAACACACACAGCCTTGGCTGCTGAGGACTCCTACAATCTTAGCAGATACTGATTTCAGCTGACAAAACTGCATGGAGACTATACCGCTATATCCTCACCAAAGCTGGAACCATGGCACCTCACCAAGCCAGCACTCTTGTACCCATCTGTAGGTGAAAGTCTTTAGCCACTGAAACCAGTGTGTAAAGTCTAGAAGTGACTGCTCCATGAAATGCACAGATATCAATGCAAGGCAACAAACACAAAAAAATCAAAAACAAGATGCCACCAAAAAACAAAATGACAAATTTCCAGTAACCAATCCCAATGAAATGGAGATCTTTGAATTGTCAAAGAATTCAAAATACAGTCATGTGTAACTTAACAAGCACTCATTCTGAGAAATGCATCATTAGGTGATTCTGTCCTTGTGCACGTATCATAGAGTGTACTCACATAGACCTAAATGATATAGACTACTACACAACCTAGGCTATATGGTACAGTCTATAACTCTTAAGCTACAAACCTGTACAGCATGTTACTGTAGTGAATACTATAGGCAACTGTAACACAATGGTAAGTATCTGTGCATGTAAACATATCTAAACATAGAAAAAGTACAGTAAAAATATGGTATTATAATCTTACGGGACTACCATCAGATATGTAGTCCATCATTGACCAAAACATTGCAATGAGGAGAATGAGTCAACTGTTTCAAGGAAGCCCACCGAGCTACAAGAGAACACAGATGGATGACACAATGATATTAAAGAAAACAATACATGTGAAAACAGAGATAAAAATCATTAAAAAGAAACAGAAATTCCAAAGCTGAGGAATATAACAATGAAATGCAAAATGAAATAGTGTCAACATCAGATTTAATGAAGCAGAAGAATCTGTGAACTCAAAAACAGATAATTTGAAATTACCCACTTAGACTAACAGAAAGAATGTAAAAAGGAATGTAAAAGTAAAGTCTACAGTACTTATGGAACACCATCGAAAGAATCCACTCTTGCCACTTTTATTCAATATACTACTGGAAGTCCTACTCAAAGCAATTAAGCAAGAAAAAGAAAGAAAGGCCATCCAAATTAGGAAGGAAGAAGTAAAACTGCCACTGTCTTTATATAAGATAACACAATCTTATATAAAGAAAATTAAAGACTCCTTCCAAAACAAAAAACTAGTAACTAGTAAACAAATTTAGTAAAGTTTCAGAATACGAAATCAGCATACAAAAATCAGTTGTGTTTCTATAACACTAAAACATACTCTCTGAAAAAGAAATTAATAAAACAGTTCCATTAACAACAGAATCAAAAATAAATACTTAGAAATAAATCTAACCAAATACATGAAAGACCTATAACTGAAAACCATAAAACATTGATGAAAGAAATTAAAGACACAAATAACTGGAAAAAATAGCTCGTGGATTTGAAGGATAGTTATTGCTAAAATATACATATTACCCAAAGCAATCTACAGATTCAATGCAATCCCTATCAAAATTCCAATGACATTTTTCATACAAGTGAAAAAAGTCATAAAATTCATATGGAACCACAAAAGATCATGACTAGCTAAAGCAATCTTCAGCAATAAGAACAAAGTTGAAGCATCACACTTCCTGATTTCAAATCAGATTACAAAGCTATAGTAATCAAAACAGCATGGTACTGGCATAAACACAGATAAACAAACCAGTATAACAGAATAGAGAACCTGAAATAAATCCATACACAAATGGTCAACTAGCTTTCAACAAAGGTGCCAAGAATACGCAATATGCAAAGGAAAGTCTCTTTAATAAATGGTACCCAGAAAACCAGATAGCTGCATGTGGAAGAATAAAGTTGGACCCTTATCTTATGCCATACACAAAAATCAACTCAAAATGATTAAAGGCTTAATCATAAGACTTGAAATCACAAAACTAGAAGAAAAAAAAAAACACAGGGAAAAGCTCCTTAACAATTGGTCTTGTCAATGATTTTACAATCTCCAGTTTAATATTTGATTTCAATTCATAGAACCAGAGTGAGAACCATATTCAACAATTCAAAAGAATGTACCAAGGATATCTGGAGCAGTCAAAAGAGACTGCAAATATTCACAAGGCTGTCATTATGTTGTATCAGGTTTAGGATTACTCAAGATTCTAAGGCCGAGTGTGGTGGCTCAGACCTGTAACCCCAGCACTTTCTAAGGCTGAGGCAAGAGGATGCTTGAACCCAGGAGTTTGAGATCAGCCTGGCGAAACAGCAAGACCCCACGTGTACAAATTTTTTAAAAATTAGACAAACATGTTGGATGCACACATGTAGTCCTAGCTACTTGGGAGGCTGAGGCAGGAGAATCAGTTGAGCCCAGAGATTCGAAGCTGCAGTGAGCTATGATCACACCACTGTACTCCATCCTGGGTAACAAAGCAAGATGCAGTCACTTAAATAATAAAAAGACTCTAAATCTACTCAAAGAAAAGGTAAAAAATGGATGCCAGACTATGGTAGTGAACAAACTTTCCACAACTCCTGCCCCTGTAATTTGTTGCTGACCCAGTCTTTTGGTAAAACTATCACCTTCACTAGAACCAACACAAAACTTCACAATTCATCACCCTAGTCTACCATACCCCACTCTTATTCATAATCCTTATTCAGTAGAGCCATCTATGGTTTCAAATAAACCAAAACTGAAAAAAAGTCTTTACTATAAATGGTATATAAAGTATAACAAAATAAACAGATACCTGTGGTTAATAAATGTTGCTATACAGGACATTTATTCAACAAGTAAACTTAAGAGTTTCAAAATAATAAATGGCCTAAAAATCTGCTATGCTAACGTATATGCAACTTTCAAATTAATCGAAGATCACATACAGCATCAGCACGAGTAGTCACATATATTTATTTAATTCTTAGTTTCATCCAAATTACATGTTATTTTTTCAACTTAAACATAATTACTAAGACATAACCAAAAACAACCACCACCACCAAAAAAGCAATCCCAAGTACTATCCATAAATGTATTCATTAGGTTATATATTACTTATTTCTTAAATATGGGGATATAACTTTCTTTTTTTACTTTATTTGCTAACTAATATCAAGAAAGACAGGAACATAAAATTTTTCCTTCTTACCCATTTCCTCCCAACATTGATAGCCCTTGGATCTAAATACCACAGGAACACATTTGGATAGATTTTCTTTTGTGTGTTTGAGAGGGCTAGTATCCCTTGCTATTACAATATTTGCTATCTGCTAACCAACACATAGAATCAAAAGAGAATTCCAATAACTCAACATGCCTTATTGTCTAACTTTTTACTAGTCACACTCAGGAAATAAAAGTATTTGAATAGCAAAAACTATTACATACATTTTATAATGTGTCTCTCAGTCTTTCATCATACCAGAAGTGACAGGGTAATTTTCCCAGAGTCTGACATGTATAATCTTGTCAGACTGCTTTATACTGCCCCAGAGGGAAGAGGACAATGGAGTACCTACACACTTGCCAGGGATCCCCTCTCTGTAAGTTTTCTTCAGGGTACACTACCCCAGCACTTCTGGGGGCTGTGCCGTCTGACCAGTGTTTACATGGCAGGTGTAAATCCTGATTCTTACTGTAGTTTTTTAATGTAATACTTATTATGTATGATTCACAGCTGAGCGACATGGTATACTATGATGACATTTCCTTTCATATATAACTTTTTGTTTCTCTGAACAGTTAAAAATTGCATCACTCTGTTATTAACAACCTCACTCTTTAGCTGACTGAATTAATGTCACTATGAAGATACATATGCTATACCTCATTGTAGAACTTTTCACTGACTGATAACTGTTAACATCAGAGCAGAAAATGTCTTGCTTGCTTTCTAGTGCCCTATAAATACCTTTGGTATATTCTTTCCTTTAGGTTCTATCAAGTCTTAACAGCCTATGCACCTTCCCTTCCTTCTGACATTAAACACATGCTTGCTAAGAGAAATATAAATTTATGCTGACCTTTTGGTCCTTGAATTGTGTGTGGATCTCAAAAGAAAATCAGTATAGACAGCTTTTCTAATTCCTCATGTGAAAGATAAGAGGTAAAACTGAGAGATGAGAAAGAACAGGATACTGAAAAGAATTTTTTTTGAGTGAACTCATCTAGAGTAGGAACTCTCAAGAGACTTACACATACCCCTTACAATCAATGTGGCATCACATTTGGACTCCTACAAGGAAGTGATGATTTAGTAGTTGTGTTAATTAATGTAATGGAGAGAAATGTTAATAAAGCTCTTTTTCCTTTTTTAAAAAACATTATATCATCTCTATTTGTGCGGTTTTCTGTTTACTTATCACTAATCCTTTCTAGAATTCTCAAAGTATGAAATATCTTTCTCAAAAATATTACAATCTATCAGTGCTAATTTTTTCAGAGTCATCCTTCTTAAAGAACTGTTGTAGTCCTGCTACCAAGTCTTCTCTATCTTCTTTTATCTTCACCTTGGAATATCTTTATATTATTCATATGTTGGATCTCACATTTCCTCAATCCCAACTTTTTATCTTTTTTGGTATATTCTTTGTTTTGGTGATACACATCTTCCAGTGGCTTCCTAAGAATATGTACATGGGAGATTTGAGACCATATATTACAGAAAATGTATTTTTTATTATTATTTGAAACTTGATTAACATCTGGCTGGTTATGGAATTTTAGGTAGAAAATAATTTATCTCCCAGAATTATGAAAGCATTGCTCCATGTCTTCCAGCTTCTAGTAATTGAGACAATCACTGTTATTCTAATTACTAACTCCATGTATATGACTGCATTTTTTCCCCTCTAACAGGTTTTATGATCTTCTCACTATCTCCAACATTCTAAAATTGCACAATGTGCCTTGCTCTGCTGCCCAGGATGGAGTGCAGTGGCATGAATTCGGCTCACTGCAACCTACACCTCCTGGGCTCAAGCTATCCTCCCACCTCAGCCTCCCAAGTAGCTGGAACTACAGATGTGCGCCACCACACCCAACTAATTTTTGTATTTTTTGAGGAGACAGGTTTTCACTGTGTTGGCCAGGCTGGTCTTGAACTCCTGAGCTCAAGCAATCCACATGCCTCAGCCTCCCAAAGTGCTGGGATTACGGGCATGAGTCACTGTGCCCAGCCAGATCAACATTTTTTAATATGCAGATACACTTATTTATTCTTATCTTCAAGATACTAGTTTCCACTACCGTGTATTATAATATCATGCATTTGCTTGTTCAGTTATTCATTCATTTATTCACTGCCTTTGTGCCAGCGGCTGTAATAAGCACTGTGGAAAATATGCACAACATGGTCCTCAGACTGTTCAATGGAAAAGGCAACAAATTGACACACATAAATAATTACAATGAAATATAAATGCTTTCAAAGCAATGTTCAAGAGACTATTGAATAAGCAGAATCTATCTATACATGATTTGCTCATGATATCTAATGAATCACAAAAACACAGTTTCAACTTGTACTTTATTATACTCTTATTTCTGGAATAATTTCTAAAAATGAGGGCAAAGAGAGCATAATTATCATGACAATAAAACAATGCATTAGTACATCCATGTATTATCTGATATGGTTTGGCTGTATTGCCACCCAAATCTCATCTTGAATTGTGGCTCCCATAATCCCCACATGTGGTGGGAGGGACCCAGTGGGAGGTAACTCAATCAGAGGCACGAATCTTACCCCCACCCCCAACCCCATTCTTATGATAGTGAACAAGTCTCACAAGATCTGATGGTTTTATAAAAGCGAATTCCACTGCACATGCTGTCTTGTCTGCCACTATGTAAGACATTGACTTTGCTCCTTGTTCGCCTTCTGCCATGATTGTGAGGTCTCCCTAGCCATCTGGAATTGTGAGTCAATTCCACCTCTTTTTCTTTATAAATTACCCAGTCTCAGGTATATCTTTATTAGCAGTGTGAGAACAGACTAATACATCATTAAAACAAGAAGTCTACCTAAAAACATAGTAAACATCCTCCAATCTAATTCCAAAGCAGTAATTAGTGTGAGAAGTCACTCCATCCATTGAAACCAAAACAAAAAGCTCTTTTTTTTTTAACTTTACCCTGTCCAGTTAGAAATGCTTCCACTGACTGACTTTATGCTAAATGTTCTATGCCCCATAGTCTGTGCACCCTCCTGCCCACCAAACCACCTCCTTCCCTCCATCCTCAGGTGCAATAAAAGTAAAGCAAATCCAACAATTCAGGGAAACATCCAGATGGAAAGATAATTAATTATACCACCTATATGTTTAATGAGGGTCTCAAGAGCATTTGTTGATTCCCTGAAGACCACTATTCCAGTTCTCTTCATATTGTATTCTCTTCTACCAACAAAGCTTAGTGTATCTCTAGTGAAGGCAGTGTGTAACAAAGTATAGAAACTTAAGACAGTGCTTTTCAAAATGCAGGACTGTGATTTGGTATTTACTAGTTGGCCATAAAAGAAAGCAAGACAAGACTGGGCACGGTGGCTCACGCCTGTAATCCCAGCACTTTGGGAGGCGAAGAAGGGCAGATCATGAAGTCAGGAGATCGAGACCATCTGGCTAACACGGTGAAACCCTGTCTCTACTAAAAATACAAAAAATTAGCCGGGCATGGTGGCGGGCGCCTGTAGTCCCATTTACTCTGGTGGCTGAGGCGGGGGAATGGCGTGAACCCGGGAGGCGGAGCTTGCAGTGAGCCGAGATCGCGCCACTGCACTACAGCCTCGGTGACACAGCGACACACCATCTCAAAAAACAAAAAAAAGAAAGAAAGAAAGAAAAAAAGACAAGTATCAAAACTTTCTCAGTGAAGAGGGCACAAGGTTGATATGCATTCTGGCACATTCTCCTTACCAGTACAGGTCTTCAGACAGACCATACTGAGATCACTGCCCTAAGACAAATACATGTCAAATAACTATTGATAGATAAGAAAAAGCAGAAAGTAACACAAAAAAGATTAACCATAAAAGTAAATGTAAAGAAAAAAAAAAAAAGACTGGAGGAAATTAATAGCCCAACTCTGGATGGATTTACAGCAGGAAAGAAACACAGTAATTCACTTCCTGAGATTCTTTGTAACAGTAAGTGGATTACAAGCTGCAGTACCTAGAGTTACACAAAATGCAGGACAGCACATTGTTGGATAAGTCTACAAAATTATTCACAATATCATTTTAGCAGGCAAATAATAGCAGTTGCTGTTACTTTACTCCAAACTCAAAGTTCTCTATGGAAAAAATAATGTATTATTAATTTTTAAAGCCTAGATGAAATTTGTGTATAAGGCAAAGATACTGGAGTTTGGCACACATTTGTAGTTATTCAAAGAAAAGTTTAACAATTCTAGCTCTTATGGCTACTAATGTATTAATATTTCTATGAATACATTAATGTAAATCTAATATAGAAACTCCAAGTTACTGTTTCTTCAATGTTTATTACTCCTGCCTCCTGAGGTTGTTTCTTTATGCATTTAAAGATAAAATACAGTGGTTGTACTCTTATGATACCAGTAATCTAAAGTGAGAGTGTATATACAATAGCAAGGAAATTAGATTTGTAGAGCTAATAAACAAATGATATATTCAAAATGTCCTTTTTCCAGTAGTAATTTATAATAAACTCATAAAGTGACATAAAGGTAAACTTAAATGTCTATATATCATAGGAAATAACATTTTCTACAAATTTATAAGAATAAAATCACACTACAAAAACATTTTCTAGCATGATATTATTCTACTAAGGAAATCAAAATTTCATTTTCAACAACATAAACTTCTGATAACTTAAAATAGAATTAATGAGAGTGAGAACTTTTTTAACTTTTTCCAGAGATCAAAGAAATAATTACATTAATATGAATATCATTATAGTATTTATCAAATTCTTATTATAAATTGTCTCTTTCTACAAATGTCTTTCCTATTAGAGAGTATTCTTCAATAGCTAAAGGCAGAGCTATCTCTTTCTCTAACTTTTTCAGAGTGTCTGACAATCAAATGACATTCAACTGATACCTGATGAATGGGTAAATGTGGTGGAAATATCTGTTTTAATGATGGCCATGCATGTCTAAATCTCACAGTCGGGTTTCTTTGCAACATGAGGTATCCTCTAGGCATCCAAGCTTAAAGGTTACAACTTTCCTCCAAATATCCATTAAGAAAGTCCTAGAATTTTCATTGGCTACCTTTAACTTGAATTTTACAAATTATTTTCTTTGGTGGCTAATATCTTCCTTTGTCTCAAAGTACAGATGTAAAACAGAACTGATGTTTGGAAAAGAAATCAATAAGATGTGCAGAGCTGAGCTACTGAGAACCAAGATAGAGGATTTGGAAGTTAAGTACGCAGAGGAATTACTAAATTTGAGTGACACTGCAAAAGAGGAAGTGGCTGAACTCAGGCATTGATTTTCTGTTCAAAGAGTCCAAAAGGTATCAAAGATTACCCTCAAGATGTGAAATTTAAAGAAAAGTAAGAAAATGGCATGCCTGTGATAGTGAGAAAGTTAGGTAGTAAAATAACTAAAAGAAGCCAATAAGTTCTTTACATAATATAGTGAGTTTGAAGGGCATCATAGGACATGAATTAGACATGCCACGAGAATGGATAGAAAAAGATATATAAAAGAAAAACCCCACAGAAAAAAGATATAAAATGGCCCTTAGAGTTAACTTACAAATAATAAGAGAAATGCAAGTGAAAACTACTTCAGGATATCATTTTTTACATTTCAGATAAGAAAATACAAAAGTTTAAAAACAATATTATGGCCAGGAATGTAGAGAAAATAAGCACCTTTTTATCTTTTCTGGTGGAAGTATAAGTTGGTACAATTTCTAAAGTCAGTGATTTCACAATCTCTATCACAAATGCCACTGTATTTTTGATCCAGTATTTTTCTATTGAAGTATAACAAATTACCCCAAAATTTAGCAGTTTAAAACAAGAAACATTGAGAGATGATGATTGAAGAGCTCTCCTGATGCACTCCCCAGTGAAACTGGTGAAAATTATTAACAACAACCACCTAAAGCCTTCGATAAAATTCAACACTCATTTATGCTCAAAAGTCTCAATAAACTAGGTATTGATGGAACATATTTCAAAATAATAAGAGCTATTTATGACAAATCTATAGCCAATATCATACTGAAAGGGCAAAAACTGGAAGCATTCCCTTTGAAAACCAGCACAAGACAAGGATGCCCTCTCTCACCACTCCTATTCAACATAATATTGGAAGTTCTGGCCAGGGCAATCAGGCAAGAAAAAGAAATAAAGAGTATTCAAATAGGAAGAAAGGAAGTCAATTTGTCTCTCTTTACAGATGACATGATTGTACATTTAGAAAATTCCATTGTCTCAGCCCAAAACCTCCTTAAGCTGATAATCAACTTCAATAAAATCTCATGATACAAAATCAATGTGCAAAAATCACAAGCATTCCTACATGCCAATAACAGACAAACAGCCAAACCATGAGTGAACTCCCATTCACACCTGCTACTAAGAGAATAAACTTACAAAGGATGTGAAGGATCTCTTCGAGGACAACTACAAACCACTGCTCAAGGAAATGAGAGGACACAAAAAAATGGAAAAACATTCCATGCTCCTGGATATAAAGAATCAATATCATGAAAATGGCAATACTGCCCAAAGTAATTCATAGATTCAATGCTGTCCCCATCAAGCTACCACTGATGTTTCTCACAGAATTGGAAAAAACTACTTTAAACTTCATATGGAACCAAAAAAGAGCCCACATAGCCAAGACAATCCTTAGCAAGAAGAACAAAGCTAGAGGCATCACACTACCTGACTTCAAACTGTACTTCAAGGCTACAGTAACCAAAACAGGATGGTACCAGTACCAAAACAGATACATAGACCAATGGAACACAACGGAGGCCTCAGAAATAACACCACACAGCTACAACAATCTGATCTTTGATAAACCTGACACACATAAGCAATGGGGAAAACATTCCCTATTTAATAAATGGTGTTGGGAAAACTGGCTAGCCATATGCAGACAACTGAAGCTGGACCCCTTCCTTATATCTTTTACAAAAATAAACTCAAGACGGATCAGAGACTTAAACGTAAGACCTAGGATCATAAAAATCCTAGAAGAAAACCTGGGCAATACCATTCAGGACATAGGCAGGGCAAAGACTTCATATCCAAAACAACAAAAGCAATGGCAACAAAAGCCAAAATTGACAAATGGGATCTAATTAAACTAAAGAGTTCCTGCACAGCAAAATAAACTATCATCAGAGTAAACAGGCAACCTACAGAATGGGAGAACATTTTTGCAATCTATCCATCTGACAAAGGGCTAATATCCAGAATCCACAAAGAACTTGAACAAATTTACAAGAAAAAAAAATCCATCAAAAATTGGGCAAAAGATATGAACAGACACTTCTCACAAGAAGACAGTTATGCAGCCAACAGACATGTGAAAAAATGCTCATCATCACTGGTCATCAGAGAAATGCAAATCAAAACCACAATGAGATACCATCTCTTGCCAGTTAGAATGGCAATCATTAAAAAGTCAGGAAACAGAAGATGGCCAAATAGGAACAGCTCCAGCCTCCAGCTCCCAGCATGAGCAACACAGAAGACAGGTGATTTCTGCGTTTTCAACTGAGGTACTGGGTTCATCTCACTGGGGCAGGTCGGACAGTTGGTGCTGGTCCGCGGATGCAGCCCAACCAGCCAGAGCTGAAGCAGGGCGAGGCATCACCTCACCTAGGAAGCACAAAGGGGAAGGGAATTCCTTTTCCTAGCCAAAGGAAATTGAGACACACAACACCTGGAAAATCGGGTAACTCCCACCCTAATACTGCACTTTACCAAGGGTCTTAGCAAACGGCACACCAGGACATTATATCCCACACCTGGCCCAGAGGGTCCCATACCCACGGAGCCTTCCCTCATTGCTAGCACAGCAGTCTGAGATCTAACTGCAAGGCGGCAGCAAGGCTGGGAGAGGGGCACCCGCCACTGCTGACGCTTAAGTAGGTAAACAAAGCCCCCAGGGAAGCTCGAATTGGGTGGAACCCACCACATGTCAAGCAGGCTGGCCTGCTTCTGTAGACTCCTCCTCTGGGGACAGGGCATAGCTAAACAAAGAGCAGCAGAAACCTCCACAGAGGTAAATGCCCCTGTCTGACAGCTTTGAAGACAGCAGTGGATCTCCCAACACGGAGGTTGATCTGAGAACAAACAGACTGCCTGCATAAGTGGGTCCCTGACCCCTCAGTAGCCTAACTGGGAGACATCCCCCACTAGGGGCAGACTGACACCTCACACCTCACATGGCAGGGTACACCCCTGAGACAAAGCTTCCAGAGCAAGAATCAGACAGCAACACTCGCTGTTCAGCAATATTCTCTCTTCTGCAGCCTCCACTGCTGATACGCAGGCAAACAGGGTCTGGAGTGGACCTCAAGCAAACTCCAACAGACCTACAGCTGAGGGTCCTGACTGTTAGAAGGAAAACTAACAAACAGAAAGGACACCCACACCAAAACCCCATCAGTACGTCACCATCATCAAACACCAAAGGCAGATAAAACCACAAAGATGGGGAAAAAGCAGGGCAGAAAAGCTGGAAATTCAAAAAATAAGAGCGCATCTCCCGCTCCAAAGGAACACAGCTCATCACCAGTAACGGAACAAAGCTGCACAGAGAATGACTTTGATGAGTTGAGAAAAAGGCTTCAGTCAATCAAACTTCTCAGAGCTAAAGGAGGAACTACGTAACCAGCGCAAAGAAACTAAAAACTTTCAAAAAAGAATGGATGAATGGATAACTAGAATAATCAATGCAGAGAAGACCTTAAAAGAACTGATAGAGATGAAAACCATAACACGAGAACTACGTGACAAATGCACAAGCTTCAGTAACCGACTCGATCAACTGGAAGAAAGAGTATCAGCGATTGAAGATCAAATGAATGAAATGAAACGAGAAGAGAAGTGCAGAGAAAAAAGTGTAAAAAGAAATGAACAAGGCCTCCAAGAAATATGGGATTATGTGAAAAGACCAAATCTACGTCTGATTGGTGTGCCTGAAAGTATCGGGGAAAATGGAACCAAGTTGGAAAACACTCTGCAAGATATCATCCAGGAGAATTTCCCCAACCTAGTAATGCAGGCCAACATCCAAATTCAGGAAATACAGAGAACACCACAAAGATACTCCTGGAGAAGAGCAACTCCAAGACACATAATTGTCAGATTCACCAAAGTTGAAGGAAAAAATGTTAAGGGCAGCCAGAGAGAAAGGTTGGGTTACACAAAAAGGGAAGCCCATCAGACTAACAGCAGATCTCTCAGCAGAAACTTTACAAGCCAGAAAAGAGTGGGGGCCAATGTTCAACATTCTTAAAGAAAAGAATTTTCAATCCAGAATTTCATATCCAGTCAAACTAACTTTCATAAGTGAAGGAGAAACAAAATCCTTTACAGACAAACAAATACTGAGAGATTTTGTCACCACCAGGCCTGCCCTACAAGAGATCCTGAAGGAAGCACTAAACATGGAAAGGAACAACAGGTACCAGCCAATACAAAAACATGTCAAAATGTAGAGTGCATCAATGCTAGGAAGAAACTGCATCAACTAGCGAGCAAAATAACCAGCTAATAATCATAATGACAGGATCAAGTTCATACATAACAATATTAACCTTAAATGTAAATGGGCTAAGTACTCGAATTAAAAGACACAGGCTGGCAAATTGGATAAAGAGTCAAGACCCATCAGTTTGCTGTATTCAGGAGACCCATCTCACATGCAGAGACACACATAGGCTCAAAATAAAAGGATGGAGGAAGATCTACCAAGCAAATGGAAAACAAAAAAAAGCAGGGGGTGCAATCCAAGTCTCTGATAAAACAAACTTTAAACCATCAAAGATCAAAAGAGACAAAGAAGGCCATTACATAATGGTAAAGGGATCAATTCACCAGGAAGAGCTAACCATCCTAAATATATATGTACCCAATACAGGAGCACCCAGATTCATAAAGCAAGTCCTTAGAGACTTACAAAAAGACTTAGACTCCCATACAATAATAATGGGAGACTTTAACACTCCACTGTCAACATTAGACAGATCTATGAGACAGAAAGTTCACAAGGATATACAGGAATTGAACTCAACTCTGCACCAAGCGGACCTAATAGACATCTACAAAACTCTCCACCCCAAATCAAGAGAATATACATTCTTCTCAGCACCACATCGCACTTATTCCAAAATTGATCACATTGTTGGAAGTAAAGCACTCCTTGGCAAATCTAAAAGAACAGAAATTATAACAAACTGTCTCTCAGACCACAGTGCAATCAAACTAGAATGCAGGACTAACAAATTCAATCAAAACCGCTCAACTACATGGAAACTGAAAAATCTGCTCCTGAATGACTACTGGGTACGTAACAAAATGAAGGCAGAAATAAAGATGTACTTTGAAACCAATGAGAACAAAGATACAACATACCAGAATCTCTGGGACACGTTTAAAGCAGTATGTAGAGGGAAATTTATAGCACTAAATGCCCACAAGAGAAAGCAGGAAAGATCTAAAACTGACACCCTAACATCACATTTAAAAGAACTAGAGAAGCAAGAGCAAACACATTCAAAAGCTAGCAGAAGGCAAGAAATAACTAAGATCAGAGCAGAACTGAAGATGATAGAGACACAAAAAACCCTCCAAAAAAATCTGAATCCAGGAGCTGGTTTTTTGAAAAGATCAACAAAATTGATAGACTGCTAGCAAGACTAATAAAGAAGAAAAGAGAGAAGAATCAAATAGATGTAATAAAAAATGATAAAGGGGATATCACCACCGACCCCACAGAAATACAAACTACCATCAGAGAATACTATACACACCTGTATGCAAATAAACTAGAAAATCGAGAAGAAATGGATAATTTCCTGAACATATACACCCTCCCAAGACTAAACCAGGAAAAAGTTGAAACCCTGAATAGACCAATAGCAGGCTCTGAAATTGAGGCAATAATTAATAGCCTACCAACCAAAAAAAGTCCAGGACCAGATGGATTCACAGCCGAATTCTACCAGAGGTACAAGGAGGAGTTGGTACCATTCCCTCTGAAACTATTCCAATCAATAGAAAAAGAGGGAATCCTCCCTAACTCATTTTACGAAGCCAACATCATCCTGATACCAAAGTCTGGCAGAGATACAACAAAAAAAGAGAATTTTAGACCAATATCCCTGATGAACATCGATGCAAAAATCCTCAATAAAATACTGGCAAACCGAATCTAGCAGCATATCAAAAAGCTTATGCACCATGATCAAGTGGGGCTTCATCTCTGGGATACAAGGCTGGTTCAGCATACGCAAATCAATAAATGTAATCCAGCATATAAACAGAACCAAAGACAAAAACCACATGATTATCTCAATAGATGCAGAAAAGGCCTTTGACAAAATTCAACAGCCCTTCATGCTAAAAACTCTCAATCAATTCGGTATTGATGGAACGTATCTCAAAATAACAAGAGCTATTTATGAAAAACCCACAGCCAATATCATACTGAATGAGCAAAAACTGGAAGCATTCCCTTTGAAAACTGGCACAAGACAGGGATGCCCTCTCTCACCACTCCTATTAAACATAGTGTTGGAAGTTCTGGCCAGGGCAATCAGGCAAGAGAAAGAAATCAAGGGTATTCAGTTAGGAAAAGAAGAAGTAAAATTGTCCCTGTTTGCAGATGACAAGATTGTATATTTAGAAAACCCCATCATCTCAGCCCAAAATCTCCGTAAGCTGATAAGCAACTTCAGCAAAGTCTCAGGATACAAAATCAATGTGCAAAAATCACAAGCATTCTTATACACCAGTAACAGACAAACAGAGAGCCAAATCAGGAATGAACTCCCATTCACAATAGCTTCAAAGAGAATAAAATACCTAGGAATCCAACTTACAAGGTATGTAAGGAACCTCTTCAAGAAGAACTACAAACCACTGCTCAGTGAAATAAAAGAGGACACAAACAAATGGAAGAACATACCATGCTCATGGATAGGAAGAATCAATATTGTGAAAATAACCATACTGCCCAAGGTAATTTACAGATTCAATGCCATCCCCATTAATCTACCAATGACTTTCTTCACAGAATTGGAAAAACTGCTTTAAAGTTCATATGGAACCAAAAAAGAAACTGCATTGCCAAGACAATCCTAAGCCAAAAGAACAAAGCTGGAGGCATCACGATACCTGACTTCAAACCATACTACAAGGCTACAGTAACCAAAACAGCATGGTACTGGTACCAAAACAGACATATAGACCAACGGAACAGAACAGAGCCCTCAGAAATAATACCACACATCTAGAGCCATCTGATCTTTGACAAACCTGACAAAAACAAGAAATATGGAAAGTATTCTCAATTTAATAAATGGTGCTGGAAAAATTGGCTAGCCATAAGTAGAAAGCTGAAACTGGATCCTTTCCTTACTTCTTATACGAAAATTAATTCAAGATGGATTAGAGACTTAAATGTTACACCTAAAACCATAAAAACCCTAGAAGAAAACCTAGGTAATACCATTCAGGACACAGGCATGGGCAAGGACTTCATGTCTAAAACCCCAAAAGCAACAGCAACAAAAGCCAAAATTGACACATGGGATCTAATTAAACTAAAGAGCTTCTGCACAGCAAAAGAAACTACCATCAGAGTGAACAGGCAACCTACAGAATGGGAGAGCATTTTTGCAATCTACTCATCTGATAAAGGGCTAATATCCAGAACCTATAAAGAACTCAATCAAATTTACAAGAAAAAAACAAACAACCCCATCAAAACGTGGGCAAAGGATATGAACAGACACTTCTCAAAAGAAGACATTCATACAGCCAACAGACACATGAAAAAATGCTCATCATCACTCGCCATCAGAGAAATGCAAATCAAAACCGCAATGAGATACCATCTCACACCAGTTAGAATGGCGATCATTAAAAAATCAGGAAACAACAGGTGCTGGAGAAGATGTAGAGAAATAGGAACACTTTTACACTGTTGGTGGGACTGTAAACTAGTTCAACCATTGTGGAAGACAGTGTGGCGATTCCTCAAGGATCTAGAACTAGAAATACCATTTGACCCAGCCATTCCATTACTGGGGATATACCCAAAGGATTATATGTCATGCTGTTATAAAGACACATGCACACGTATGTTTATTGCGGCACTATTCACAATAGCAAAGACTTGGAATCAACCCAAATGTCCATCAGTGACAGACTGGATTAAAAAAATGTGGCACATATACACCATGGAATACTATGCAGCCATAAAAAAGGATGAGTTCATGTCCTTTGTAGGGACATGGATGCAGCTGGAAACCATGATTCTCAGCAAACTATCGCAAGAATAGAAAACCAAATACCACATGTTCTCACTCACAGGTGGGAACTGAACAATAAGATCACTTGGACACAGGAAGGGGATGATCACACACCAGGTCCTATTGTGGGAAGGGGGGACGGGGGTGGAGGGAGGGTTAGCATTAGGAGATATACCTAATGTAAATGATGAGTTAATGGGTACAGCACACCAACATGGCACATGTATACATATGTAACAAACCTGCACGTTGTGCACATGTACCCTAGAACTTAAAGTATAAAAAAAAAGTCAGGAAACAACACATGATGGAAAGGATCTGGAGAAATAGAAACACTTTTACACTGTTAGTGGGAGTGTAAATTAGTTCAACCATTGTGGAAGGCAGTGTGGTGATTCCTCAAGATCTATAACTAGAAATACCATTTGGCCCAGCAATCCCATTACTGGGCATATACCCAAAGGATGATAGGTCACTCTGTGATAAAGACACATGCACACATATGTTCACTGCAGCACTATTCACAATAGCAAAGACTTGGAATCAACCCAAATGTCCATCAATGATAGACTGGATAAAGAAAATGTGGCACATATACACCATGGAATACTATGCAGCCATAAAAAATGATGAGTTTATGTCCTTTGCGGGACATGGATTAAGCTGGAAACCATCATTCTCAGCAAACTATCACAAGATCAGAAAACCAAACACCGCATGTTCTCACTCATAAGTGGGAGTTGAACAATGAGAACACATGGACACAGGGAGGGGAAAATCACACACTGGGCCCTGTCAGGGTTGGGGGGCTAGCAGAGGGATAACATTAGGAGAAATACCTAATGTAGGTGACAGGTTGATGGGTGCAGCAAACCACCAGGGCACGTGTATACCTATGTAACAAACTGCATGTACTGCCCATGTAACCAAGAACTTAAAGTATAATAATACAAATAAAAATAAATAAAAATTGTGGCACTATTGTAGTCATTTGCAGGTACACACAAAGTGGCAAAAAATTTGAGTCATACAACCCACATGTTTCCAACTGATGTCAAATAAGGTGACACTCTGCTTCAGCTCTTATACTATAAACACAAGTTGCCTTTTCATGGTTTATTTAGTACCACATTTGTCACATTTTGGTGCTTGTTTTTGATGACTTCAGTCCTTCAAATGATCATCAAGCACAGTGCTGAAGTGCTGGCTAGTGTTCCTAAGTATAAGAAGGTTGTGACATGCCATAAGGAGAAAACAATGTGTTAGATAAGCTTTGTTCAGGCATGAGTTATAGTGCTGTTGGTCATGAGTTCAACATCAATGAACGAACAATAAATGAAATATCTTTAAACAGAAACACACATAAAACAAGGCTATGTGTTGATCAGTTGACAAAATTGTTGTGACCAGAGGCTCACAGGAACCTAACCCCTTAACTTCCTCTAGGAGTAACAGTTCAGTGTTAGCTAATTAAGTATTTGTAGTGACTTTTTAGAACATTACTGTTAGTAACTAGAATTGTCTGTAAACACTAAAGTAATTGTAGCTAAAACAGCATAATATGTAGGATTTGCTTCAAAATCCATTAGTGGTAGAAGGAGAGAGAGAATAGAGGTTTATAGATGAAACATGATTGTCCGTGTGTTGATAACTGTTCAAGGTGAGTGATGAGTACACATGAGAGTTCAATAATGTATTCTCTCTGTCTTTGCACCTAATTAGAATTTTTCCACAATAAAAAGTAAAGCATATACACACAACACATCTACACAGACAGTCCAAATGGGTACTACTGGCATATGGAGTAGAATAGTATAATTCTTTAATTGGGCAGGATTATTCTTTTCATTTCAAGATGTTTAGCAATCTCAGCCTCTATTCACTAGGTCAGTAGCACAATCAGTTGAAACCAATAATACAGGGCAAACTATCCAAAAAGCCATTCATCACAGCATTATTATACTATTTTTTAAAATAGTCCTAATGTACAACAAAATTACAGTGGTTAAATACAAATATACTATATCTAAATAATAGAATATACCATAACCCTAAAAATGATATTATACTTCTTTCTGAGGTGATGAGCTAACAACACGACACTGACAACCCGAAGTCATACCACGTTAAATACATCCTTATCAGCATGGGAAACAAGCAGCCACAAATGAACTATAAATTTGACAAATATCTTAAAAACAGAAGCATAGACTCATAGAAACAAATAAACCAAAAGAGAAAAATTATAATCCAAAACCTAAATAGAAGTCTACAGAAGAGGATGCTGCTTTTCATAGAAGAGGCCCCAGAAAGGCTCTAAGTACCCAATTAGTAAGTACAGACAGCAGAAGCCTGCCGGAATCAAGACAATTAATTAAGAAACCATTTACCAAAAAAAGCTGAGCCTCCCACTCATCCATGTTCAGAACAGTTACCTGCAACATTTGCCTACATCAAATGGCCAAAATCTGCATTCAAAACAACAACCATTTGCCTGGCAAAGATCCCTACTCAGAGTGTTGGGCAAGCAACAGAATTAGAAAAGGACCTGACTTACAGGACCTAACTCTCATTCACCACAATGAAGTCTATCTACTACATACCTTTCAGGAAAGCCTGTGGATAGGCCCCTCCCCAACCCTTACAAAAAGCCCACAGGCGATCCTTACATTCAAAGGAGAAACCTTCCGGTAAACAGATATACAAAAAACAAAAGCAAACCCATATGAGCAACATGCCTATATAAAAGCAAGGCAGTGAATGTTCATCATACACTTGAAGAAAATCAACAGTATCAAAGAGAAAGACAAGGAATTTTTTTTTAATTCAAAAAAAAGAAAGACTAGGAAGAATAAACAGAAGTTACCCAACAGAAAACAAAGATAACACAAGAAACAGAAAAGAACTTAAAAAATTATAATCAGAAAGATTAAAAAGTTATTTTATTAAAGAAAGCTACTTTGAAAAAGGAAAACATTTAAAAATAAGTAATTTTTAGAGGTAAAAATTTGACTGCTAAAATTTAAAAATTCAAATAATCAGAGAGAATCTTCATCCATTTGGGCTGCTATAACAAAATACCTTAGATGGGTAATTTATAAACAACAGAAATGTACTGCTCGCAGTTCTGGAGCACCAGCAGTCCAAGATCAAGGCACCAGCAGATTCAGTGTCTGGTGAGGGTCTGTTCCATGTAAATGACACCTTCTGTATCCTCACATGGCAGAAGAGAAGGGAGGCTCCTTAAATCCCTTTAGAAGGGCACTAATCCCATTTATGAGGGCTGAGCCCTCATGATGTAATCACTTCCAAAAGGTCTCATCTACATTATCGTATTGAGTATTAGGGTCCAACATACGAATTTTGGTGGGACACCAACATTCAGATCATAGCATAGAGCAAACAGAAGAATTCCACTTATTGATGGAACAAAAAGTAGGAAGGCCACCGAAGAGATACAACAAAAGATAAAAAGATGGAAAACATGAGATAAGAAAGAAAACAGAAAAGAAGGTCAAATCTGTAAGCTCCAACCTCTAACAGAGTGCTAAAACAAAGAATACAATGAAGAAAAGATATGAGAACATTGTATCAATCAAAAGAAAATCTCACATTTTGAGATGGAAAGGCCCACCAAAGACTAAGAAGAATAAACTTTCAAAGGACCCAAATAAACAGATGATGTTGAGATTTTACAATAGTGCACCTAAAGAGAAAATCCTACAAGCTTCAAGCAAGTATCTAGGAAGAAACAAGAATCACACTGATGAGCTCCTTGGTAGCATTACAGTATGCTCGAATTAGATAACAGAACTATGCTTTCAAAAATCCAAGGCAAAATACATGGACATAAAATAATTATGTTCAGCTGAAGTGCCAACTAAGTGTAAGGGCAAAAGAAAGACATTTTCAGTCATATAAGGAGTCAGAAAATGTGCCACCTGTCCATCCTTTCTCAGAAAAAAAAAATACTTGAAAATAATCTGACAAAAAAGAAAAGGATGATCTGGCATCCTAGAAACTGTGTAATAAGTTCAGCTGTACAATGAAAAGAAAATCTAAAATGACAAATGTGAGTAGGTTCAGAAAGTAATCCATACCATAAGCCAAAGAGGACAAGGAAAAATGTCCTCAGCCTATTATACAAATGTCTGACAAAGAACATAGACATTCTTTATAAGAAAAACTAAAGAGAAGGGCAATGAGAAATTCCAGGGGGGAATGCTGTCCAGGAAGTCCATGGTTTAAAAATTAAACAGACCTAAATGGATCATAATTTGGACAATTAATAGACTACACAGAAAGATCATCTGTTTGACCTTGATATTTAGAACATTATTTTTAACAGACATGGGTTGAGTATTTGGCATATCATTTTCACTTCTCAGTGGATGTGAACATACTACATGGTTCTCTAGGAAGTATTTACATAGTAATAAAATTATAAATGCCACTTATAGTTTCTAATTTCAAAAATAAACTCAAAATCCAAGGAATCTCACAGTGTAATCTACAGACACCAGAATTACCTGGAAATGTTATTTTAAACTTTATTTTAAACCTAGATCCCACCCCTAGAGATTCAGTAGATCAGGTAAAAGGCCCAGAGATCTTCATTTTAATAAATTCTCCAAGTATAACTTGTGCACACTAAATTTTGAGAGTCACAGTTATAAAACAGTAATCTCCAAAATTTCTCATTACACCTTATCAACAAAAGACTTTTGAACACCTACCTCTCATATACAGTATGTTTATTTATAAATTGTATGTTATATGAATGTATACTTTGTATATTATAAATATGAAAAATAGACATTGTAAAGGATGAGGAAAATGAACTAACAATAATTTAATATATGCTTCTGTTTAACCAGGAGAAAAGTAAAAATTATGGATAGGTTTAGAAAGTTTTAAAAAATAACAAATAAAAGGAGGGGAGAATAAAGAATCATGGAAATGACAATTGAAGTCCCAAGGCTTCTCTAGAAGGCTTATTCTACTAAAAAAACAGAGGTAGTCTGAGAGTGATCACATTTCATCTCAAAAATGATTGAGGAAGTAATAAGGGTACTTCAACAAAAGACTTAATTCTGATCATCAGAAGGAAAAAAAATGATTGATGAATCAGACATACAAGCCACATGAGAAGAAACTGATTATACTATTTTAAGTGTTCATAATAACCAAAGATGGTAAAATTAGACATACTCAGGCATGTATCACAGATTTTTAACAAGTCAAATTTCAGACAACACTGGAATGATCCCAGGACTAGAGACTCCAAAGGTGAATATAATTCAAGTAATGAAAAATGATATTCAGATTTTAGGATCACGATTCCAATTTTTAAAAAAGGAAAAGGAAAAGGTATCCATATGTTTAGCTTCTCATTTAAGAAGTATAACGAAATCCATTTACTAGGAAAGCAAGTGTTTTAATTGCTGTGCTAAGTGTCATGGGAATATACCAAATGTTTGATAGGAAGAACCCAGGATCATTCCACTGCTTCTAATGATCAAGAAGAGGCCCAACAATCTACAGTTAAATGGGCAGTTCCTACAGGATAATATGGAGTGCTAAGTAAAATCCCTTAATCTACTCCAGAACACTTAGTCTACACCAGCAAGGTCATCCCAGGCTTTCAATTACACACTGCAGTTATCTTAGGGGAAAACTGAGTCACGTCTAGTAAGTTCCCTATAGAGGCAGTCTATGAGTAAAAAGTCAAACAACAGGGACTTCGCCGATTTTTAAGGTTGAACTGTAACAGCTCAAGACACACACACACAGTATTTAACACATAATTTTATCTCTTAACTACACACTCTCCAAATACGTCAGAATATGAACAGGAATAGGGCCTACCTATACTTGGTGAACTGGCACCCTTCATTATCCAACAATTTTAATTTTCGGCTCCACATTTATTTAGACATTAAATGGATCTCTTTAGGAGATTAATGACAAGTATTAACTTTAATAATGAAGAGAAACAAACTCAACACACCAAATACTCATGAAAAAATAATTTGAGAGCTCACCTTTCCACAACCAAACTGACCACTTGTGTGAGATCTGGGTTTGTCACCTGGAGACGTTTCCACAAAGACCATACAAATTCTTTATCAGCCTTAAAGAAATAAAAGAGAATTTAGATGCATTGCTTTGTAGTGAAATAAGATACTACATTAAATTTTAAAATGAAAAACCAATTACTTGATCCCTAGTTGTATAACTACACCAACTGACTCTCTTTAAAGGTATGGGGGAAAGCTTTATTTTAAAAAGTTATTACACAGGTAATCCACATTCACTTTTACTATTTCTATCACCTATATTTTGGGATACAACTGTTGAAATGCTAAATATCTAATTAAATTTGCTCTAAAAGGAAACTTCCCTCACCGCTGCCCCATTTTCAGCTCCCCTTTTATCAAAACTCCCTGAAAGAGTTGCCTCTAATTACTATGTCTATTTCCTATCTCCCATTCACTCTATAATGCTTCCCAGTAAGATTTTCCTCCCCACCATTATGATAAAATCATTATTCAAGTTCCTCTATGTTGCCAAATCCAAAGGACAATGGGTAATTTCAGTCCTTATTACCTAGGTTAGTTGTTATTAACCTTGGCTGACAGGAATCCCTTTTGGGGAGCTTTTAAAAAATAGGGACGAATTAGAGATTCTGATTAATTGGTCTTAGGTTAGATCCAAGCATCACTATGTTTTAAAAGTGCCTTGAGTGAATCTGTGCACTCTGGGTTGAGAACCACTGCCCTGGGTGACCTTATATCAGAACCATGATTTTAAATACCAACGCTACACTGAGACTCGCACATTTCTATCTAGAGTCATTTCCTCTACTCTTAGGTCCAGACTGCATATTCAACTGCATATTCCATAATTATCTCCAACTGCATATTCAATAATTCCACTTGAAAACCTAATAGATATCTTAAATTTAACTTGTCCAAAATAAAATTATTGGTTCCTTACCCTCTCACAAATCTGCCCCTCTCCCTCCCAGAAATTGATACTGCCATCTATTCGTTTATTCAAAGATCTAAAACAGTAGTATCCAATCTTTTGGCTTCCCTGGGCCACAGCGAAAGAAGAATTATCTTGAGCCACATATAAAATACACTAACACTAACAATAGTTAATGAGCTAAAAAAATTGCAAAATAAATATCATAATGTTTTAAGAAAGTTTAATAATTTGTGTTAGGCCGCATTCAAAGCCATCCTGGGCTACATGCAGCCTGCCCGTGAGCTGGGTGTTAGGGTTAGGTTGATCTAAAACTTAGGAGTCAATCTTGATTATTCTTTTTTTTTTTTTTTCCCTGAGACGGAGTCTTGCTCTGTCACCCAGGCTGGAGTGCAGTGGCGCAATCTCAGCTCACTGCAACCTCTGCCTCCCAGGTTCAAGTGATTCTTCTGCCTCAACCTCCTGAGTAGCTGGGACTACAGGCACGCACCACCACACCCAGCTAATTTTTGTATTTTTAGTAGAGATAGGGTTTCACCATATTGGCCAGGCTGGTCTCGAACTCCTGACCTCATGATCTACCTGCCTCAGCCTCCCAAAGTGCTGGGATTACAGGCATGAGCCACCGTGCCCGGCCAATCTTGGTTATTCTTTTCTCCTCACACTTCATATCCAATCATCAACAAACCCTACTGTCTTTATCTACATTATAGGCAAATTCTGAACACTCTCACCACTTCTACCACTATCACCCCAGTCCAAGTCAATTCCATCTCTTGCCCAGCTCTCCATCATGGTCTCACAGCCTTCTAACTCAAAACTCTCCAGTGGGTTTCCATCAAATTAGGAAACTAATCCAAACTCTGTGTCAAGGCTACAAGAGTCCATATGGCCTGGCCCATATACACCTTCCCAACCTCAGCCGTCACTTTCCTCCTTGCTCACACAGACGTTCTTACTCTACTTGAACCAGGGCCAATGCACATACTGCATCATCCATCACATTTTCACATAGAGTATTCCCTCACTTCATTCAAGTCTTTGCTTAAATCTTAAATAATATCTCAAGTGAATTCTTCCCTGACTACTATCATAGTCACCAAAACTCCCAAGTCTCTAGTAACCCCTTTTCCAGTTGCAATTTTGTTTTCACAGCACATTTCGTTTAATAATCCTGTATGTTTAGTGATTTCATTTTACTTGTGTGGCAGATACCTCAATTTCTATCTCCATCATCCGTTCTTTTTGGTTACAGAAACAATTCTCCCCAAGTAACAGACCGATCTCTCTTGCCTTATGGGTTATACGACTATGTTCTCTCAATGAAATATAAGTGCTGTTGGAAACTTAGAGGAAATCTTAAAATCAGACTTGTGTCTACCCATTGTCAGAAATATTCTTCCCAGTCTGTTGTTGCTTATTGATTTTTTTGAAAAAGCAAGTTATTAATTTTACATACTCAAATGTATCCATCTTTTCCATTATGGCTTATGGACTTCATGTACCAGTTAGAAAAGCCTTCTCTATTTCAAGATTAGAAATGTATTTACCCATTTCTTCTTCTGGAATTTTTGGTTTTTAGTATTTTTGAATCGACAGATAAAAATTGCATATATTTATGGCATACAACATGTTTTATGTATACATTTTAGAATGGTTAAATCAAGCTAATTAACATAACCATTAGGGCTGGCACAGTGGGTCACATCTGTAATCCCAGCACTTTGGGAGGCCAAGATGGGAGGGGATCATTTGAGTCCAGAAGTTTGAGACTGGCCTGGGCAACATAGTGAGACCCCCATCGCTACAAACTTAAAAATTAGTTAGTCGTAGTGGAATACACCTGTAGTTCCAGCTACTCAGGAGACTGAGGGTGGGAGGATCGCTGAGCCCGGGAAGTCAAGGCTACAATGAGCCATGATCGTGCCACCATACAGCCTGGGCGACAGACCAAAACCCTATCTCAAAAAACAAAGAAGAAAACATAACCATTACCTCATACACCCACCATTTTTTTGTGATGAGAGCATTTAAAATTTATTATCTTAGTAATTTTCAAGTACACAATCTATTGTTATTAACTATAACACCATGCTGTACAGTAAGTCTGGTGATATGAAAAAAAATTCTTTTGTGAACAATAAAATGTTACAAATGGATTGTGGAACTGCATTATATATGAGTTTTGTGAATTTTTTAGTTATTTAAATGCTATATTATGTTCAATTTGGATTACATCTAGAATTATTAAAAAAAAACTTTCATATACAAAAAAAAATTCCCCCCCAAAAAAACACAGAACTAGTTTTCAAACTGTTCCAGACATTAATACAAGGAAACTAACTACTATCAATCACTCATATTCTCTTTATATTTTTCCTTCAGGCACTAAACGATGTTCTTTTTAAATAACAAAAATAAAAACCTTAGCCAGATGTGGTAGCGCACCCCTATAAGGCTGAGATGGACAAATGGCTTAAGTTCAGAAGTTCGAAACCAATCTGGGCAACACAGGGAGACAGAGACCCCATCTCTACAAAAAATACAAAAATTAGCCTAGCGTGGTAGCACACACCTGCAGTCCCAGCTACTCTGGAGGCTGAGGTGGGTGGATCCTTTGAGCCCAGGAGGTCAACACTGCAATGAGCCAGGACTGCATCACTGTACTCCAGCACCGGTGACAGAGGGAGACCGTCACAAATAAAATGAATACAAAAAATAAAAACCTAAGATTACTCATTATAAAATTCCTTTTTTTTTTTTTTTTTTTTTTGAGACAAAGTCTCATTCTGTTGCCCAAGCTGGAGGGCAGTGGCGCAATCTCAGCACACTGCAACCTTCACCTCCCACGTTCAAGCAATTCTCCTGCCTCAGCCTCCCATGTAGCTGGGATTAATGGTGCATGCTGCCACACTCTGCTGATTTCTGTACATTAGTAGAGACTGGGTTTCACCATGTTGGCCAGGCTGGTCTCAAACTCCCAACCTCAAGTGATCCACCCACCTCAGCCTCCCAAACTACTGTCATTATAAAATTCTTTATTCTCAGGCCAGGCGCAGTGGCTCACACCCAGCACTTTGGGAGGCCAAGGCGGGCAGATCACAAGGTCAGGAGTTCGAGACCAGCCTGACCAACATGGTGAAACCCTGTCTCTACTAAAAATACAAAAATTAGCCGGCGTGGTGGTGCACGCCTGTAATCCCAGTTACTCAGGAGGCTGAGGCGGGAGAACAGCTTGAACCCGGGAGGCAGAGGTTGCAGTGAGCCCAGATTACGCCACTGCGCTCCAGCCTGGGCAACAGAGCGAGACTGCATCTCAAAAAAAAAAAAAAAATTCTTTATTCTCACTATGTAACTTCCAACCAGAATCAAATAATAATTTTTAAAAATATATAATCAAAATTAAAAATGTAGTGGAGTTGGGTTCTAAATTAGTGAAATAGGGTATTAAATGTCATGGATGCAAAATTGCCCTTTGGAACACCCTTGAAAGATTCCTTAGGAAAAAGCTACATTTGGAAGCTAACCTACTACTCTCAGTAAGTGCAATGCAGACAGCTTTTCTTCCCTCATTGAAATTAGTCACTTTTTCTCCAGGTAAGCATTATTTATAGTTCACTTGCTAATCAGGAAGCCATATTGTTTAAAAGTTTAATTAGATAATACAATCACTTAGAGTGGGATGAGATGCTGATATTAGGAGAAACGTCTGATTACTTTCTATTACATGCTTGTTCTGAGGCATTCCAATGATGCAGAATGGTATGGGGAATTACTCAAACTTCACCAAGCACACATCATTGAATTCCCGTAAGTGGAATGTGAAAGCAAAACAAATTAAATGAAGCTACTACTTATGACAATGGACTAATTAGCAGTGTTCTTTTTCCCAAACTATATGTTTCAAGCATTGTTGGGTTCTGAAATTAATTTAGATCTGGACAGCATTTTTTAAAGGAACAGAACTGAAAAAATATCAGCCCACACAATGTTAGGGAATGTATTCTTTCTGAAAATATATGTATATGTGTGTGTCCTTACTAGGTTGAGATACAAAATGAATTTTACTTCAAGTTGTAATTTTCAGCAGTTTTAATGTTATGTATTCTTGGGTACTGTCATTTCTAGCTGAACAAATAAGCGGGAGAATAAACTTTAAAAGATGTAAAAGTGAATATTTAATCACCTAAATGCTTTTTTACAAAACAATTGGGAGTTCAATTACTCTTTTTCCCCAAGATTCCCCAAGAGCAGGTGTCTCATTTGACTAAGGCTTTTATGGTGCGGGATACTGCCTACAATTATAAGAGTATTAATATTACAAAATCTAAGAAATAATCATTCCAGACTCTTATGACCATCTCTGTATTCTCATATTTGCCAAGAGTATGTCAATCATTTTCCTAGTCTATATACGTCCTAGGTCACAAAAGCCAATACCATGTTTGGAGCCACATTTTTAAAAATGTGTTTGCGGGAAGAGGTTCATCAGGCTGTTTCTAACAGACTGACTTACTTAACCAAGTCATTCATAAAAAAGTAAGTATCTTAGCTCTTTAGCCAGCTAAAGGCCTAACTATGTGGGGAGGCAGAGGTGGGAGGAAAGAGAGTGGAAAATAATTAGGACTCAAGAGTATTAAAGGGTTCACATCTTAAAACTCCCCAAAGGGTGAGGGCGGCAGATGACAAATGTTTCAATTCATTGTTGCCATTTATTGATCCCTTTGCTCCTTATCCAACGAAGAACAGAAAAATGGGAAAATGAAAAGTGGGCACCACATAAAATGTCCCAACCTTGTTCAACCAAAGGCATATTCGATTTGAAGATGGTCCCATTTTTACACCCTCTACTCAGTCAGCAAGGACCTATAAAACGGGCAAAAGAATTCAACAGAACAAACTATGAGAGAATGAATTTCTGTAATCCCAGCACTTTGGGAGGCAAAGGCGGGCGGTTCACGAGGTCAGGAGATCAAGACCATCCTGGCTGACATGGTGAAACCCCATCTCTAGTAAAAATACAAAAAATTAGCCGGGTGTGGTGGCGGGTACCTGTGGTCCCAGCTACTGGGGAGGCTGAGGCAGGAGTATGGCGTGAACCCAGGAGGCGGAGCTTGCAGTGAGCCAAGATAGTGCCACTGCACTCCACTCTGGGTGACAGAGCGAGACTCCATCTCAAAAAAAAAAAAAAAAAGAATGAATTTCATGAATTGTTTTATTAAACTGATGATACTGTTCACAAAGTTACTTTGATGTTCAGCAGTTCCTAACTGGTTTCTACCTTGAAGGCAGAGTGACTTAAACATCTACTGTTTAGTGAGTTTCCCACATCCAATCTCCCAACCCTATCTGAAGGTTCTGGTAAAATCAAAAGAGATGATGGTAGGGATGCAAAACTAAAGGAAAATTCAATCTCTTTAAACAGGAGTATAGTCAAGTCCATCCTTACAAAAACTCTACAAACAGGAAAGTAATGTTAATGCAATTGACTTAGCAAATGTTTTTCACTGGCAATATCACATGAAAATGGGATTTCTCACTCAAGGACCGCGGAATTACTATAGCTGGTTAGTAAATACCAAGCATTATCTATTGTAAGTTCCCGGCTCTGAGACTTTGTAAACGTTACTGGTCTGTGTTTACAACTTAAGTTTGGGTAAAAACAAAGCCAAGTGTGGGTTTGAAATTTTAAAAACAGGCTCCTTCATCGATGGATTTTACTTTAACAAAAATGTTTACACTTTCCTGTTTATTTCAACTAGTGGACTGCATGTCACTTCTGGGCCCCAGGCAGGTATTGGCTATAGTCACCACCAAGAACTTGGGCTTTGTGGGAACGGGAGGGGATGCGACTGCGAGTATCCAAGTGACCAAAACCAAACCCCGGCGCGGAGGCGAAGCCTATCTGGCCGCTGTTCGGAAAGGGGCAGGGGCCCGGGGTCGGGGAGCCGTCGGGGAGCCGGGCGCAGTGGCGTCTCTCCAGCCCCCGGCCACGGGCTTAGCAGGGTGTGCAGCCGAGAGGGAGCGCCGCCGGGCGGGGCGGGGTAGGTCCCCAGGCAGAGGAAGAAGGGCGCGCCTCCCCACGGGTCCCGGCCCCGCTGTGGTGGGGAAAGGCCGGCTGCGAGAGTCCTCGATACCTGACACAGGGCCAACTCCTCCTTTAGGCTGCTCAGCTCTTCCTCCAGCAGCTGCGTCCGGGTCACCATCGCCTCCTCTACCGAGATGCCCTCTAGCCGTCTGGACCCCATGGGCGCGCTGAGGAGGGGAGCATGAGCCGGAGCTGCCCCACCAGGCCCTCGCCGGCCCCCTGACCCTTCTTCGCCCAGCCAGATTTTATCACTTTTGTCCGCGACCACCTCCCGCGCTGCGCCGGCAAAACCCGAGGCCTCACTGCGCACTGCGTGTACCTCAGCTCCCCGCCCAACACGTGGGGACCTGGGGCCCAACTGTCGCACTGGGGGCGGAGGGTACGGTGAGGGAGGCGAACGCGCCGCCATGGCTGCAGCAGCTAACGGGTCAAGTTCCCTGTTGGAAACTCCACCTCCCTTTCCCCAACCCGGCAAGCCCGGAACGCTGAGCCGCGCATGCGCGAGTCTTTTCCCGCCTTGGCCAGCGGTGTCTCGTGTTCTGTGGCCCTGGCCGGCTTCCCGCGGGCAATGCGCCCAGCGCGAGCGTTGGGGTACGCACGCGCCGTGGCCCGAAAGGGTGAGGCCGGTCAGCCGGGCGGGCCATCCAGAGGTCCTGTGCCTGAGTCCTTGGCCAGGATCGCCTGGATTTCCCGCCCATCTAAAGCCCTGCCCGCCACTTCCATCCCACCTCTTAAAGCCTTCCTTGACAAGCCCCCAGCCACAAATGATCCTTAACTGTGAAATCCCTCTCCTTCAAGGTCCCTGCCAACTCGTGTGTCACGTTTCATTGACCGCCCTGGAGTGTCAGTTACACGGCTAATCTCTCCAGCGCTATTGTAAGTTCCTTGAGGATCAAGGCATAAGTTTTACACTTAAGTGTTTTCTTCACACCCCTTGGCAAAACTGCTGTAAGTACAGCTGACATCCAGCTGACTAATGTCAAGGAGATGTGGAAAGCCTTGTGCTGAGCTGGGACTATCAAGCAGGTTTCGAACTTGAATGATGATCCTTTGTACACCCTTTGTCTTTTGTTTTGCAAGAGTCATGATTTCCTTTGAGTTTTTATGTCAGCTTCTTTACGCCTTGGCTGGGTATCACAGGGAGTGTAGCCCACATTGCTGAACAGTTTGGGTCCTTGGAGCAGTTTAAAATCAGTAATTTGGAGCGTGGTTGAAGAAACAAGACCTACTTTATCGTTTGTTCTCTTTTTTTTCTTTTTCTTCTGGCTTTCTTTATAAACTTCAAATAGGCAATAATCTTCTCTTTCTTTGCCCTTCAAATACTTTGTTACTATTGATAAGATTAATAAGCAGATGCATACTGAGCTGGCACCAGAACATTCCTGAAAGTTAGAACTGCCCTCTTCTTCAGAAAGGGTTCCAGAATACTTGGGGAAAGCTGAGATGGGGGTTGAGAGTAGAAGTAGAGAGATCACCACTTTACTGTTAACTTCATTTAATCAAAAAATCACTGTCTGTGCATGAGAATCTAGTCAGGATGCCAAAAGACACCCTCCCAATTAGAATCCTGCCAAGTCAAGCAAGATAAGGGGACTTCCTTCAAACTGAAGGTGAATTCCTCACAAAAATTTATAAAAGGGTACATTAGAAAAAGTATGTTTATAAGCCTGTCTTAGAACTAGCTAATCTACTGAACATTTACCATATGCTGAGTCCAGTGTTAAGCACTTATCATATATGAACTCAATACATATGTCACCTTCAATTAGATTATTATCTATCTCCATTTTTACTAGTGAGGAAACAGACTTGCAAGATTACTGTAACTTCTCTGAAATTCCATGTCTGGTATGAGAAAAAGCTAGGCTTTGAATTCACTGAATTTCACTTAACTCTGAAAACCTGTACTTTGATCGCTACCCTGTCTCCACACCTGTGACTTGAAATACAACATTTGGTCTTGATAGCCTGTGAGATTTCACTAGACTTAAGACTGGCAAGTCTAACAACATAAGTTACATGTTTGGCCCCAAATCAGTATTAATGCACATTTTTAATTACTATATGTCATTCACTCCAAAGGACATCATTTCACCTGATCATTAAAAGATTCTTTCGAAAAGCAGTGGCATAAATTTGTATATGTGACCCCCCAAAAGGATAATATCCTTACTCTTTGACTAGGCATTTTTTTAAATTTTGTCTTTATTGGAGCAAAACACACAAAATACACAACATAAAATTTACCATTGTAGGCATTTTAAATGCCTACAAATAGGCCAGGTGCGGTAGCTCACGCCTGCAATCCCAGCACTTTGGGAGGCTGAGGCTGGCAGATCACTTGAGATCAGGAGTTCGAGACCAGCCTGGACAACATAGTGAAAACCCGTCTCTGCTAAAAATACAAAAAATAGCTGGGAGTGGTGGTGCATGGCTGTAATCCCAGCTACTAGAGAGGCCATGGCAGGACAATCATCGGAACACGGGAGGCAGAGGTTGCAGTGAGCCGAGATCACACCACTGCACTCCAGCCTGGGTGATAAAGTGAGACTGTCTCAAAAAATAAATAAATAAATAAAATGGCTACAAATAAAGAACAATCAGTAGCCTTAACTACATTCATCATGTTAGGCAACCACCACCACTACCTAGTTACAGAACATTTTCATCACCGGAGATAGAAACCACATACCCACATTAGTATCTCCACATTCTCACCACCCCCAAGCCCCAAACAACCATTAATTCCCTTTACATCTCTATGGTTTTGCCTGTTTTGGATATTTCATATTAATGGAACCATACAATAGGTGACCTTTTCTGTCTGGTTTCTTTTATTAGCATAATGTTGTCAAGGTTCATCTATGTTGTGGCATGTATCAGTACTTCATTCTTTTTTATAGCTGAAAATACACCATACAGTGGTTCTTTCTGCCTTTTGCCTATTGTGAATAGAGCTGCTGTAAACATTCATGTACAGGTTTTTGTCTGAACATTGATGTTCAATTTTTTGTTTACATACCTATGAGTAGAATGTCTAGGTCATATGTTTAATTTACTGAGGAATCACCAAATTATTTTCTACAGTGGTTGTGTCATTTTACCTTCCTATAAGCAATGTATTGGCATTCTAATTTCTCATCATCCTCAACAACGCTTATTTTTTGTTTTGTTTTGTGTTTTTTTTTTTTTTTTGCTCTTTTATTATTATACTTTAAGTTATAGGGTACATGTGCATAGCATGCAGGTGTGTTACATAGGTATACATATGCCATGTTGGTGTGCTGCACCCGTTAACTCATCATTTACATCAGGTATATCTCCTAAAGCTATCCCTCCTCCCTACCCCCACCCCACGACAGGCCCCGATGTGTGATGTTCCCCACCCTGTGTCCATGTGTTCTCATTGTTCAGTTCCCACCTGTGAGTGAGAACATGCAGTGTTGTTTGTTTATGGCCAGTCTAGTGGGTGTAAAGTGGTGTCTCTTTGTGGTTTTCATTTGCATTTTTCCCCATGACTAATGACAATGAGCATATTTTCATGTATTTGTTGGACATTTGTTTCTCTTCTTTGGAGAAATATCTATTCATTCAAGTTCTTTGACTATTTTTTAATTCGGTTATTTGTCTTTTTGTTGTAGAGTTATAAAAGTTCTTTATTGGCAGACAATTTTTAAGAAAAGAAACATGCACACTTCCAGAACTATGCATAAGGAGTTCTTTCTTGTATTAGTTATTTGCTGAAATGACAGAAGCGGATGAAATGTTAAATATAAACACTTGTGACTCAGAAGAATAAGTTAAATATCTGCACTACTATGTGAATAAAAATGTGCAAAACAATCAAGGTGCTTTTCCTGTTCAACTCTTTGTCCAAATATTTAAAAGTGATACTCTCTGTTCTGAAGAAATACATAATGAAGTCTGCTGAGGATGAAGTATATCAGAATAGAGAATTTCCCAATGTTTCAACTATACAATGATGATATTGAGAGAATTATGCATAATTCTCTCAATATCATCATTGTATAGTTGAAACATTGGGAAATAAGGAAAGAAATATGTAAATTAATATCGCATTTAAATTGCCTCTTTTACTTTAATTTTTAAAATTTATTTTTAACTTCTGTTTTAAAAGAGAAAAAATGTATAAGCAGTTTCTCAGCCTTTATGTTTCTTTGTTTCCAGAAAGAATGCAGAATTTTAAGACCCATGTATTTCTGCTTTACCAATTTTGTGTAATCTTTATTTGGTCAGCATAATTTAATTAAGTTTTAAAACATTATTAGGTATTGGTAAGACCTCAAACATCTTAGATTTCTTTTCGTATCATTTTAAGAATTTATCTCAGTTTTTAGTGTTTGCCATGTCCTAGAGATTTAAATCAAGAATCACTTGCTTCAGCATCAAAAGAAAAACCCATAAGCTAGAATGTGCCGATGTGATGCTTGAGTCAGTAGTAGATGCATCATGACAGCCTAGTATGGACAAATCTCAATCCAGAAGTTAGTAGAAGTAAATAAAGAGGATTGTTTTGTGCTTTCAATTACTGCAATTTTGATTGAGCAATTCCTGGCAACTATTGATCCCCTGATCAGTCCTGAGAATGCTCTAGGTCCCAATTATAGGTATACAAGGAGACATCATCAGTTCCTGTTCAAAAATTATGACCCAACAGAGCTATGACAGAATTTCAGTTTCCATTTTCATCTCCAAAGATTGCCAAACAGTCCAAAACTGTTCAAACAACTGTCGTTTTTTCTAATTATAAGCAAAAATTGTCTCCACTGAACCCCAACTCTAAGTGTGTGTGTTGTTCGGTGGGGGCAGGGGGGGAAGTAACCTGTAAGCCTTAGGTTTGAGTAACTTGTATCAGCTTATTTAGTTCAGCAAAGTTTGGAATATAGTCCTAGGTTCCCTGAGAAGTTCAGCTGGTTCCACAAAACACAGGGTTGCATAGTTTCACCTCTTCATTTCAACACATGACCAGAGAGAGGTAATACCCTACTTTTTCAGCCTTCTCATTTATATTTACATTTCCTCCTCCCTAATAGATGGGATTATACACCCATGGTCCTAGGTATTTTAATAGAATATTGTTTATCCTGAAGGCAATATTGCAAAAGTACTCCAGTTCTTACAGCCCTTTTTCTCCCCTGATTTTATCCTAAACATGAAGGCCTTCTTTTTCCACTGCCAGTGACCTGGTTTGATATTTCTGTCCTGAAGATTCCTACTTATTCCACATTACAGTGGTCTCACACACACACACACATACAGTCACAAGCATTTTGCCTGTTGATCCAGAATGCCACCTCTTCAATCACCACCACTCCTTTGCCTTAGTAAGGGGGCTTCTGTAACCAGAGAAATAGCACTTTTTCCCAACCCAACATCATCCTGATGTGTCACATACCCACTTATGACACATAGCAGACTTTCAATAACAGCAGCCAATTCCAAACTTTCTGATTTTCTTAGTCCATACCAGTAGTTGACTGTTTATCCTCATCTTCCATGTTAGCAATAGGAGATAAATTTTATCAAATGGCCAAGGAGATGGCAGCAATATTGAATGGCAGAATCCCACTTCTACTGAATGTGTTGAAGTAACCCACACAGAGGCACTGATTCCAGTCACAAGGATGAGAAACATACATGTCATCTTACTATCAGAGGGTCAATTCCTTTTCTGCTTGGTGAGGTGATCAATCAAGAGTACAACCCACTGAGTACTTCAAGGAACAGTTAAAACAAGGACTATTTACAAAGGTAAGAGTAGGACTGAGAAAATGAGGGAAACACACCATACCCTGTGGCTTCTTTTTTTTTTTTTTTTTTTTTTTTGAGATGGAGTCTCATTCTGTCGCCCAGACTGGTGTGCAGTGGCGCGATCTCGGCTCACTACAAGCTCCGCCTCCCGGGTTCACGCCATTCTCCTGCCTCAGCCTCCTAAGTAGCTAGGACTACAGGCACCGGCACCGCGCCTGGCTAATTTTTTTTTTTTTTTTTTTTTTTTTTAATAGAGACGGGATTTCCCTGTGGTCTCCATCTCCTGACCTCGTGATCCGCCCGCCTCGGCCTCCCAAAGTGCTGGGATTACAGGCGAGAGCCACCATGCCCAGCCACCCTGAGGCTTCTTAAAGGATGGGAAATGTTAGCACCCTAGGTTTGAAGGAATGAGATAAAGAGCAGCTAATGGTACCAGCGGACAGAAGGGCTGGGTACAGAGAGCTGTCTGGTGAGAGGCACAGACTCTGGAAATTCAGAGCCAAAGGAACAAATGCTCCAACTTCTTCCCTCATACCCACCTCCTCCTGTGCTCCCCACTTGCTGAACCCAACCAATTTTTACAGGTCAGCCCACCGGGACGTGGGGCAGGGTGGGAAACATCAGGAGACAATCTGGAGGGGCAAACATGATATATCTAGCTCAAGAGGCCAAGGTAGTCTCATAAGCAACAATTGGGATGCGGCCCAAATGGCATCCTATTATGGACAATAAATGATTCAAAGTAACAGCTCTTATGTTGTTCTCACGGAAGCTGGTTGGACATTAATTTACAACAAGCCTGCAAAATAGAAAAAAAAAAAAAAAAAAAAAGTAGGCCAGCCGCGGTGGCTCAAGCCTGTAATCCCAGCACTTTGGGAGGCCGAGACGGGCGGATCATGAGGTCAGGAGATCGAGACCATCCTGGCTAACACGGTGAAACCCCGTCTCTACTAAAAAATACAAAAAACTAGCCGGGCGAGGTGGCGGGCGCCTGTAGTCCCAGCTACTCGGGAGGCTGAGGCAGGAGAATGGCGTGAACCTGGGAAGCGGAGCTTGCAGTGAGCTGAGATCCGGCCACTGCGCTCCAGCCTGGGCGACAGAGCGAGACTCCGTCTCCAAAACAAAAATAAATAAAAAGTGAATCACACACTACAAAGTAGAGGGAACAGAATTCAGGCAAGAGTTAGGCAAAGAGTTAGGCTTTTAAACAGAAACCCCTCTACAAGCACCAAAGGGAATGTGTCTATGTACGTACTTTATCATCTTCATATTCTTCATTAAACCCAGTTTCCAGAAGGTCTAGACTACACGAGGTAATTCTGATTATCCTATATATTACATATTCCAAGATAATATGTACTCAATTTCTTTTGCATTAATTTTATATTTTGTATCTCTTTTATAATTGTATAATTCTTTTCATATTTCATTTACATATGATTGGTAGTTCTATATTTATTTTTATATATTTAGAGATTATAAGATCCTAGATGGAAGAAAATGCCCGTTTTTTCTTTATCACTCATGATACCTATCACAATGCCCTAACACAGGAAGCACTTGATAAATGTCCATCAGCTAGCTTTCTATAAGCCACAGAAGTTATTGCCTTCAGCAATTAATGGACATTCCTCATGGTAGTTACTAATATCTCACTTTAGTAGACAGTGCTTTGCTATGAACAGAGAATGTTTTTGTGGAGTATCAGATATCAAAATTAATATTTGAGATAAATTGATCACATAGTAGCAGTATGCTAACTACTGTTGGTGGGAAACGAAACTGTTAAAAAATGGTTCCTGGTGGCCGGGTGTGGTGGCTCACGCCTGTAATCCCAGCACTTTGGGAGGCTGAGGTGGGTGGATCATGAGGTCAGGAGATCGAGACTATCCTGGCCAACACAGTGAAACCCCATCTCTACTAAAAATACAAAATATTAGCCAAGTGTGGTGGCAGGCGCCTGTAGTCCCAGCTACTCAGGAGGCTAAGGCAGGAGAATGGCATGAACCCGGGAGGGGGAGCTTGCAGTGAGCTGAGATCCGGCCACTGCACTCCAGCCTGGGCGACAGAGCAAGACTCCGTCTCAAAAATCAAACAAAAAAAATGGTTCCTGGTGCCACCAAAATTTCTTTTTCCCAAACAATGTTTTCTGATGTAGCAAACTTCTACAACAAATTCCTTGGGAAGAGAAAAAGGCAGAAAAGGACAAATGCAGTCAATGTGGGGACCCGTTGCCAGTACACTGTTCTTTTACTCATTCCTTAACTCTTTTAACAAGTATTTACTGAACACTTCTAGGAATACAGCAATGAATAAAACAGTCACAGTTCTTGCTTTTGCATAGCTTATACTTTACTAGGAGAAAACATATCATAAACAGATAAATATATTGTTAATTAGTGATGTTATATATTTTAAAAAGCAAGGAAGAACAGTGAGTAATAACAATGGTAAGGTGCCATTTTAGGTAGACTAGTCAAGAAAAGCATTTCAAAGAAAGAATATCTAAGCAAGCACCTCAACTGACTGGGAAGCACACCAGGGAAATATCTGGGAGACTATCAGACAACAAGGACATTGAAGGTATGAACATAAAGCAAAAGGTCGAGTGAAAACTGAACACTGCAGTGCTTTATAGATTGTGAGGGATAACACATTCTTACACACCATTTCCCAGGAAATGCCTATTATCCTACAATCTCAAAGAAGCTGATCCCTAAGTGGATAAAATACCCACATGACTAGGGAACAAGTTTTGTGATCCACAAGAAAATCCAAAATATAAATCATGCTGAAAGACTTAAATAAGAGAAAGAAGCTGACCTGGGGTTTAAATAAAAAGGAATGATGGTTACTCCTGGTTCCCTTGTGATGGTTGTAGATAAGAATCACATAAAGGAGCTTTTCAAAGAATGTTACCTGGGTCCCATCTCCAGAGATTATGATTCAGTGGATGTGGTATGGGACCCAGCCTTGCTATTTTATTTTTAAGAGTTCCCCAGATGAGTCTAACATGCACCCAGAATTGAGAATCACTGAGTTAAGCTGTCAAAAAATATCCCATGCTTTGTGCTTCTGGGATGCACAAAAGATGTCTCACAATTATTTACTCAGTCAGTAGTTAATCAAATTATGTATGGCATACCTAATATGTGCTAGGAGCTTAACACTGGAGATACAGAAAAGCCAAGGCCAACCAGTTTCTACCTTCATGAACTCATATGGGGAAAGTTAATTGACAAACAAGTAAGCAACTTAACAAACAACAACATAGAGAATGTAATAAGTGCTAAAAAGGAAAGAAGGGTGATGTGACGAAGACTATCTGGGCAGGTACTACTTTCATTAAGTCAGTTAACAGGGGCCCTCTGAAGAGGTAGAATGTGAGCTGAAATCTGAAAGATGAGAAGGAACCAACTATTCAGAAAGTCTAGGGTGTGAATGGAAAATACAAAACACCAGAGGTACAAAGTTGCTTGGTATGTTCGCCGACAAGAGTCAACTTGAATTTCCAGTGTAAGTCATGCACTATTATCTATTCTAGGTACCTTATGTTTGAAGAATCATGAAATATTTGTCTTTTGATGTATGATGTATTTCACTTGGCATAATATTTTCAAAGTTCATCCACATTGTAGCATGTATCAGAATTTCAATCTTTTATACATTCCATTATCTTATACACTACACTTTCTCTGTCCACTCACCTGCTGATGGACATTTGGGTTGTTTTCATCTTTTGCCTATTGCATATAATGCTGCTATGAACACTGGTGTTTAAGTAGCTGTTTCAGGTACTGCTTTTAATTATTTTGGGAGAAACTATATTTTAAACAATGTTGAAATTGTGGTTAAAATAAATTAGGTATTGTGAAGGTTAATACTGAGTGTCAACTTGATTGGTTTGAAGGATGCGAAGTATTGATCCTGGGTGTGTCTGTGAGGGTGTTGCCAAAGGAGATTAACATTTGAGTCAGTGGACTGGGAAAGGCAGACCCACCCTTATTCTGGGTGGGCACTACCTAATCAGCTGCCAGCCAGAATATAAAGCAGGTACAAAAACATGAAAAGATTAGATGGGCCTGGCTTCCTAGTCTCATCTTTCTCCTGTGCTAGATGCTTCCTGCCCTGGAATATCAAACTCTAAGTTCTTCAGTTTTGAGACCCAGACTGGCTTTTCTTGCTCCTCAGCTTGCAGACAGCCTATTGTGGGACCTTGTGATCATGGGAGTTAATACTTAATAAACTCCCCTTTATATATCTATAGAGAGATAGATGTCTATAGATAGATAGATAAAGATATAGACAGATAGATAGATCCCCTATTTGTTCTGTCCTTTAGAGAACCCTAATACAGATATATTATGTATCCATGAGATTTTGTGGGTCAAACTAAAAAATTACTAATGATTTGTAACATGTTTCTGTTACAAATAACATGTAATATATTTCATTGAATTCTAAGCTTTAGAAAGCAAATTTAAAAGAATCATATTGTAGGTAACATGTAAGTTGGCAACTGATATATATCTCCTATGAAATAACTTAAAATTTATCTGTAAACTGAAATATGATTCATTGACAATTTTCAGTTCTTCGACCTCCCAGAACCAGACATGATTCCTAGGCTAAGCAGTGTCATAGGGAACTGGGTTACTGTTAACCAGCCTCCACTAACAAAAATGAAGTGGGATCAAGGCCGAGTGTCAGGGCCTGTGGCTTCTGTGACGGGAGCGGTCTCCTGCTATCTCCCTAGAAACAATTGGGTAGATACTTGTAATTTAGGATTCCTGGAACAGTATGGAAATGTAAAATGATGTGGATGCAATGAATAGAATGAGCAGAGATATATAAATATGAAGAGCTTGAAGACCATTTAATTTTAGAGGCCTTACTCGAAACCACATCAAACATATAAAATGCATTAGATCCCACATTAAAATGTTTTCGATAGCTAGGAAAGGGTTAAGATTAAGCTAAGAGGTTAGTCGCATTTATGTGCACTTAATTAGATATATATTACTTTTTATTTTGTCATTTTTTAGTATTTCAAGGCCAAAAAATTATTTTTCAGGTCTCAAATATTTTCATAGGCCCTTAAATATACATAGGCCATAATCATATGTGTAACTGGCTCTGTAGTAATTCTTCATCTCAAAATAGTTCTCATTTTCCCCTCTTAGGACACTTGCTTCTGACCACATAACTGACCATAACTAATTTTTCAACAGTAATGCAGTAACCAGAAGAAAAAACAAAAATAGGCCGGGCGCAGTGGCTCAAGCCTGTAATCCCAGCACTTTGGGAGGCCGAGACGGGCGGATCACGAGGTCAGGAGATCGAGACCATCCTGGCTAACACAGTGAAACCCCCTCTCTACTAAAAAATACCAAAAAAAAAAACTAGCCGGGCGAGGTGGCGGGCGCCTGTAGTCCCAGCTACTCGGGAGGCTGAGGCAGGAGAAAGGCGTAAACCCGGGAGGCGGAGCTTGCAGTGAGCTGAGATCCGGCCACTGCACTCCAGCCCGGGTGACAGAGCGAGACTCCGTCTCAAAAAAAAAAAAAGAAAAAGAAAAAACAAAAATAATATATATTACCTCTACAATTTCTGGTTATAAAATAAAATGTTTCCCAGAGTCAATGTACTACAACACCAGCTAAGTGCTAGTAATCAGAAATTTCTAGAATCAAGAGCAACAATCGTTCAGAAACAAGCTGCCAAGTTCCTGACTCCTGTCAGCTTCTCAAAATAGGAAAATGCTGTAGTAAAAAGCAAGCATTGAAACAAATACTCTCCCTACTTCCATATACCCACATACAATTAAAGACACTCCGGGAGTAACAAAGTCTTCTGTTAAAATTCAAAGCTAACTTCCCTTTTAAATTTCTTAAGCATCCACAATGAATTACTTCAATAGCATAATAAAATTACTTTCTACCTAATATACAATTGTGGCTTCCAGTTGGATGTTCCCTTGAAAACTAGAGATGTGTTTATTTTGGGACTAGCCTTTCATGCTTCTAAGCCTTGGCACGAGCAATTTCTACCATCCTGGTAGATTTTTCCACCACTTCTTTAACTAATAAAATGCCTACCCATTCTTTAAAGCCCAATTTAAATGTCATTGTTTCCGCAGGCCCTTTCTGGCTCCTAGAGATTCCCAGAGTCATACTTTATTCCCCATGCTCTCAGGACTCAGCACATTTTACCTAATTCCTAAGTGAGTATGTGTTAGTATGTCTGCTCTCTACCACTAGACTTTCAGCTCTGGAAAGCAAGGCACTTGCTATGATCATGTCTGTATTACCATCCATCTAATACACTTAAATTCATAAAGCAAGTGATAATTTTCTCTATTACACACACTCTATGCTTTGCATAGGGTAGCAATTTTTCTATTAATTTAACCTGGAAAGTGAGAAACTGTTTGACCATCTGTTCTCCCACTCTGTGATGAAACAACGTTTTTGAGTATGATTTTGGTTAGCTTTCTCATTCTTTTGTAACAGCAAATTGTTGGTCTTTTTCTTTTCCACTTGTCTCAAAGTTTCCATCACCTTGTAGAGATCATTACAAACAGTGCTTCAACTGTATCATAAAAAGCTGCTAACATAGCCAAAAGTTTTTCCACTTTCAGATTTCTGGGATGGTGTTCTGGGAGAAAATGTAGCTAGGTGAGTGTAGCTATGTGAGAGCAAGAGGAAGAGGGAGAAAGGTTGATAGAGTGTTATTGGCCTTCTGAGGAAGCTAGTTTATGATGCTCAAAGATCACTCATTGTGTTGTTGATTTCTTAGGGAATAATCAACATTAACTTTCTATTATTATGGCCCTTCAGCTATAAAAATTAAGTAAATTTCATGCATGGAATTTCCCTATTTAGATAGGAGGAAACTATTCATTGATAAAGATGAGAAAAACTTTCTAGTTTACTACTTCCGGTGAATCCCAGAATCACAGATAATTACTCCCATAAGGACTAACTACTATAATTATATTAGTGCCCTCTGCTGTACATGTGCAAAATTACAGAAAATAATGTGTTCTTTCAAGATTTGTCTAGACAGTCTCGGCTTTGGCGTTTTCCAGAAGCAAGTCTTTAACAGCATCCTTATTTAATTTCAGCTGAATAAACTTTTATCATGTTGGGTGAAATTTTACCTCTCATAATTACTGTCTAACCCTAACAAAATAACAGTGTATAAGAGGTAGTCATTATAGGCCCATTGTCATGCTAGGGAAAATACTAATTAAATGTTTGTGAAATAATGGAAATTACTCTACGGCATGGCAATTATTTGAAAGTCTGCCTTTCTTTTATAATAATTATGTGCTGATCACTTTCTGTTGGACTTTCCTTTTTTATATCCTCCTGTGTTTATTTAAGTTGGAGTCAATTCAGAGCCGCATAAAATTTTTACTTGCCATGACATTCAATAATTATTTTGTATGACATTTGTTTTATGCCATTTGATTGTTTCTATGGTCTAAATTAAAAATTTCTGCTTCTGTCTGAATTTTATTAACTGAAAATAATATTAAGAGGCTGAGGCCATAGCTGTAAGTAGTCCTCTGTCAACCACTTATCTTTTCGTTTATCTCTCATTCCAGGTTATGAAATTGTAAGCATCTCACTTACCTTTAATAATCATTCCACATCCTCAGAACAGGAAATTTATTTCAGATTTACATGCTATATCTTTATTTTGTGCATTTTATGTCCATGTATGAAGAAAATATATATAAAATAGCGTAATTTAAAATGGAAACGAGAATTTATTTACAAACATTGATTTTGGTAATAACCTGTGAGTCTTAGAAATGACTGTTTTGGGTTTATTTCTTGCCTTTTTTTTTTTTTTTTTTTGAGACGGATTCTCGCTCTGTCAACAGGCTAAAGTGCAGTGATCTCGGCTCACTGCAACCTCTGGCTCCTGGGTTCAAGTGATTCTCTTGCCTCAGCCTCCCGAGCAGCTGGGACTACAGGTGCATGCCACCATTCCCAGCTAACTTTTGTATTTTTAATAGAGAAGGGGTTTCACTGTGTTGGCCAGAATGATCTCCATCTCTTGACCTTGTGATCCACACATCTTGGGCTCCCGAAGTGCTGGGATTACAGGCATGAGCCACCACGCCTGGCCTATTTCTTGCCATCTTCTTGTAAACTTCCCCCCATCTAAATCACTGTACTTAGTTCATATTTATACATTTGTTTAGAGCAGTTTTAGAAAATGTGTAAATCTGTTATTAACCAAATATCTTTCTTTACTATTAAGAATTATATATGTATATATACGTTTAAGATATATAAATGTACCTTAAGAAGTAATTTTTTGGTAGATGTTAATTTTCCAAGGAAAAGTATGACATTTGTCAAAACTAGAAAGAGACATTTTAAAATCACAGTAAATTAAAATGTACAAATAAAACCACAAGACAATGGAAAAAGAGTTTCAAAGTTTAATGAAATTTAAAGTGGATTAACTTCCCAACTTGGGAAAAATCAGAGAAATCTTCAGGTGTAGCCGAGAGCACAATGACAATCAAAAATGAAGGCGAACTAAGGTAAGGATAAGGAATAATATTGGAAAAAATATACCTAATATAGGTAATTTTAGGAAATATAGGAAAAACCTAAAATGATAGGTTCCATTATCCAGTCAAGAGTTTTTACTCTGAATATAATTTTCTGTTTTGAATGCTGCAATCTAGAGGTAAATAACTAAACAGAAGGAATAAATATCACAAATGCTGATGTATAATATTTACTGTTTTTCTTTTTCTTTTTCTTTTTTTGAGATGGAGTTTCACTCTTGTTGCTCAGGCTGGAGTGCAATGGTGCCATCTTGGCTCCCTGCAACCTCCACCTCCTGGTTTCAGGCAATTCTCCTGCCTCAACCTCCCAAGTAGCTGGGATTACAAGCATGTGCCACCATGCCCGGCTAATTTTGTATTTTTAGTAAAGAAATTTTTCCTACTATTTTTAGGGGTTTCTCCACGTTGGTCAGGCTGGTCTCAAACTCCTGACCTCAGGTGATCTGCCCACCTTGGCTGCCCAAAGTGCTGGGATTACAGGCATGAGCCACCACACCCAGCCCAGATTTACTGTTTTTCATTTCACCACATTGGATACTGTTTGACAGGAAGATGCATAATATATTTAGTTGTAGTAAACATATACGCATGTTGTATTAAAAGAATATTTTGTATTTTTTGGCTTTTTAGAAATGTATTAAAATAGTTTGTTTTAGTCAGGAAAGGGGGAGTGGCACTCATAAAGTGCTACATGTGACCTGACACTTTGAACAGTGGTGTCATATAACAGCCCACTGGTCTCCCTAGCTCACTGCTGACACTCTGATCTTGTAGGAAGAAAGTTTGCCCCTAGAAGTCTGGAAATTAATTTATACTGCATGGGGAGGCATGTAATATGGCTGATGCTCCAATTTCTGACTTTATTTCGAAGAAAAATGTATTCTTAAAACAGAAACGGTCTTTAAGTTGGTGACAATAAATGGCTCCTATGAAATTTGAAATATTAAGCCCCCTTGGCAAAGCAAGCTTATTTTTTTAAACAAAGACAAAATTATCTCTCTATAATTAGGAATGATATGTTTTTATATTCAATACATATTGAATAACTTGAACAAAAAAATTAACAACACACTTAAAATGTTATATAAAATGATCAAATAATTGATTAATTATTCTAGAAGGGAAATAATGGTTAGAAATGTCCTTATTTTATAGGTAAAGACAGTTTATAAATACCAAAAGCATATTAAAGCAGAAGTAGCTAGATATTTATACCAACACCGACTCTCACCTTTTCTTTAGAAACAAAACACAGATATATGTGAATGTATGTCTATACATGTGTATATTTGCGTTTAAGTGTGCAGGCAATATGGCCAGATAAAGGACTATAATATGCAACCTTCCTTGAAAGTAGGTTCTATCCCAGAGAAATATTTAGAAAATCTCCCAAATATTTAGAAATTACACATTTCTGAATATTTCATTGGTCAAAAATGAAGTCAAAAGAAAATTAGAAGATATATTAAAGTAAATAAAAAATATACAACATATCAAAATTTGTGGGATGCACTCAAGCAGTGCTTAGAGGAAAACTTATACAATCAAATGCATATGTTATAAAGGAATAAGGGTATCAAATCCATAACCTAAGTTTCTATCTTAGAAAACAAGTAAAAAAAAGAGCAAATTAAAACCAAAGTAAGAAGGAATGTAACAATAAAGATAATATGGTCATTCTACTTAGAAAACTGCAAAGAATCTACAGAAAAATTCCTGAGTTAGTAAGATCACAGGATAAAATCTCAGCTATAAAAAGATATACAAGTCAACTGACAAACAAGTCACTTGTTCCCTCAAGAAACATGAATTTGAACAACTACTCACACATGAAAATAGCTTCATAAAAGCTGAAGAACAAAAAGATAGAAGGCAGTTGACAGATTACATCACTTGGGTAGATCATAGAAATATAAAAATATGCGTTAAAGAGGTAGCAAGGACAATTTCAAATTATCCACATCACCCCTCCCCAAGTCCACACAGCACGGCATGGATAGAGATACCAACATATCTTGCAGAAACTGCAAGTTCAGTTTCAGACCACTGCAATAAAACAAACATCACAATAAACACAATAAAATAAATCACACAAGTTTTTGGTTTCCAAGTTAATATGAAAGTTATGTTTACATTATACTGTAGTATATTAAGTATGCAATAGCTTTATGTCTAAAAAACAACATCCATTCCCTATTTTAAAAAAATACTTTATTGCTAAAAAATGCTGACACATAGACACAAAGTAAGCACATGTATTGGAAAAATGGTGCCAATAGATTTGCTTGATGCAGGGTTCCCACAAACTTTCAATCTGCAAAAACTACAATATCTATGAAGCACAATGAAATGAGGTACAATACAATGAGGTATGCTTATACTTCCCACATGGGGAAAGGAGAGTCAAGGGAGCACCTGACATTACTGCAGATCACAGCATCAACCCAGCCTCCAGGCCCTAGTGTCAGGATGGCCTCCATAGCCCCAAGCATCAGGGCTACTCATGCAGACACAAGCTCCCCCCAACACAGTGGACCTAGGTACAGGCCTGCCTCTGTAGACTCAGAAACCAGACTGGCCACTGTGGACTCAGGTGCCAGACATACCCACCAGCAGACCCAAAGAACTGGCTTGCCCAGAATCTCTGGATGGGCTGACTGGTGAAGGGCCTTGTGTAAAGTGCCAATCTATAAAGACTTGAAGTGGCTACTTCCTCAAATGCAAAGATACCAATTCAAGGCCACAAGGATCAGAAATAATTAGGGAAACATGACACCACAAATGGAATAAAATAAAGCACCAGTAACCAACCTTAAAAAAATGGGGGTTCACATGAAGTAAAGGGGTGCACAGATAGGCAATTCAATAACACTAAGAAAACACTATATGAAGAAATTGAGAAGTCCAACAAAAAGATAAAAACCATAAGAAAGAACCAAACTGAAATTCTGGAGTTGAAGAACACAAATGAACTTCCATAGTAGACTGGATCAAGCAGAAAAAAGAATCAGTGAACTTGAAACTGGGTCCTTTGAAATTACCCAGTCAGAGGAACAAAAAGAAAAAACAATGAAAAAGAGTAAAGAAAGTCTATAGAACTTAATGGGGCATCATCAGCAGAACCAATACATACACTATGGAAGTAACAGAAAAAGGAGAACAAGAGACAGCGTTAGAAAGCTTATTTAAAGCAATGACAGCAAACTCTCCCAATCTGGAGTGGGAATTGAAACATCCAGATCCCTGAAACCCAAAAAACCTCAAACAGATTAAACATAGAGAAATGTTCACTGACACACATTATAATCAAATTCTCAAAAGTCAAAAACAGAATTTTGAGAGCAATAGGAGAAAAGAAACTAGTTACAAAAGTATTCCTTCCTCATAATAATACTATCAGTAGATTTCATAGCAGATGTCTTGCAGGCCAAAAGAGAGTGGAATGATATATTCAAATTGATAAAAGAGAAACACTGCGAACCAAGAATACTATACCTGAAAAGGCTATCCTTCAGAAATCAAGGTGAGATAAGGACTTTCCCGGACAAACAAAATCTGAGGGAGTTCACAATCACTAGATTAGCCTTACAAAAATGTTAAAGGGAGTTATCCAAGTTGAAATACAAGGATGCTAACTAATACTGTAAAAGTATAAAATTCACTGTAAAATTTAAAGTATAGTAAATTCAGAAAATGTCAACCTGCAATAGCAGTTCATAAATCACTTTTAACTCTAGTAAAAGAGTTAAAGAACAAAAGAATTAAAATAATCAGAAATATAATAATTTCTTAATATATACACAATGTAAAAACTATAATTAGTGACATCAATAACAAAAAATGTAGGGGAAAGAGAAGCCGAAGCAAAAGTTTTTTATATGCGTTTGAAGTTGTTAGCTTAAAATAGACTGTTACAAGTAGACGATGTTTTATGTAAGCCCGGTGGTAATCAAAAAGAAAATCTTGTAGTAGATTCACAAAAGATAAAGAGAAAGAAATCAAAGCATACTACTATTAAAAAAAAAAAATCATCAAATCACAAAGGAGGACAGCAAGAGAGGAGAAAAAGAACAAAAACTATAAAACAGTAAACAATTAACAATACAGCAGTAATAAGTCTTTACCTATCAATAATTATTTGAGATGTAAATATTAATTTCTCCAATCAAAAGCCAGTGGCTGAATGGATTAAAAATACAAGATCAAATGATTTGCTGCCTACAAGAGGTTCACTTTAGCTTTAAAGATACACATAAAGTAGAAAAGAATTCATTAACAAAGATATTCTATGCAAGTGATAATTAAATGAAAGCAGGAATAGTGATGCTTACAAAAAGCAAAATAGACCTTAAGTCAAAAACTGCTACAAAAGAAAAAGAAGGTCATTATATAAAAATAAAGGAATCAATTCATCAAGAATATATAACAATTGTAAATACATATGTACCCAATGTTGAAGTAACTAAATATATAAAACAGTATTAACAGATTTGAAGGGAGAAATAGAGAGCAATAAAACAATAATAGGGAACTTCAATACCCCACTTTCAATGAAAGGCAGAGCATCCAGACACAGGGTGAATAATGAAATAGCAGAATTTAACAATACTGTAGACCAAATGGACCTAACATACAGATAGAACACTCCATCCAATAGTAACAGAATGCACATTCTTTTCAAGCACACACAGACATTCTCTAGAATAGATCATGTGTTAGGCTATAAAACAAGTCTTAACAAATTTAAGAAGTTAGAAATCATGTTTTCCAAACACAATGGTATGAAACTAGAAATCAGTCAAAGGAAGAAAAATGAAAAATTTACAAACATGCAGAAATTAAACCACACACTTCTAAACAACCAATGAGTCAAAAAAGAAATCAAAAAGGAAACAAAAACAGAATCTTCAGATAAGCAAAAATGGAAGCACAACAGAACAAAACTTAAGGAATGCAGCAAAAGCAGTTCTAAGAGGAAAGTTTATAGCAATAACCACTTACAAAGAGGAAGAAAGAACTTACACCTCAAGGAACTAGAAAAAGGACAAACTAATCCAGAGTTAGCAGAAGGAAGAAATAGTAAAACTCAGAGGAAAAAAATAAATGAAATGGAGACTAGAAGTAAACCAAAAAGACCAATGAAACTAAGAGCTGGTTTTGTGAAAAGATAAAAAAATCTGAAAATCATTTTTAGATAGAGCAAGAAAAAAAGACAAATCTCATGTTATTTACTTATACTTCTAACAGTTTTTTTCACTATAAAACAGTAAACAATTAACAATACAGCAGTAATAATTCTTTACCTATCAATAATTATTTAAGATGTAAATGTTAATTTCTCATCAAAAGCAAGTGGCTGAATGGATTAAAAATACAAGATCAAATGATGTGCTGCCTACAAGAGGCTCACTTTAGCTTTAAAGATACACATAAAGTAGAAAAGAATTCATTAACAAAGATATTCGATGCAAGTTTATAGAAAAAAATACTGTTAGAAGTAATAAGTAAATAACATCAGATATGAAAGAGGGGACATTACAACCAATACCACAGAAATACAAAGTACCATAAGAGCATACTGTGAATAGCTATATGCCCAAAAAAAGATAATCTAGAAGAAAGAGATTAATTCCTATACACATACAACCTACCAAGACTGAATTATGAAGAAATACAAAATCTGAACAGACTAAAGTTAAGAGGTTGAATCAGTAATCAAAAACCTCCCCACAAGAAAAGCCCAGGACCAAATGGCTTCATTGGTGAATTTCACCAACCATTTAAAGAAAAAGTAATGCCAATCCTTCTCAAACTCTTCCAGACAATTAAATAGGAAGAACACTTTGGAACTCATTTTACAAGGCCAGCATTTTACAGTGCCAAACCCAAACAAAAACACTACAAGAAAAAATAATTATTGTCAAATAGCCTTGATGAATATAAATGAAACAATCCCTCATACTTTTCTTTCCAACTTGAGTCCTACAAAGGTAGCAAGACAAAGAAGAGCTCTTCTGCCATTACTGAGGTACCTACCCAAGAAAATACAACCAATATTTATAAAGTACACCTATGGAGTGCACTTCAAAATGTGTGGCCCCAGGGCACAGAAAATGATCCAGAAACATGCTGTGAAGGAGACAGAGACTTGAGATGTGTGCATTGATACCAGCTTTAACAAAGGAATAAGAAATTTCCCATATCATATCAGTGTGTGTTTGTCCAGAAAATATACTGAAGATGAAGTCTCACCAAACAAGCTCCAAACAAAATCCACCACAATCAGTAGGCTTTATCTCTGGGATGCAAGGTTGGTTTAACATACGCAAATTAATAAATTTGATTCATCACATTAACAGAAATAAAGCAAAAACCACCTGATCATCTCTGTAGAGGCACAAAAGGCTTTCGATAAAATTCAATGTCCCTTCATGCAAAAAACTCTCAACAAACTAGGCATTAAAGCAAGATACTTCAAAACAATAAGAGCCATTTTTTTTTTTTTTTTTGAGACGGAGTCTCGCTCTGTCGCCCAGGCTGGAGTGCAGTGGCCGGATCTCAGCTCACTGCAAGCTCCGCCTCCCGAGCTTACACCATTCTCCTACCTCAGCCTCCAGAGTAGCTGGGACTACAGGCGCCCGCTATGTCGCCAGCTAGTTTTTTGTATTTTTTTTTTAGTAGAGACGGGGTTTCAACGTGTTAGCCAGGATGGTCTCGATCTCCTGACCTCGTGATCTGCCCATCTTGGCCTCCCAAAGTGCTGGGATTACAGGCTTGAGCCACCGTGCCCAGCCTTAATAAGAGCCATTTATGACAAACCCACAGTCAGCATCATACTGAATGGATAAAAGCAGGAAGCATTCCCCTCAAATATTGAAACAACACATGGATGCCCACCACTCCTATTCAACATAGTACTGGAAGTTCTAACCAGAGAAATCAGGTAAGAGAAAGACACAAAAGGCATCCAGATAGCAAGAGCAGAAGTCAAACTATCTCTGTTTGTAGACAATATGATTTTATACTAGAAACCCCCATAGTATCTGCCCCCAAACTTCTAGATCTCATAAAAAACTTTAGCAAAGTTTCAGGATACAAAATCAATATGGAAAAATCAGTAGCATTTCTATATACCAACAATGTCCAAGCTGAAAGCCAAATCCAGAATGCAGTCCCATTCACAATCGCCACAAAAAAATAAATAGTATCTAGGAATACAGCTAACCAACGAAGTGAAAGAGCTCTACAACAAAAATTATAAAACACTGCTGAAAAAAAATCAGAGATGAAAAAAAAAAAGGAAAAATATTCCATGCTCATGGATAGGGAGAATCAATATTGTTAAAATGGCCAAATTACCCAAAGCAATCTATGATTCAATGCAATTCCTATCAACCTACCAATGACATTTTCCACAGAATTAGAAAAAAGTATTCTACAATTCACATGGGACCAAAAAAGACCCCAATTAGCCAAAGCAATCCTAAGCAAGCAGAAGCTGGAAGCATCACATTATCTAACTTCAAACTATACTACAAGACTACAGTAATCAAAACAGCATAATATTGGTACAAAAACAGACACATAGACCAATGGAACAGAATAGAAAGCCCAAAAATAAAACCACACACCTACAAACCCATCTGATCTTCGACAAAGTCGACAAAAACAAGCAATGAGGAAAGTACCCTCTGTTCAATAAACGGTGTTGGGATAACTGGTCAGCCATATGCAGAAGATTAAAACTGGACCCCTTCCTTTTACCATACACAAAAATCAACTCAAGAAGGATTAAACACTCAGATGTAAAACCTAAAACTATAAAAACCCTAGGAAATACCATTCTAGACATAGGTCCTAGCAAACGTTTCATGTCAAAGAAACCAATTCAATTGCAACAAAAACAAAAATTGACAAATGGGACCTAACTAAACCAAAGACCTTCTGCACAGCAAAAGAAACTATCAACAGAGTAAACAGAAAACCTACTGAATGGTAGAAAATATTTGCAAACTATGCAGCTGACAAAGGTCTAACACCCAAAATCTATTTTAAAAATTAAACAAATTAACAGGCAAAAAAAGCAAACAAGTCCATTAAAAAGTAGGCAAAGGATATGAACAGACACTTTTCTTTTTTTTTTTTTTTTTTTTGAGACGGAGTCTCGCTCTGTCGCCCAGGCTGGAGTGCAGTGGCCGGATCTTGGCTCACTGCAAGCTCTGCCTCCCGGGTTCACGCCATTCTCCTGCCTCAGCCTCCTGAGTAGCTGGGACTACAGGCGCCCGCCACCTCGCCCGGCTAGTTTTTTGTATTTTTTAGTAGAGATGGGGTTTCACCGTGTTAGCCAGGATGGTCTCGATCTCCTGACCTCGTGATCCACCCGTCTCGGCCTCCCAAAGTGCTGGGATTACAGGCTTGAGCCACCACACCCGGCCTGTGAACAGACACTTTTCAAAAGAAGACATACATGTGGCCAACAAGCATATAAAAAATGCATAACATCACTAATCGTTAGAGTAATACAAATCACAACCACAATCATATACCATCTCACATGAGACAGAATGGCTATTATTAAAAGGTCAAAAATTAACAGATGCTGGCAAGGTTGTAGAGAAAAGAGAATGCTTATACAATGCTGGTGAGAGTGTAAATTAATTCAGTGGCTGTGACAGCAATGTAGAAATTTCTCAAAGAACTTAAAGCAGAAGTAGCATTCAACTCAGCAATTCCATTACTGGGTATATACCCAAAGGAATGCGAATCATTCTACCAAAAGACACAGGCATGCATATGTTCATCGCAGCACTATTTACAATAGCAACAATAAGGAATCAATCTAAATGTCCATCAACAGTAGACTGGATAAAGAAAATGAGGTACATATATGCCATGGAATACTACACGGCCATAAAAAATAAAGTTCTTTGCAACAAAATGCATGGAGCTGGAGGCCATTATCCTGAATGAACTAACAAAGAAACAAATATTGCTTGTTTCTCAAATATCGCATGTTCTCACTTATAAGTGGGAGCTAAACATTGAGTACACATGGACACAAAGAAGGGAACAATAGATACCAAGGCCTACTTGAGGGTGAGAGTGGGAGGAAGGTGACAATAGAAAAACTATGTATCAGGTACTGTGCTTATTACCTGGGTGATGAAATAATCTGTACACCAAACCTCTGCAATTTACCAATATAACAAACCTGCACATGTACCCCTGAACCTATAACAAAAGTTTAAAAAAATCAAATAAATGAAAACAAGGAAACCCTGTCATTTTCAACAACATGAATGAAACTGGAGGACACTACGTAAAGTAAAACAAACCAGACACAGAAAAACAAATATTGCATTATTTTACTTACATGTGGAATCTAAAAAAGTAGAACTCAGAAGTAGAAAACAGAATGACAGTTCCCAGAGACTCGGGGTTAGGAGAAACAAGGAGATGTTGGTCAAAGGGTATAAAATTTCAGTTATGCAGGATAAATAAGTTCTGGAAATCTAACAGAATGGTGTCTGCAGTTAAAAACCTGTATTATATTGTACACTTGAAATGCTAAGAGATCTTTCTTCATTTCTTTTTTTCTTGTTGCAAAATAATATGAGAAAAACAATTAATTTTTTTAAAGTGAAATAAATTGTTATTAAATTTAGAAATGAAATTGTAAGATAATCAATCTTAAATATGCTACCAAAAGTAATTTCTCACCATAAAGAAGTAATTGTTTAGTGGTTCCAAGATGGCCAAACAGGAACAGCTCCAAGCTATTCCTGTGAGGCATCGCCTCACCCGGGAAGCGCAAGGGGTAAAGGAATTCCCTTTCCCTGCCAAGGGAAACTGTGACACACAGCACCTGGAAAAGCAGGTCACTCCCACCCTAATACTGTGCTTTTCCAAGGGTCTTAGCAAACAGCACACCAAGAGATTATATCCCACGCCTGGCTTGGAAGGTCCCATGCCCACAAGGCCTCCCTCATTGCTAGCACAGCAGTCTGCAATCGAACTGCAAGACAGCAGCAAGCCTGGAGGAGGGGCGCCCGCCAATGCTGAGGCTTGAGTAGGTAAACAAAGTGGCCTGGAAGCTCGAACTGGGTGGAGCCCACCGCAGCTCAAGTAGGCCTGCCTGCCTCTGTAGACTCCACCACTGGGGACAGGGCATAGCCAAACAAAGGCAGCAGAAACCTCTCCAGAATTAAATGTCCATCTCTGACAGCTTTGAAGAGAGTAGTGGTTCTCCCAGCATGGAGGTTGAGATCTGAGAACGAACAGACCACCTCCTCAAGTGGGTCCCTGACCCACTAGTAGCCTAACCAGGAGGCATTCCCCAGTAGGGACAGACTGACACCTCACACAGCCGGGTACCCCTCTGAGACGAAGCTTCCAGAGGAACAATCAGGCAGCAACATTTGCTGTTCAGCAATATTCACTCTTCTGCAGCCTCCGCTGCTGATACCCAGGCAAACAGGGTCTGGAGTGGACCTCAAGCAAACTCCAACAGACCTGCAGCTGAGAGTCCTGACTGTTAGAAGGAAAACTAACGAACAGAAAGGACATCCACACCAAAACCCCATCTGTACGTCACCATCATCAAAGAACAAAGGTAGATAAAACCACAAAGATGGGAAAAAAACAGAGCAGAAAAGCTGAAAATTCTAAAAATCAGAGCGCCTCTTCCCCTCCAAAGGAACGCAGCTCCTCAACAGCAATGGAGCAAAGCATGACAGAGAATGACTTTGACAAGTTGAGAGAAGAAGGCTTCAGACGATCAAACTGCTCCCAGCTAAAGGAGGAAGTTTGAACCCATCGCAAAGAAGCTAAAAACCTTGAAAAAAGATTAGACAAATGGCTAACTAGAATAACCAATGTAGAGAAGTCCTTAAATGACCAGACAGAGCTGAAAACCATAGCACGAGAACTATGTGACAAATGCACAAGCTTCAGTAACCAATTTGATAAACTGGAAGAAAGAGCATCAGCGAATGAAGATCAAATGAATGAAATGAAGCGAGAAGAGAAGTTTAGAGAAAAAAAGAGTAAAAAGAAATGAAAAAGCCTCCAAGAAATATGGGACTATGTGAAAAGACCAAATCTACGTCTGATTGGTGTACCTGAAAGTGATGGGGAGAATGGAACCAAGTTGGAAAACACTGCAGGATGTTATGCAGGAGAACTTTCCCAAGCAAGCGAGGCAGGCCAACATTCAAATTCAGGAAATACAGAGAATGCCACAAAGATACTCCTCGAGAAGAGCAACTCCAAGACACATAATTGCCAGATTCACCAAAGTTGAAATGAAGGAAAAAATGTTAAGGGCAGCCACAGAGAAAGGTTAGGTTATCCACAAAGGGCAGCATATCAGACTAACAGCAAATCTCTCAGCAGAAATTCTACAAGCCAGAAGAGAGTGGGGGCCAATATTCAACATTCTTAAAGAAAATAATTTTCAACCCAGAATTTCATATCCAGCCAAACTTAAGTGTCATAAGTGAAGGAGAAATAAAATCCTTTACAGACAGGCAAATGCTGACAGATTTTTGTCACCAACAGGCCTGCCCTACAAGAGCTCCTGAAGGAAGCACTAAACATGGAAAGGAACAACCAGTACCAGCCACTGCAAAAACATGCCAAAATGTAAAGGCCATCAATGCCAGGAAGAAACTGCATCAACTAATGAGCAAAATAACCAGCTAACATCATAATGACAGGATCAAATTCACACATAACAATATTAACCTTAAATGTAAATGGGCTAAATGCTCCAATTAAAAGACACAGACCAGCAAATTGGATAAAGAGTCAAGACCCATCAGAGTGCTGTATTCAGGAGACCCATCTCATGTGCAGAGACACACACAGGCTCAAAATACAGGGATGGAGAAAGATCTACCAAGCAAATGGAAAACAAAAAAAGGCAGGGGTTGCAATCCTAGTCTCTGATAAAACAGACTTTAAACCAACAAAGACCAAAAGGGACAAAGAAGGCCATTATATAATGGTAAAGGGATCAATTCAACAAGAAGAGTTAACTATCCTAAATATACATGCACCCAAAACAGGAGCACCCAGATTCATAAAGCAAGTCCTTAGAGACTTACAAAGAGACTTAGACTCCCATACAATAATAATGGGAGACTTTAACACCCCACTGTCAACATTAGACAGATCAACAAGACAGAAAGTTAACAAGGATATCCGGGAAGTGAACTCTGCACCAAGCACACCTAATAGACATCTGCAGAACTCTCCACTCCAAATCAACAGAATATACATTCTTCTCAGCACCACATCGCACTTATTCCAAAATTGACCACATAGTTGGAAGTAAAGCATTCCTTGGCAAATGTAAAAGAACAGAAATTATAACAAACTGTCCTTCAGACCATGGTGCAATCAAACTAGAACTCATGATTAAGAAACTCAATCAAAACCGCTCCACTACATGGAAACTGAACAACCTGCTCCTGTATGACTCCTGGCTACATAATGAAATGAAGGCAGAAATAAAGATGTTCTTTGAAATCAACGAGAAGGAAGATACAACATACCAGAATCTCTGGGACATGTTTAAAGCAGTGTGTAGAGGGAAATTTATAGCACTAAATGCCCACAAGAGAAAGCAGGAAAGATCTAAAATTGACACCCTAACATCACATTTAGAAGAACTAGAGAAGCAAGAGCAAACACATTCAAAAGCTAGCAGAAGGCAAGAAATAACCAAGATCAGAGCAGAACTGAAGGAGATAGAGACACAAAACACCCTTCAAAAAATCAATGAATCCAGGAGCTGGTTTTTTGAAACGATCAACAAAATTGATAACCGCTAGGAGGACTAGTAAAGTAAAGAGAGAAGAGTCAACTAGACGCAATAAAAAATGATAAAGGGGATACCGACCCCACAGAAATACAAACTACCATCAGAGAATACAATAAACACCTATATGCAAATAAACTAGAAAATCTAGAAGAAATGGAAAAATTCCTGGACATATACATCCTCCCAAGACTAAACCAGGAAGAAGTTGAATCCCTCAATAGACCAATAACAGGCTCTGAAACTGAGGCAATAATTAATAGCCTACCAATCAAAAAAAGTCCAGGACCAGATGGATTCATAGCCGAATTCTACCAGAGGTACAAGGAGGAGCTGGTACCATTCCTTCTGAAACTCTTCCAATCAATAGAAAAAGAGGGAATCCTCCCTAACTCATTTTATGAGGCCAACATCATCCTGATACCAAAGCCTGGCAGAGACACAGCAGAAAAAGAGAATTTTAGACCAATATCCCTGATGAACATCGATGCAAAAATCCTCAATAAAATACTGGCAAATCGAATCCAGCAGCACATCAAAAAGCTTATCCACCATGATCAAGTGGGCTTCATCCCTGGGATGCAAGGCTGGTTCAACATATGCAAATCAATATATGTAATCCAGTATATAAACAGAACCAAAGACAAAAACCACATGATTATCTCAATAGATGCAGAGAAGGCCTTTGATAAAATTTAACAGCCCTTCATCATAAAAACGCTCAATAAATTCTGTATTGATGGAATGTATCACAAAATAATAAGAGCTATTTATGACAAACCTACAGCCAATATCATACTAAATAGGAAAAAACTGGAAGCATTTCCTTTGAAAACTGGCACAAGACAGAGATGCCCTCTCTCACCACTCCTATTCAACATAGTGTTGGAAGTCCTGGCTAGGGCAATCAGGCAGGAGAAAGAAATAAAGCATATTCAATTATGAAAAGAGAAAGTCAAATTGTCCCTGTTTGCAGATGACATGATTGTATATTTAGAAAACCCCAACGTCTCAACCCAAAATCTCCTTAACCTGATAAGCAACTTCAGCAAAGTCTCAGGATACAAAATCAATGTGCAAAAATCACAAGCATTCTTATACAACAATAACAGACAAACAGAGAGCCAAATCATGAGTGAACTCCCATTCACAATTGCTTCAAATAGAATATAATACCTAGGAATCCAACTTACAAGGGATGTGAATGACCTCTTCAAGGAGAACTAGCAACCACTGCTCAATGAAATAAAAGAGGACACAAACAAATGGAAGAACATTCCATGCTCATGGATAGAAGGAATCAATATCATGAAAATGGCTATACCATCTGTGGTAATTTATAGATTCAATGCCATCCCCATTAAGCTATCAATGACTTTCTTCACAGAATTGGAAAAAATTACTTTAAAGTTCATATGGAACCCAAACATTGCCAAGACAATCCTAAGCCAAAAGAACAGAGCTGGTGGCATCATGCTACCTGACTTCAAACTATACTACAAGGCTACAGTAACCAAAACAGCATGGTACTGGTACCAAAACAGACATATAGACCAATGGAACAGAACAGAGCCCTCAGAAATAATACCACACATCTACAACTATCTGATCTTTGACAAATCTGACAAAAACAAAAAATGAGGAAAGGCTTCCTGATTTAATAAATGGTGCTGGGAAAACTGGCTAGCCATATACAGAAAGCTGAAACTGGATCCCTTCCTTATACCTTATATGAAAATTAATTCAAGATGGATTAGAGACTTAAATCTTAGACTTAAAACCATAAAAACCCTAGAAGAAAACCTAGGCAATACCATTCAGGACATAGGTATGGGCAAGGACTTCATGTCTAAAACACCAAAATCAATGGCAACAAAAGCCAAAATTGACAAATAGGATCTAATTAAACTAAAGAGCTTCTGCACAGCAAAAGAAACTACCATCAGAGTGAACAGGCAACCTACAGAATGGGAGAACATTTTTGCAATCTACTCATCTGACAAAGGGCTAATATCCAGAACCTACAAAGAACTCAAACAAATTTACAAGAAAAAAGCAAACAACCCCATCAAAACGTGGGCAAAGGATATAAACAGACACTTCTCAAAAGAAGACATTTATACAGCCAACAGACACATGAAAAAATGCTCATCATCACTCGCCATCAGAGAAATGCAAATCAAAACCACAATGAGATACCATCTCACACCAGTTAGAATGGCGATCATTAAAACGTCAGGAAACAATAGGTGCTAGAGAGGATGTGGAGAAATAGGAACACTTTTACACTGTTGCTGGGACTTTAAACTAGTTCAACCATTGTGGAAGACAGTGTGGCGATTCCTCAAGGATCTAGAACTAGAAATACCATTTGACCCAGCCATCCCATTACTGGGTATATACCCAAAGGATTATAAATCGTGCTGCTATAAAGACATATACACACGTATGTTTACTGTGGCACTATTCACAATAGCAAAGACTTGGAACCAACCGAAATGTCCATCAATGACAGACTGGATTAAGAAAATGTGGCACATATACACCATGGAATACTATGCAGCCATAAAAAAGGATGAGTTCATGTCCTTTGTAGGGACATGGATGCAGCTGGAAACCATCATTCTCAGCAAACTATTGCAAGAACAGAAAACCAAACATCACATGTTCTCACTCACAGGTGGGAACTGAACAATGAGAACACTTGGACACAGGAAGGGGATCATCACACACCTGGGCCTGTTGTGGGGTTGGGGGAGTGGGGAGGGATAGCATTAGGAAATATACCTAATGTAAATGAGTTAATGGGTGCAGCACACCAACATGGCACATTTATACATATGTAACAAACCTGCATGTTTGCGCATGTACCCTGGAACTTAAAGTATATTTTTTAAAAAAAAGAAGTAACTATTCAAGGCGACTGATATGTTAAATAGTTGAATAGCAGTAATTATTTCACAATATACACTTATATGAAAACATGTTATTCACTTTAAATATATATAATTTTAATTAGCTAATTATTTGTAAATAAAGCTGGGGGAAAATTTTTTTTTTTTTTTTTTTGAGGCAGAGTTTCACTCTTGTTGCCCAGGCTGGAGTGAATGGCATGATCTTGGCTCACCGCAACCTCCGCCTCCCAGGTTCAAATGACTCTCCCACCTCAGCCTCCCAAAGTGGTGGGATTAGAGTCGTGAGCCGCTGTGCCGGGCCAAAATTTTCCAAAGATAACAAAACATATACAAATCCATTCTGTAAATATATATTAGCAACAGACAGTTGAAAACCAAAATTTTACAAAATTTTACAAAATTGTACCATTAAAGATAGTTGAAAAAATTAATACTTAGGTAAGAATCTTAAAAAACATGTACAAGATAAGTGCTAAGAACTACAAAATGCTGATTGAAGAATTCTAAGATCTAAATGAACCAATAAAAAATACCATGCCCATGATTTAAAAGATTCCGTTTACTTACTCTGTCAACAATGCCCAAACTTTACAGATTTAACACAGTCCTGGTCAATGTTGGTCCCTGTCCATTTTCTGCTGCTATGACAGAATAGTACAAACCAGGTAATTTGAAGAGAAAAGGCTGGATGTGGTGGCTCATGCCTATAATCTCAGCACTTTGGTAGGCTCGGGTGGGAGAATCACTTGAGCCCAGGAGTTTGAGACCAGCCTGGGGAACATAGGGAGACCTAGTCTCTACAAAAAGTATAAATAAAAATAAATCAGCCGGGTGTGGTAGTATGCACCTGTGCTCCAGCTACTTGGGAGGCTGAGGTGGCAGGATTACTTGAGCCTGGTGTGGAGGGAAGGGTAGAGGCTGCAATGAGTCATGATCATGCCACTGTACTCCAGCCTGAGTGACAAAGTGAGACCCTATCTCTAAATAAATAAACAAATAAAATTAGAAAATGGTCTTTTATCCAGGTAATGGTTCTGAAGGCTAGGGAGTCCACTTTCTTGCTGCATCATAACATGACGGAAGGCATCACATGGCACAGAAGTGCATGCACAAGACAGAGAGAGAAAAGGGGGAATGAATGCTCGTAACATTAATCCATTAATGAGGGCAAAACCCTCATGACCTCATTACTCGTAAAGATTCCATCTTTTTTTTTTTTTGAGAAGGAGTCTTGCTCTCTCACCAGGCTGGAGTGCAGCAGTGTGATCTCGGCTCACTGCAACCTCCGCCTCCTGGGTTCAAGTGATTGTCCTGCCCCAGCCTCCCAAGTGGCACCACCACACCCAGCTAATTTTTGTATTTTTAGTAGAGACAGGGTTTCACCATGTTGGCCAGGAAGGTCTCGATCTCCTGACCTCTGATCTGCCCACCTTGGCCTCCCAAAATGCTGGGATTCCAGGCGTGAGACACTGTGCCCAGCCAAGGTTCCATCTATTTATATCATCATAATGGCAATTAAATTTCAACGTGAGTTTGGGAGGGAACATCTAAACCATAGCAATATCTCAGTGGGACGTTTTTGTAGGTATAGAAAAGCTGATTCTAAACTTTATATAAAAGGCAAAGAAGCCCAAACAAACAAAACAATTATGAAAAACAGAACAAAATTGGAAGACTCACACTCCCTGATTTTAAGTCTTAATGCAAAGCTACAATAATGGAGACAGTGCCATAATGGAGAAAGGACAGATCATGGATCAAAGGAACAGAAAAGATATCCAGAAAAGGATTATGTAAATATGGACTTTTTTTTTTTTTTTTTTTTTTTTTTTAAGAAACAGGGTTTTACTCTGTTTCCCAGGCTGAAGTGCATTGGTGTGATTATAGCTCACTGTAACCTCAAACTCCTGGGCTCACGTGATCCCACGAAGTAGTGAGAATTACAGGCACATGCCACCATATCCAGCTAATTTTTAAATTTTTTGTAGAGACAGGGTATTGCTATGTTGCCCAGGTTGGTCTCGAACTCCTGGCCTCAAGTAGTCCTCCCATTTTGGCCTCCCAAAGCACTGGGATTACAAGCATGAACCACTACATCAGACCATTAATCAACTTTTGATAAAGATGAACAGTCAGTTCAGTGAAAAAAGAATGGTCTTTTCAATAAATGTTGTTCATAAAAGATACACTTAAAATAAAAAAAGAAACTCAACCAATACCTCATACGATATAAAAAATTAACTGAAAATTTACCATAGAATTAAATATAAAATGTAAAACTATAAATCTTTTAGGAGAAAATAATTGTGACCCTGTGTTAGGCAAAAAGTCCTTAAATACGATAAAAAAGCACTATCCATTACCAAATAATTGGTAAATTAAACTAAAATTTAAAACTTTTAATCTAACACTATTAAGTGAATGAAAGGACAAGCTAGAGACTGGGAGAAAATGTATGCAAATCACATATCAAATTGTAATAGTTAATTTTATTAATATGTGTCGACTTGGTTAAGGGATTCACAATATGAAACATTATTTCTGGGTGTGTCTGGGAGGCTGTTTCTCGAAGAGATTACCTTTTGAATGGGTAGACAGAGTAAAGAAGATTGCCATCGTCATTTCTGATAGGCATCACCAATCCACTGAGGGCCTGAAGAGAACAAAATACTGGAGAAAGGGTGAATTTGCTCTGTGGTTGAGCTAGAACATCCATTTTCTCCTGCTCTGAGACATCGATGTGCCTTGTTTTCAGGCCTTGGGTTTGAACTGGAACTATACCACTGGCTTTCCTGGGCTTTCAATTTGCAGATGGCAAATCATGGGAGTTCTTAGCCTCCATAGTTGCATGAGTCCATCTCTCATAATCAATTTCTTTCCACATCTCTCTCTCTCTACTGGTTCTGTTTCTCGGGAAAACCTGACTAAATATACTAAAAAAGGACTTCAAGACAGAAAAGATTATTCTCTAAACTCGGTAAGAAATCAAATAACTCAATCTAAAAATAGGCAACAATTGTGAGGATAATTTATCAAAGGGAAATACTAATGGCAATACACTCATGAAAAGATGCTCAATATTATTAGACATCAATCAAAATTACAAACACAAATCTCAATCAAACTCACAGCAAGTTATTTTGTGGATATCGACATACTGTTTCTAAAGTTTACATGGAGAAGCAAAGACCCAGAATAGCCAAGGCATTAGTCAAGGAGACAAAGTCATAGGACTAACGACACTACCTGATTTCAAAAACTATTGTAAACTTATGATAATCAACACAGTGTGGCATTGGTGAAAAAACAGACAAACAGATCAAAGGAAAATAATAGAGAACCCAGAAATAGACACACACAAATATAGTCAGTTAATCTTTGACAAAGAAGCAAAGGCACTACAATGGAGAAAAGTTAGTTTTTTCAGCAAAAATTAACTCCAAATTAATCACTGATATAAACATAGTATGCAAAAATATAAAACTCCTAGAAGATAACATAGGAGAAAATTTAGATGACCTTGGGTATGGTGAAGATTTTTTAAATTCAACACCAAAGGCACAATCCATGAAAGAAATAATTGTGAAGCTAGACTTCACTAAAATTAAAAACTTATCTGTGGAAGACACTGTTAAGAGAATAAGAAGACAAGTCACAGACCAGGAGAAAATATTGCAAAAAACATATCTGATAAAGCACTGTTACTCAAAATATACATGTAACTCTTTAAGCTCACCAATAAGAAAATGAACAACCCAATTAAAAAATGGGCAAAAGATCTGAACAGACATGCACCAAGAAGATATAGAAGTGGCAGGTGAGGCTGGGCATGGTGGCTCATGCCTATAATCCCAGCACTTTGGGAGGCCAAGGCAAGTGGATCACTTGAGGTCAGGAGTTCAAGACCAGTCTGGCCAACATGTTGAAACCCCATCTCTACTAAAAATACAAAAATTAGCCAGGCATGGTGGCACACCCCTGTAATCCCAGCTACTTGGTGGCTGAGGCAGGAGAATTGCTTGGACCCAGGAGGCAGAGGTTGAAGTGAGCCAAGATGGTGCCACTGCACTCAAGCCTGGGCAACAGACAGAGTGAGACTCCATCTCAAAAAAAGAAAGAAAGAAAGAAAGAAAAAGAAATGGCAAGTAAGCTTATGAAAAGACGATCAACAACATATGTCATTAGAGAATTACAAATTAAAACAACAGGCTATAACTACACACCTATTAGAATGGCCAAATCCAAAACACTGACAACACTAAGAGCTTTCAAGGTTGTGGAGCAACAGGAACTCTCATTAACTGCTAATGGGAATGCAAAGTGGTACAGCTATTTTAGAATACAGTCTGGCAGTTTCTTACAAAATGAAACATACTCTTACCATATGATCCAGTAATTGCACTCCTTGTGTATCAACGGATATACAAATGTTGGTGTTTCTTTAAAATAGAAAGCTACTTGGTAATTAAATGAACTACTGATATATGCAGCAACATGGATGAATCTCAAAAACTTCATGCTGAGCAAAAGAAATCAGACATAAAGTGGGAAAAACTAACTTATAGAAATAAGAGTAGTTGATCTTGGATTGAAGGTGGGCAGAGGGTTAACTGCAAATGGGACAGTGAAGTTTTGGGGGTGATACAAATGGCCAGTATCTTTACTGTAGTGATGGTTATATGGGAATATTCATTTGTCAAACTCATCTAACAGTACTCTTAAAATGTATGCATTTTATTATTCATATGTTTTATCTCTTTAAAGTTAATTTTTTAAAAAACCTTTAAGATACTTAGCTGAAAATATAGGAGTTTTTGTTTGTTTGTTTTTTACAATGATGTTTAGTAAGATGTTAAAACCACTAACCACAAAAAAAAAAAAAAGGCTTTTTACTACATTAAAATTCAGCATAGCCTTTTCAACAAGTGGTACTGGAGCAATAGGATATCCATGGTGAGTGAAAAAACTCAATCTAAACCTCATACCTTAAATAAAACCTAAAGTAAATGATACAGTTAAAAGTAAAGATAAAATGACCAGGCGTTGTGGCTCACGTCTGTAATCCCAGCACTTTGGGAGGCTGAGGCGGGTGGATCACCTGAGGTCAGGAGTTCGAGATCGGCCTGACCAACATAGTGAAACCCTGACTCTACTAAAAAGGCAAAATTAGGTGGGCGTGGTGGTGCATTCCTGTAATCCCAGCTACTTGGGAGGCTGAGGCAGGGGCATCACTTGAACCCGGGAGATGGAGGTTGCAGTAATCTGAGATTGCATCATTGCACCCCAACCTGGGTAACAAGAGCGAAACTCCATCTCACAAAACAATGATAATAATAAAGTAAAAATAAAACTATAAAACTTTAAGATAAAAGGTATAGAAAATCTTGGGTACCTAGATTAAGCAGAGTTGTTAGACAAATAAACACATGAAATAATGCTCAGCATCATTTGTCACTAGAGAAATGCAAATTAAAATCATAATGAGGTATCACTGCACATTTATAAGAATGGGTAAAATAAAAAATGGTAATAACATTAAATGCTGCTGAAGATCTGGAAAAACTGGTTCATTCAAGTGGGATTGTGAAATGATACAATTGCTTTGTAAAATAATATGGTAGTTTCTTACCAAAATAAACATGTACTTGCCATTATGACATAGCAATTGTACTCTTGAGAACCTGTCTCAGAGAAATAAGAACTTGGGTTCAGTACAGCCAGTTTGGAAGACAGTTTGGTAGTTTCTTACAAAAATGTTTATATCCTTGCCATTGGACTTAGCAACTGTGCTACCTGGCATTTACCCAAATGAGTGAAAAACTTAAATTCACACAAAAACTTGCACATAAGTGTTTACAGCAGTGGTATTTATAATTGCCAAAACCTGGAAGCAACCAAGATCTCCTTCAGCTGATGAAGGATAAATATACTGTGGTACAATTCATACAATGGAACATTATTCAGCAAGAAAAATAAATGTGCTATCAAATCAGAAAAAGTCACGAAGGAAGCTTATATGCATATTGTTAAGTAAAAGAAGCTAATCTGAAAATTCTTCTCTGATTCCAACTATATGACATTCTGGAAAAGCCAAAACTATAGAGACAATAAAAAGATAAGTGGTTCAGGGGAAGTGGGAAAAGAGACGAATAGGTCCATCACTGGCACTTTTTAGAACAGTGATGCTATTCTCTATGCTAATATAATAGTGGAAATTACACATTTGTCAAAACCCATAGAATATACAACACCAAGAGTGAACTCTAATGTAAACTATAATGTTAGTTAATATTACTGTTATCGATATTGGCTCATCAATTGTAGCAAATGTAGGACAGTAGTGTAAGATGTCAATAAAAGAGGAAACTATAGGGGGAGGAGGGAAATATGGGCACTCATTGTACTTTCTGCACATTTTTCTGTAAAACTAAAACCTCTTTAAAAAATAAATTCTATTACGTGTTCTCACAAAACTTTGCTTGCAATTCAGATTCTTACCAAACTTTGTAATAGCCAAAACCCAGAAATATTCAGATGTCTTTCAACAGGTAAACAAACTGTGGCACCTCAATGTGTTGAGGTGTACACCTCAATGTCTTGTACTCAGCAACAAAGAAGAACAAACTGTTGACATATGCAACCTGAGTGGATATCAAGGGAATCATGCTGAGTAAAAAAAAAAAAAAAGAAAGAAAAAAAAAGGCAATCTCAAGAAGTTACACACTGTATGGCTCTATATAAGAAATGACAGAATTGTAGACATGGATACCAGATGAATGGTTATCAGGAGTTAGGGGTGGTGGAAGAAAGGTGATGAACATGGCTATAAAGAAGTTGAGCTCTACTGGAGCCACCTGCAAAAATTTCGCCAGGACTCTCGCTCTGGTCTGCTCAAACGAGCCTGGTCTGATCTGGAAATAGGGCCTCAGTATGTGCCACCAGTGATTCTGTCAGTATGCAAAGGACATAGGTTTTATTAAGCTGGACTAAGTGATCTTCCTTAAGTGGAATATCCAAACCACCTACCCAATGAAAGAAACCATGTTAGATCTTTATACATAAAATTTTTAAAAAGATGAGGGAGCCCTTTTGTGATGGAACAGTTCTTTATTTTGAACATGGTGGTAGTTATACCAAGCTACAACAAGTGATAAAATTTGCAAAGAACTAAATATACACACACACACATGAATGAGTGTGTACAAAACTGGTGATATCTGAATAAAGTTGACGATGAATTATATCAATGTCAGTTTCCAAGTTGTGATATTGTTAAGCCATGTGGTACCGTTGTGGGAAACTGAGTGAAGGGTATATGTATCCCTGTGTGTTACTTCTTATAACCGTATGTGAATCTAAAATTATCTGAAGATGAAACTTTTAAGATATTCAGCACTCCTATTCATCAATAGGTACAAAAAGGGCAGTGAAAAGATAACCACAAACCAGGAGAAGATATTTGTCTTAGTAACAATGGATTAATATAGAGACTGTAAAGAATAAGAAAGAAAATGATCAACAACCCAATAGAAAAGTGGCAAAGACACTTCACAGAAGATTACAGATGACCAATAAACATATAAAAATGTGCTGCATCGTACTACTAACTAGCAAAATGCTAATTAAAATTATAACAATAGAGCATATCATAACAGGATTGCAAGTTTTATATATATATATATATATTTAAAAATGTGTGTGGGTATATATACACACACACACATATATATACACACACAGGCATGCACACACCATACCAAACATTGGGAAAGACTTAGAGCCTCAGGAACTCTCAAACATTGCTGGTGAGTGGGGAAATTGGTGAAATTCACATTGGGAAACAACTAGGCATAACCTAGAAATCTGAATTTGGTGCATACATACTTCATGATTCAGTAATTCCACTCCTTGGTCCTATCTACAGAAATTCTTGCCCACTTGTACCGGAAGACATGTTCATATCTTCTGTCTTTCTAATAGCAAAAATTAAAACCATGCAAAGACCTTCATCTGTAGAATGAACTGATAAATTATGCTATATTCATTTAATGAATTCCTCAACAGCATTGTAAATAAATGAACCACAACTGTACACATCCACATGGATGAACTGCTGGAGCATAATAGTGAGCAAAACAGACAAGTTGCAGAACAAAACATACAACATAACTCCAACTTACAATACGGCAGAAACAAATGTAGGTTAAAAATTTAAAAGAAAAAGAAGGGAAAGTATCATGTAAATGTATAATGTGGTTACCTTTGAGGGGGTTTGGAAGAGATAGATTTGAAAGAGCACCAGGAAGAACTGATGTACTAATTCTTAAGATGAGAGGAAAACAGATGCTTACTTTACTATTGCTTTTAAAATCTACCTGTACATCATATGTCTCTATGTATTTATGATATATTTTGTAATTTAAAAGTTCAAAAATAACAAAAGCAGGATAAAATGAGTCATACTCATGACCTAAATGAATAGACTCTAAGACAGGCAGTTGACTTAAATCTCTGAAAATCAAACTGTGTAAAAGGAACAACGCACCTGAGAAACATTACTACTCAAGACCCAAGTTTTGTTTCCCTAAGTGAGTGCCTAAACTTGCAACTGACTTATGACCCTGGGTAGTTTAAATTTATAATTCTGAGAGATCCTTTGATAAACTCCACAGTTTTGTAAGGAATGGGGCCATAATATTACCAAATTATGAATGTCCAAATTATGAATGTCCAAAGTAGCAGCCTAAAGTTTAGTTTTTGATGCATTTTTTCAATTTTTTCATTTTTATCATATTCCCTTTTCATTTGAACCTCTGAGTCAATTTCCATGGCTATAATAAAAAGAAAGTCAAAGCCAAGAAAAACTGATTACAGACATAATATCTGCAAGATAAAATTTCAGAGAATATACATTCTACAACTCACATCCTAAAGGTGTCATAATAGCCTTGTGGACATTTCATTGACAATGACCTTTAAAAGAAATAAATTTTTGTTCAGTCTGCCCTGGACTTAAAGCCGGCAAGATTTCACACCGTGTTTTATCACTAGGTCTGTAGGAAATGAAATATAATGGTGAGATTCTGAATAAAATATTGAAACAAATAACCAGGAAAAAACATTGCCTTGATAGTACTGTGAAGTGACTTGGTGCTGGACAGGAGATATTCCATTAATGCTGATTAGAACAATATAGCTTTGAGACTTGGATAGCAAAAGCCCTCCCTCATTAAAAGAAGGCCATATGGCTCCCAAACCTATCTAAGACCCCCAACTATGTGCTTTCTTCAGCCTCAGATCTTTAATCAACACAGATGCTGAGATTTTAGCCAAGGTGCTTGCCCTGCATCTGAATAAACTGTTCCTGCAATTAATTAACCCAGACCAAGCAGTTTTTGTGCTGGTCACAGATCCTCTGGCAACCAGAAGAGACCCTCATCCATCATCTCACACCACCAAAACCCCCATTTATATCGCGTCCTCTGACTCCAAGGAGGCATCTGTGGAGAGTGGGAGCCAGTTTATATTTCAAATGTTAGCTGCATTTGGAATGAAATGGGGTTTTCTTCTTTAATGCCACCAGATTCCATCTCCTCATACTTTATGAAATGAAGCTTGTCCATTATTTTAAGAAACAAGTTTCTTTACCTTTTCATTGTTCAGTATACTCAAAGATTTTTTTCTAGATACACATACACTTTGTTACAGATAACAACTAAATATTCATACTTTTAACATCGTGTAACCCAAACTAGTAAATGAATTTGATTTACCACTAATCCACTTTCCACAATGTTGAGGTCTCCTCGAAAACAATTTTAAATCTAATCCCTGTCAATAATATTGAATTTAAAAAAAGAAAACAGATTTCCTTGATTTTTCATCAAGGCTTTGATACTATCTCCCTAAATTAAGAGTGAGAGGAAGGCAGAATTGGAGAATGTTTCATAATTCTTTAATATTATAAAAGCAACAAATGTTTTGTCCATTAACAGGTGAAGATTAAGGAAGGATTACAAAATTTACATGAAAGTTGCTTGTACAGCAGTACAAGAAAACAGCAGTGGGAGGTAGGTGGGAAAATGTCAACACCCTATCCTGATTCTCTGCTGTTTATGGAGTATAAATTTCATATTATCCCAAAACTGACTGTTCTAATTCTCTCTCTGATTCTGACTTGTACAAGTTCTAGTAATTTCCATTTCCAGTCTCCTTGTGGTTTCTTTAAATATTTTCTTTAATATTGATGAGAAAGTTGTCTTGACATTTTCTTTTATGCTTGTTAATCTTTGTTTATTACATATTTGGACTAAAATATTTTTCATAGGAAGATAGTTTCAAAATCATGATAGAAAATATATTGAGATAACACAATTCAGGAGGCATATGGTTAAAACAAAAAAGGCTTTTATCAAACTTACCTATTCCAAATATCTGTGAATTACTGAATTTTATACTGTGATCACTGACTGTCATGGAAAGCTGTCCACTGTGTATTTAGTTAGGTAAATAAATTAGAACATTTAGCTGCAGATAAAGCTACTTCTATTCATCTGCTAAGTTACATGTTAAATGTTCGTTTCATGGTATCACATCCTTCCACAACGATTTCTGACATTAATAAAGTCTACATATTAGGGGGGAAAAAGACTCTCTCACTTGCATTTCTCAATCATAGCTTTTTAATTAGATTCATTCAAATGACTCAACTAATATCTTGTTTCAAGAGCCATCAGTAAGTAAACTAAAACTAAAGTGTATTTTAATAAAACAAATTGAATGTGACTATTACTCCAGAGTAACAGACAGTATAACTCAGTTCACTAAAACAAATTGTATCAGTTATTTAGTATATTGGGTAAAGATCAGTTTGTGAAGAGAAACCCATTTTCTCTTCTGACTCTCTTTAAGTTTTTTCAACCTTAGTAAATTTGGCAAATTATCGAGTCAAAAATCATGTTTTTAGAAATATTAATAATACTACACGGGAATTATACTGCTATATTTAACATATTGGAAGTTACAACATATTGAATCCCTTGCAAAAGGTGTCATAATCCATGTATTAAATGTATTTAAACTAACCAGAATTGTAGTGCAAATAATATTAATTACAAGCTATTGTATTACACCCCATTTGAATTACTTAATAATGATCACTGTAATGCCATTCACAGGTGACCTTAAAAAAATAAACAAGCCTGGGTAAGTTGATGAAAAATATACAAAAAACATAAAAATTAAACTTAGAAGTGAAAAACCTTAACAACCACATTTTTGTAAATAGAACCCCAAGAATAAGTCTTTATAACAGAAAAGTTACAAAATCATACCATTTAAATACTTCCAAGTTTCAAATCTATTCTAGACATGTAAAGAAATTGTTTTTGGTAAACTGGTCGTTAAGGATCATCTTTCTTAAAACTTTTTTTTTTTTTTTTTTTGAGACCAAATTTCACTCTTGTTGCCCAGGCTGGAGTGCAATGCTGTGATCTCGGCTCATTGCAACCTCCACCTCCCAGGTTCAAGCGATTCTCCTGCCTCAGCCTCCCAAGCAGCTGGGGTTACGGGCGTGAGCCACCACGTCCGGCTAATTTTTTGTGTTTTTAGTAGAAATGGGGTTTCACCATGTTGGCCAGGATGGTCGCGAACTCCTGACCTCAGGTGATCCACCCTCCTTAGCCTATCAAAGTGCTGGGATTACAGGCATGAGCCACCATGCCCAGCCAGAATCATTGTTCTAAAAGTAAAATCTAAGTTTGATCTTCTTTCAAGAAGCATCAAAATAAATAATAATAATACACTGCTCTAAAAGGATAAAACACAAAGAGACATTATACTACTCAAACTACGATTAAGCCAAAGATTCGGATTCATTACCTTGTATGTGCACATATTTGCATATGTGTAGAAAAATATTTACAGTCAAATTTTTCTGAAAAAGAAATAATGAGATGAGATCTTATTACTTAATTCTCAAATTACTAGGTAGGAAACAATTTTCTAGTTCAAATTATTTGTAATTAACAATCATTCTACCACAAATTACTTTTACACTAGTAACTGTACTACTGTATTTATAATAATGATGTATAATTAGCATTTCTAATTTCGCAAGATCTTTTTTGAGAAAATCATGGGGCCTTCATATGGGAAAGACAAGCTTATAATGAGATTCTTAAGCAATTTTGTAATTTAAATCCACTAAATGTCATGTAAGTAGAACATACTTTCACTGAAATTTGTTCTTTAACAAATGAAGTTATACTGAGGTTTTTGTCACTTGTACTTATATTGTGGGTGATAGCCAGGCAAATGTGTTCTAAATCTACTTATCAAATGATTTTTGCAAAGTACTCTGGCCATTAGTGTTACAAATATATTTAAAAGCCTTATAAATATTGTTTTCTATTGTGTTCATTTAGCAAAAAATGGTTGTTGTCTAAGAATTTGCCTAGAGAATATTATGTTCCTATTCAAGAATATTAACAAAAAAATTACCTGGGGTACAGAGGAATCTGGGAAAAAAATAAATTTTATTATCTGCATATTTAAATTACTAATGATAAGATGATGATGATGGTTATTATTATTATTACAATTGGGTTTTTTAGAGGCAGTGTCTGGCTCTGTCACCCAGGCTGGAGTGCAGTGGCTCAATCTTAGCTCACTGTAACCTCAAGCTCTTAGGTTCAAGCAATCCTGCCTCAGCCTCCTGAGTAGCTAGGAATACAGGCACATACCACCACACCTAACTAATTTTCAAATTTTTTGTACAGACAGGGTTTTGCTATGCTACCCAGGCTGGTCTGGAACTCCTGGCCTCAAGTGACCCTCTTGCCTCAGCCTCTCAAAGCATTAGGATTATAGCCGTGAGCCATCGCACCCAGCTGAGATTACTCTGAATTAATAACAAACTGGCATTGATTTTTCTTAGGAGTAGAAATATTTAAATTTCACAAAATAAGTAAATGTTGAAATTAGTTAACTGAAGAGATTTTCAAAAAGAGATTAAGGGTAGAGTGATGTTGGGGTGATGGAAAAGTTTGGAAACTGGTGACAAAGTTGCACAACGTGAATGCAGTTAATGTCATTGAACTGCACAGTTAAAATGGGTAAAATGGCAAATTTTGTGTTACATTTATTTTACAGCAATAAGAGAAAAAGAGAGAGATTATTTGGTTCTGTGATGAGGACACCCACAAAGAATTAGTTGTGCAGTCATTATAGTCCTGTCTATACAAGGTGCTTATCTTTGAGAATCACATAAATATTCTATACCTCAATTCCCACTTGGCAGTGGTTGTATTTTCCACATCCACAGAAGGCTTGCAGAGGGAAAATGAAAGGAGTTATTAAGAAGAATAAGGTCAGTGTAGAAAATAACATACAAAATAAAGGAAAATGGCATTATGAAAAAGGTTAATGGTATGTTTCAGAAGATAGATGTTATTTATTTATGCCAAAATCTTCTTCACAGAAATATTTAAAGCCACCTGGAACAGACACTCAAATATAAGGATATTGGAATGGAGGCTTAGTGGTACAGTTTAATCAGGTTATTGGATGAAAATTTTGTTCCTGTATTATCAGTAGAGCCTTATTTACACTACTTGTGCCAATCACTGGTCTAAACTTAAGGAATACAAATATCAACCATGTCTGTCCTAAACATCGTATTCGAAACATCGAAAAAGAGAGTGTTATGGTCAGTGAATGTTGGCCCTCATTATCTTTGGCTTAGTGTGTATGCCTATAAATATGGTACCTTGCATTGCTAAAGTAAATCAGGTTGCAGATAAAATAAAGATTGCTAAGTAGTAGACCGTAAAGTAGGGAAATTATCCCTGAATGGGACCAGTGCAATCCTTAAAATACAAGAGGAAGGTAGAATCACAAGTCAGAGACATAAAGCAGGAGAAATTCGTAGCGTAAGAGGTACTAGACCCACCACTGGCTTTGAAGCCAAGAAATGCAAGCGGCCTCTAGGAGCTAGAAACAGTCCTCACCTGAGAGCCAGCAAAAATCAGTCTTTAATTCTACAACCATAAGGAACTGAATTCTCCCAACAATTGGAATGAACACAGAAACAGATTCTCCTCTATAGTCTTCAGAAAAGAACACAAATCTACTGATGCTTTGATTTTAGCCTGGTAAGACTTGTGGAGGATTTGTAACCTACAGAGGTTTATGACAGTTTGAACTAGAATGCAGTCAAGTTGCCATATATAAGTGCATGGAAGACTGGGAAATGTAGTCTAGCTGTGTGCTTCTGAGGAAAGTGAAATAGTTTTGTTGAACAACTAGCCAGTTCCTGAAGCATGAGTCAATAGAAAAAGAAACCAAGTATATGAAAACTTAAATGAAGTAAAACCAATCATTATTTTAAGGTATTTAACATCACCATGAATCAAAAATGCAAATTTTATTTTATTTATTTTTTATTTAGACAGACAAGGTCTCGTTCTGTTGCCCAGGCTGGAGTGCAGTGGCACAATCGTAGCTCACTGTGACCTTGAACTCCTGGCCTCAAGCCATCCTCCAGCCTCCCAAAGAGCTGGGGTTACAGACATGAGCCACCGGACCCAGTCTCAAAACTGCAACTCACTTGCGAACTGCAACTTCACTTCCCAAACTGTAATTTGGTAAGTGAAAAATCGTAAAAAAGAATTACAATTTTTCACTTAGCAAACTGATAGATTTTTGTAATGATAATATCTGGTGTTGGACTGTATAATAAGAAAGCAGGACTCTCCTACATGGCCAAAAGAAGCACACATCCTTCCTTGAGGACAATCTGGCAGTGTATGTCAAGAGCTTTTAGAAATGCATATCCTGAGATTCAGCCACATGACATTAGGAATTAGTGTAAGAAAAATATTAACTGTTTTTGCAAAATTTCACTCTAGCAATATTTAATATGGAGAGTGTGACTAGACAAATACACATTGACCCTATACATTGTTGAATTGGATTTTTTTTTTTTTTTTTGAGAACGAGGCTCGTTCTGTCGCCCAGGCTGGAGTGCAGTGGCACGATCTCAGCTCTCTGCAAGCTCCGCCTCTCAGGTTCATGCCATTCTCCTGCCTCAGCCTCCCAAGTAGCTGGGACTACAGGTGCCCACCACCACACCCAGCTAATTTTTTGTATTTTTAGTGGAGATGGGGTTTCACCATGTTAGCCAGGATGGTCTCGATCTCCTGACCTCATGATCCACCCACCTCGGCCTCCCTGAATTGGATTTTTTAAACAACTAGCATGTATCCTTTGTGTAATGTTTAAGAGAAAACATTTTAAAGTATATGCAATTTGATCTAGGAATTAACTAAGGAATGTAGCCCAAAGAAATAGTTAAAAGAAGTATGAAAAGACTTCGATATAGCATTCTTGAAACAAACAACCTTTGTGTTCAACAATAGTAGTTTGGTTAAGGTATATTACATCTATTTGGTGGAATACCACGGGTTCATTAAAAATGATGTTATAACAAACTATATTGTTTATTAACAAGGAAATGAAATATATAGCTGTCCCTCAGTATCCATGAGGAATTGATTTTAGAACCTCCTGCAATATCAAAATCTGTGGATGTCCAAGTCCCTGATATAAAATGATGTGGTATTTGCCTATATTCTGTGTACATCTGTATACTTTATATCATCTCTATTATATATAATACCAAATACAATATAAATGCTAAGTAAATAGTTGTTATACCATATTGTTTAGGGAATAATGACAAGATAAAAATGTTTGTACATGTTTACTACAGACCTAACTTTTTTTCCAAATTTTTTTTTTGAGACAAGTTCTTGCTCTGATGCCCAGCCTGGAGCGCAGTGGCATGATCACTGCTCACTGCAGCCTCGACCTCCCAGGTCCTAGCAATCCTCTCACCTTAGCCTCCCGAGTAGCTGGGACTACAGGTGCATGCCACCATGTCCAGCTAATTTTTGTATTTTTAGTAGAGGTGGGGTTTCACCATGTTGCCCAGGCTAGTCTCGAACTCCTGCACTCAAGCAATCCAGCCACCTCGGCCTCCCAAAGTGCTGGGATTACAGGTGTGAGCCATTGCCCTTGGCCTTTCCAAAGATTTTTGCTCTGCAGTTGGTTGACTCCACCTACGTGGAACCCATGGAATATGGAGAGCGGACTGTGTATTATTAAGTAGGAAAAGGGTTACAAAATACCATGCACAGTATTAATAATTACTTGTTTGTAAAAGAGAACATGTATATCTGCATGTATTATATATTAATAAGTACCTAGCAAAAGACATCTTTCAGTATGTTATTATACTGAGAGATATATATATATTTTGAGACGGAGTCTTGCACTGTCACCCAGGCTATAGGGCAGTGGCTCAATCTCCGCTTACTGCAACCTCTGCCTCCTGGGTTCAAGCAATTCTCCTACGTCAGCCTCCTGAGTAGCTGGGAATACAGGCACCTGTCACCAAGCCTGGCTAATTTTTTGTATTTTCAGTAGAGACGGAATTTCACTATGTTGGCCAGGCTGGTCTTGAACTCCTGACCTCGTGATCCACCCATCTCGGCCTCCCAAAGTGTTGGGATTACAGGTGTGAGCCACCGCGCCCGGTCAGATATTTATATTGCTGTAATATGATGTGGAATCACAGGTGGTATTTCTTTCTCCTCACTGCTTTTCTTTTTTTCAAATATTTAAAAAATAATCATGTATTGATTTGTAATATAAACATTTATTATAAGAACAAAAAATACAGGTAAGGATATGGTCCTACAATTGGGATTCTGAAAACTAAGATGCTGTTGGTGCGTAACTTTACAAATGTACATCAGGTTTCTTACCTTTAATCTAGAATATTCTGTAACAATAGCCTTCAAGCATATAATCTCTTTTGCCTTTATCCCTTCCAATACATTTCTCCTAGAATTGTGACTAGCTACAAGAATTATCTGAAAGTAATCTAACTGGTCTCAGTGAGGGTTAGCAAAGGAGATCAGAATAGTTTCATGAAAATATAGTCCAGTTCTTCAGAAAGTATTGCCCACACCTATATTCAGGTGACATCATAGTCTCTGTTACTAAATATTGGCTGCATGTAATAAGAACTATTTCCACTTCCATTAAGGGAAAGAAAGAGAATAGGTATTAGTTTACTCCAGTAGGTTTGGAAAGGTATCAATAAACAAGCCAATCAGACAAGATCTTAATCTCCTATTATTTGATTTGTGGGGAAGGCATATAAGCGAGCATAAGACCCAAGCCTTGGCTGGGCGCGGTGGCTCACACCTGTAATCCCAGTACTTTGGGAGGCTGAGGTGGGCGGATCACCAAAGGTCAGGAGTTCGAGACCAGCCTGACCAACATGGTGAAGCCCCATCTCTACTAAAAATACAAAAATTAGCCAGGCATGGTGGCAGGCACCTATAATCCCAGCTATTTGGGGGCCTGAGGCAGAATAATGTCTTGAACTGGGAGGTGGAGGTTGCAGTGAGCTGAGATTGCACCACTGCACTCCATCCTGGGCAACAGAGCAAAACTGTCTCAAAAAAAAACAAAAAACAAAAGATCCAAGCCTTATTGTCAAGAATCTAACTTACAGTCTAAGTGGAGCAGTTGTTCATTCAGCATTTTCCACTGACCATCATTGTGGTCAAATAATATGATATCTAAATATATAATTTCTGAGATAGAGCAGATCTAGGAGAATAATGTCTAGGGTGGGACTGGAGTGTTAAGAAGGTGAAGGTCATCAGAATAAGGAGATCAATTACATTAGTCCCTTCTAAGCCCCAGGGAATACATTCCAAGACCCACAGTGGATGCCTGAAACCATGAATGAGACCAAACCCTGTATATAGTATGTTTGTTTTCTATATGTACATACCTATGATAAAGCTTAATGTATAAATTGGGCACAGTAAGAGATTGACAACAATAGCTAATAATAGCTAATAATAAAAGAGGATAATTATAACAATATGCCAGCATCACAACTCTTGCCCTTTGGAGCCATTATGAAGTAAAATAAGGGTTACTGGAACATAAGCACTCTGACTCTGTGACAGTCAATCTGATAACCAAGACAATGACAACTGAGTGAGGAGTGTATACAGCAACAATATGCTGGACCAACTGATGATTCATGTCCTAGGTAGGACAGAGACAGATGGCACAAGATTTCATCCTCATACTCAGAGCGGTGCACAATTTAAAACTTATTTCTGGAATTTTCCATTTAACATTTTTGGATGGCAGTAGACCATGGGTAACTGAAACAATGGAAAGTGAACCACAGATGAGAGGGGGCGGACTGTATTGGGAAGCTGGAGTGTTGGCTGGGTCTTCTGCATGGATGCTGAAATTAGCCAGTATGTTGACTTGCAGAAGAAAGGAAAACTATGACCTAAGTGTCAAATTCTCAATAAATGTGGAAGCCTAAGTAGAAAGAAGGTAGATGAAGGCAAATACTGATAGAAGCTTTAAATGAAGAGGAAATTTTCTTTATAGGTCAAGAATAGTAGATTGGAAGTGACTGAGGAAAGCTAGATTTGGAAGAAAGGCCGCCTTTGCTTGAGTTAGTAGAGTTGTCCTTAGAAAAAAATTTAAGTTTCAATTGGGGCCAACAGGTAAAGGATATGTCAAGGCTAAGGAAGTAGGAGGTTTTGTTTAAGGTAGATCGGGGTTCCAGAAATAATAGTATAATGGAAATAATATAATTATTAAGGGCATCTATGTGCTTTAATTCATTCACTCCTCACAATAATCCTATAAGGTAAATGCTAATATTATTCCCATTTTCCTGTTGAGAAAACAGGCACAAGAGATTAAGTGACTTGCCCAATATAATATGGCTTGTAAGTGGCACAGGGTGGATTCAAACCAGGCAATCCTGTTCCAAAGTTAACACTTTCAAGCACTACACTTTTCTCCAATCAAAAGGTTGGGATGAGAGAGGAAGATTGGGAGGAAGAAACAGAGGAAAGCAGGTAATGAAATAATAAGAGTCCCAGAGGCAAAGTTTGGCAGCAGCAAAACATGCAAAAGGGTGGGTTTGAAGTCTGAAAAGGGTGGGAATCTTAGGAGACACATTCTTCTATTTAAAAATTTGCCAGAAGCTAACATTAATTATGATATCAATATACTTAAAAATTTAGATATTAGTATGTGTATATCACTTCAATGGTTTTTTTTTTTTTTTTTTTTTTTTGAGACAGAGTTGTATTCTTGTCACCCAGGCTGGAGTGCAATGGCACGATCTCGGCTCACTGCAACCTCCGCCTCCCAGGTTCAAGCAATTCTCCTGCCTCAGCCTCCCAAATAGCTGGGATTACAGGCGCCTGCCACCACGCCCAGCTAATTTTTATATTTTTCGTAGAGATGGGGTTTCACCATGTTGGCCAGGCTGGTCTCAAACTCCTGACCTCAGGTGATCTGCCTTGACCTCCCAAAGTATTGGAATTACAGGCGTGAGCCACTGCGCCCAGTCGCATGTCACTTCTAAATAGCAATTTTAAAATAATAACATAACAAATGACTACTGAGTATCCGTACAGCATGTGTACACACACACTCACACACAGAGCTCAAAGGTTTAGTATGTGTAGACTTGAATGCATCTTTATGCTATAATTTTAACAGATGTCTCCTGACAAACTGTGTCTCTGGAAAACACAGTAACGTTTGGTCCTTATTAGATCCATACTAGAGGAAAAGTAAAATAAACCTGAGAGAAGGTAATCAGAAGGAAATTATCTTCCAAAATACAAAGCCACAATTAAATTTCATTTATAAATGTACATAGATTTTATATATGTTATATGAGCTTTTTTGCGTAAAACTAATGCCAAGTAGTAAAACATATACAACTTTATAATTTTATAAGTAATAAAAGTCAAAACTAGAAAAATCTAAACAGGTTTAGTTATTATTTAAAATCTCATTGTATTCTTAGGATTTTTCCAACCTGTCTCCCATATCTTCTATATTATTTATGATATGAAATTTATCCTTTGCACAATACTATGCTAAAACAAGAAGGAACCAGTATTGATGCCAAAAGAGTGAAATAAAAGATAGGTTTGTGCTTGAAAGACACAAATAACTCAAGCAAAATTGTTTTGCATTTGAATTATGCAGATACTGTCTCATTCTCCATTTCACATTCTTTATGTAAACCTGACCTCTAACAAAGGTTTTAACTACCAAGCAAATTTAACACTTCAGCTGTTTACCATGCCTTAAATCTGACCATTTTGGAGCATCTTCAAATGAGCCAGATGAGAAACTACTTAATTAGGATTTTAATTATTTTCTAGCATTCTGATAGTATCTGGGAGTCGCTGAGAAGCAGCTTGTTTCTGCAGTTTCTCAGCTGCTAACACTGTTCCCCAAGGTGGTGTTTGTGGTAAATTCCCAGCTCCGGGGAGCGCCAGATAGAAGCTGCACGCTGCAGAGTGGGGAGGTGCTACAGCCGGCCTGCCTGAACTTTCACTGCAGCCTGAACTCCATCATCGCAGTGGGACACAACTGTCTCCTTTCAGTAGGATGAAGTTAGTGTATTTTGGCTCCAGAATCCTGTTGTATCTTTGAACTTATCTGCCTTCCTACAGTGATTGAGTTCTGAATAATAAAGTAGGAGTCAGCAGTTGACGGTTCTAACTCTTAAGCAGAATCAGATAAAAGTGCATATGTGTGTATGTAGTTCACATATTTAAATAACAGTATTTTCGACCCATACATTAGTTTTAAAAGGATGAGAGAATTAACTTGATTATAAAATTGTTGCCTGTTTAAATCTTAAACAGGAAACAACAAAATTCCGTAAGTAAAATAAAACCGCGGCCGGGCGCGGTGGCTCAAGCCTGTAATCCCTGCACTTTGGAGGCCGAGGAGGGCGGATCACGAGGTCAGGAGATCGAGACCATCCTGGCTAACACGGTGAAACCCCGTCTCTACTAAAAAAATACAAAAAACTAGCCGGGCGAGGTGGTGGGCGCCTGTAGTCCCAGCTACTCGGGAGGCTGAGGCAGGAGAATGGCGTGAACCCGGGAGGCGGAGCTTGCAGTGAGCTGAGATCCGGCCACTGCACTCCAGCCTGGGCGACAGAGCGAGACTCCGTCTCAAAAAAAAATAAAATAAAATAAAATAAAATAAAACCTCTATTCGCATTTAAGGGTATCTCAGTGTTTAGAGATGAGACATTATATCCTTTTGTCAAATTGTTATATCTAAGTGAAATTCACTTATGGATTACCATGAAATGGCTTGTATTCAGGTAAAACTACATAGAAGGTTAACTCTTCTGTATTTATTATGGTTGGAGATTTACTCTGGAGCCTTACTGTAACATTATCCACTAGAAGGCAGACTTTAGTTTAAGTTCCTTTAATTCTCTCCAGAATTACTACGGAAACTTCTCAAGGGTCTCCATTTCATTTCTGTACAATCAAGCTTGATTCTGGAGGAAAACTGTGGTTGGCAGAACTGTAAGGATGGCCCACCAAGAATCCTCACTCTTGTTAACTCAAACACCAATCTAGGTACTATTGTACAGGGATTTGCAGATGGAAAGTCCTGATCTAATCACACGAGTCCTTCAAAAGTAGAGAGTTTTCTGACTAGTGTCAGACAGAGAAATCAGAGGACTTCAAAGCCTAAGCATTTGACATGCCATTGCTAGCTATGAAGATGGAGGGGCCCTGTGCAAGGATCAGAGCAAGGAGAGGCCTCTAGGAACTGAACTTGACCCCTAGCCCATGGCCAGGAAAAAAAAAAGCGACCTCAATCCTACAATCACAAGCAACTGAATATCAACAACAGCTTCAATGAGCTTGGAAGCAAATTCTTCCTCAGAGAGTTCAGATAAGAGCTCACCATGATCCGCACCTTGCGAGAGACCCTGAACAAAAAACTCTGCGGAGCCTTGCAAGACTTCTGACCCACAAAATGACAGACCTACAGAATGGAGCTAACAGACAGGTGTTGTCTTCAACTCCTAAGCTTGTGGCAATTTGTTAGGAAGCGACAGAAAACTTATGAAACAGTGCCTCTGAATATTCAGATTGGCAGATTGTTCTGCCAATTCTGACTTTATAGAAATACTTGGTTTTTGTTTGGTTGGTTTTTTAAAGATTTAAACAGGAAACAATTTTATAATCAAGTTAATTCTCTCATCCTTTTCAAACTAATGTATGGGTCAAAAATACTGATATTTAAATATGTGAACTACATACACATATATGCACTTTTATTTGTGTGTTTGTTTTTTAATTCTGACTTATCTCTGTTTATCCGCTCTTCCTTGCTTATACCTGACTTACACCTTTAGTTTGGCCTTTCCTGATCTACTTATTTGCATTCTTGCCAGGAGATAAAAAAGCAAATACATCAAGGACGGGCCTGGTGCGGTGGCTCACGCCTGTAATCCCAGCACTTTGGGAGGGCGAGGTAAGTGGATTACCTGAGGTCAGGAGTTCAAGACCAGCCTGGCCAACAGGGTGAAACTCTGGCTCCACTTAAAATACAAAAATTAGCCAGGTATGGTGGCAAGCACCTGCAATCTCAGCTACTTGGGAGGCTGAGGCAGGAGAATCACTTGAACACAGGAGGCAGAGAATGAAGTGAGCCGAGATTGTACCACTGCACTCCAGCCTGGGCCACAAGAGCGAAACTGTGTCTTAAAAAAAAAAAAAAAAAAAGGCAGTACTTACTTACACTATGTTTTCCAAAGTGTAACTACTGGTGGTATCTACTAACATGGTTTTAGATGGTTCCTGGACCTAGCATTAATTAACACTCTCCAATCCTTCTGATTCAATAAAGAAGAAAGTCTCTGTTAGATATTAATATGATTTAAAACCTATCCAACACTGACAAATTTCCCCTTTTGGAGCCTGCCTCAGGTGGAGAGCCCTCCATAGTCATAGAATCCAGCTAGAATTTAAAATCATATATTTTATTGTATTGTTTTCCATTTTTACTTCTGTCAATCTATATTGGCTTTGTAGTTTGGGTGGCAATATAAAGTTTCTTTTTAAAGAAGTGATATTGTTCAGTCTCAGTTGAACTTTTCCCATCCATATTTTGATATCTCTAAAATCAAGATGTGTCTCATAATCTTTTGGATTTCACTGTCTCTGGCTGCCCTCTTGCCCCACAGAGTAGACCCAAGCAGTAACAAAAAACATGTACTCAGCAACTCCTCTCCCCAACCCTCCTGGGTCCAGTCCATACAGTCTCCTTGTCACATTCACCTCTCTCCTGAACCCAAGCCCAGGAGTCCCTGGACTAGAAACTCAGGGGTTTTACACTGGACAAGACTGGTGCAAAGCAAGGCAGATTTATGTACGTCATGACTCTATTAACATTCATAGCTTTGGACACGGAACCAAAAAGACTTAAAAAACTGACTGGAAAATAGTTCAGAAAGTCATCCAGGGCTAAGGAGAAGTCTAAGTGAGCCTTTTTTTTTTTTTTTTTTTTTTTTGAGATGGAGTCTCACTCTGTCTCCAAGGCTGGAGTGCAGTGGCATGATCTCAGCTCACTGCAACCTCTGCCTCCTGGGTTCAAGCAATTCTCCTATCCAGCCTCCCAAGTAGCTGGGATTACAGGCACGTGCTAATGTTTGTATTTTTAGTAGAGACATGGTTTTGGCATGTTGGCCAGGCTGGTCTCAAACTTCTGACCTCAGGTGATCCAGCAGCCGCGGCCTCCCAATGTGCTAGGATTATAGGTGTGAGGCACCATGACTGGCCAGTGAGGATTTTCAGTAAGTGAAAAGTAAAACTCCTAGGATAAGAAGGCATTGTGTTATAATTTAGTTGGCAGGTTTTTTTTTTTCTTTTTTGGTGGTTAAAAAAAAAAAAGATAAGGGTGCATCTTACAGTAGATACTACGTAAGATTCAAAAAATATGGTAAATATATTTAAGTAAACATTATTAAATTAATAAATAGTCCAAGTGTATAAAATTATGAAAGTGGGTACACAAATGAGTGAACTTTGTAAAACACTGATCTGACACAAGGAGGTTGAGTTCAGGACCTTACTACTGGAAATGTCAGAGTAACACATTAGCACTAACCCTAAAAGCTTAATAATAATAATAATAATAAAAGGAATCTCTGAACTCTAGGCTTCCTTGAAAGTAAAAATACTTTTGATATTTGGTCTCTGGTTTCCCATGTAGGTAGAGAGTCATAGCCCTGACCTATTTTCAGGGTGGTGATGGGGACTTGAGGAGAGAGTCCTGTTTTCTGCAGTTGTTTGCTTGGAAAAGCAGTAATGACCTCCATGAACCTCGCATCAAAACTTCAGCTCTTTCCTGATAGCACACGTAAGAAGCAGAGTCCCATTCAGGATAGAGTAACAGAGTGAGTTGTGCAAATAATCATTGACTTATTTAGAACACACACTGGTCTTTAGTTTCTGAGGTTTAAGGGACCACAGAAATTATAAAACCAAACTGAAGTAACATCTTGAAAATGAGTGGAGGCGAGCCATAAATTTGATGCCAGCGGCAGAGATGACCTTTTTAGTGGCTATGTTTTCTTTCCATCTTTTTATCCATTTCATCCATTCCATACCTCCTTAGTGCTGCTCTGAGTTATTATTAGCCAGCAGTGCTCTTCAGAGAAGCGGAATCAACTAAAGAAAAGGCATGTATGTGTTCCTTCCTCCACTCCACACCTCTTTATGGTAAAACGAAGTTGAAACAGCAAACAGTGCCATTGGCAAGTGTATCACACAGAGTTCCACTGGGCAAGCAGGATCACTATGGAATTAGGAGTTTATTATAGGAATCAGAATCTATGTAATTGTGGGAGCTGCTGAATCTATGGAAGGATGTGGCCTCTGTATCTGCCTGAAGCTACTGTCAGTCAGTAGGCCCAGAAGTTGGGAAGATACACTAGATGTGACACAGGAAACAGAGAGGACACGTGGGAGTCAGCAGACCAGCGACCGCATGCACAAGCCGCAGGAGCTCCCAGCGCCAGACAACAGCCTTTGGAATATAATGGCTGCCTCCCAAATCTTGTGCAAATTTCTCTTGTCCCCAACCCTAACCCAGTACACACAGGCAAGGAGATTCAGGGGAAAACAGTTCCAATCTAACCAAGTTAACAAGGTACAAAAACACCACAACAAGGTAGTATCCCACTGCTGTCAAACATCATAAGGCAGAGATAAGCCCAGAAGGTACCTCCAGGACATCTAGTCTTTATATTTGTCTCCCATTTAGACCTCAAAAACAAAGTCCCATTATGGATTGATTTTCAACCTGTATGTCTAAAACCCACACTGACACATTGTTTGGGATTGTCAATCAAACTGCAAGGACTGAGCCTAGGGCTAAATGGCAGAATGGTGTAACAGCACTGCTGTTCTGGAAAATAGGCAGTCCTTCCCATCGGTGCTATGCTCTTAGCAAAACAACTCTCCCGGGCTGGATGTGTAGAGAACAGATAATAGCAAGATACTGAAGGAGTTGATGTTTGGTTAAAAAACACATACAAACAAAAAGGGGCAAGGGAGGGTGGTGAACAGAAAGCATAACTTAAGAAGACACTCTTTAAAATGAAGAGCTTCAAAAAGATCTGGGAGAAACCTTATACAACATTTCATCATCCTCAGACTTGTCCAGATGGTAACCACCTGCAAATCCATGGCATTCTTTGCTATATATTATGAAGTGCTGATATATTTCATTTCATGTGAATTGAAAACAATTTAGCCAGAAGAAAATATAGCTACATTGGATGTATTGAATATTAAGTCCCAAAATACACATATGAACAGCAGTTCTCACACTTGCTCACGTGGGAAGCACCTTTTCAGAATACTGCAATATTGATATATTTTAATACCATGTGAACTGAGACCAATTTCACTTAAACATAACATGACTATATGTGTACAATATAAAGTCACTACCCTTTGGGAGGCCGAGGCGAGTGGATCACCTGAGGTCAGAAGTTCGAGACCAGCCTGGCCAACATGGCAAAACCCTGTCTCTACTAAAAATACAAAAATTAGCTGGGTATGGTGGTGGGCGCCTGTAATCCCAGCTACTCAGGAGGCTGAGGCAGGAGAATCGCTTGAACCCAGGAAGCGGAGGTTGCAGTGAGCCAAGGTTGCACCACTGCACTCCAGCCTGGGCGACAGAGCAAAACTCTGTCTCAAAATAAATAAATAAATAAAATTTTAAAAATTAAAAAAAAAAAAAGTCACTACCACAAGCACACACTTCTTCAAAACTGAAATAAACGGTTGTTTCCAAATATTTCAAATGAGAATCATTTACTACTTTTTCATATACACTTTTAATCAGGTAGTCCAAATAGTCATAAATTTAAAAAAAAAATTTAAGAAAAATTTATGGGTAAAGAGCCTTAAATTGAGAAAAGAAAGTCTCTTCAGTACCTTATTTATTTGAGAATTAGGAAAAGTCAGGCCATTACCCCATATCAAGGCCCCAAAACCCCAGTTACACTGGTAACAGGCCCACGTTGCACAGGATCTTGGTTTGAAAACCATCAATCTAGACCAAACTTCTTAATATATAGATGAGAAACCTGGCCTAGAGAGATTGTGACTTGCTTGAGGTCATATAAATAATTGATGACAGACTTGAGACTGGAAATCATGTCTCCATTCCTAATCCTGTGCTTTTTCCAGATTAGCCTGGATCTAAATTTAACCACCCACTGGGAAGCAGGTAGTTTCTTTCAAGCAGAGGCTGCCAGAAAACTACAGAAAAGGGGATTTAGGGAATGCCTGGAGAGGCTGTGCTAGTAGTTCACCCAGGCTCAAACTTAAAATCATTCTTCAGGTTCCATAGAAAAGTGGTAGACTAAATCTAAATGTTAAACTGCATTCAACTGCTCCTCCACCCCCAGAATCATATAGAAGTCACTGAAGGAATATGAAAATAGGAAAACATCCTTGATATATATCAGCTGTAGATAGAAAGAAAGAGTACCGCCCGCATGACTGAAAGCATGAGATAACATCTCTAAGAAACACAGCAGAACACATCAGACTGATGGAAATGCCGATTTATAGCATGTGAAGTAGAAGAGATCTGAATGGAACCCTATTAAGACCCATTATCCGGCCCCGTACAGAAAACATTTGCCAGTCCTTGCCCTAATAAGTTGAAATGTTATGATGCATGGTATCTTCACCAGAAAGGCAAACAAGTTTTATCTCATGCTTTCACTCTGATCATTTGAGAAGTGGTTTTATGGCTCACTGTGCTGGGGAGGTGTGACAGTGAATTTTATGTGTCCACTCAACCGGATTGCAAGATGCCCAGATATCTGGTTACACATCACCTTGAGTATGTCTGTGAGGGTGTTTGTACGCTTCCAGAAGAGATCAGCTTTAAAATCCGTGGACTGAGGAAAGCAGATTGATTGCCCTGTCCCTTGTGGTTGGGCATCATCTATTCCCTTGAGGGCCTGAACAGAACAAAAATGTAGAGAAAGGGAGGATTCACTGGCTCTCTGCCTGACTGCTTGAGCCTCAACATCGATCTTCTCCTGCCCTTGGTGCTCCCGGCTCTCAGGCCTTCAGATTTGGACTGGGATCTACATTATCAGCTCTCCAGTTTTCAGGCCTTCAAACTAGAACATTGTCTTTCCCGGGTCTTCAGCTTGCAGAGTAGATCACGAGACATCTCAGCCTTCATAATCACTGAGCCAGATTAAATAGACAAGACAGAGAAAGAGAGAAGGAAGGAAGGAAGGAAGGAAGGAAGGAAGGAAGGAAGGAAGGAAGGAAGGAAGGAAGGAAGGAAGGAAGGAAGGAGGGAGGGAGGGAGGGAGGGAGGGAGGGAGGGAGGGAGGGAGGGAGGGAGGGAAGGAAGGAAGGAAGGAAGGAAGGAAGGAAGAGAAGGAAGGAAGGAAGGAAGGAAAGGAAGTGGAGGGAGGGAGGAAGGAAGGAAAAAAGAAAGGAAAGAAAGGAAAGAAAGAAAAAAAGGGGAGGGGAGGGGAAAGAAGGGAAAGGGAGGGGAGGGGAGGGAAGGGAAGGGAAGGGAAGGGAAGGGAAGGGAAGGGAAGGGAAGGGAAGGGAAGGGAAGGGAAGAGAAGGTCCTACTGGTTTTGCTTCTCTGGAGAATCTTGACTAACACAGAAGGGTTCTAGGAGTGCAAGTTCCTGGAAAACTGTGTTGCTTTCAACCTTTCTTTTTTTTTTTTTTGAGACGGAGTTTCACTCTTGTCGCCAGGCTGGAGTGCAATGGTACGATTTCGGCTCATTGCAACCTCCTCCTCCTGGGTACAAGTGATTCTCCTGCCTTGGCCTCCCAAGTAGCTGGGATTAGAGGCACATGCCACCACACCCAGCTAATGTTTGTATTTTCAGGAGAGATGGGGTTTTGCCATGTTGGCCAGCCTGGTCTCGAACTCCTGAATTCAGGTAATCTGCCCGCCACTGCCTCCCAAAATGCTGGGATTACAGGCCTGAGCCACTGTGCCCAGTGTACTTTCAACTTTCAATGAGTGATTTTTACCATGTATGTGTAGGAGGGGTACTCCTTGCTTACATAACATGTATTTACTATACTTTAGTTCATCAGGAAACACTGTGGCATTATTTAGAGACCATAATTTCTTAAGTGTACTCTGTGCACACTTCCCAAAACTTTTCTTAGCTATGGTCAAATCATTATATGTATTTCCACACTCGTGTCCTGCCCATGCACTTCGGTTGTACATGATTTTTTTTTTTTTTTTTTTGAGACAGAGTGTCACTCTGTTGCCCAGGCTGGAGTGCAGTGGCAAGATCTCAGTTCACTGCAAGCTCTGCCTCCCTGGTTCACGCCCTTCTCCTGCCTCAGCCTCCCAAGCAGCTGGTACTACAGGTGCCCGTCACCACGCCCGGCTAATTTTTTGTATTTTTAGTAGAGACGGGGTTTCACCATGTTAGCCAGGATGGTCTCGATCTCCTGACCTCGTGATCCGCCCTCCTCGGCCTCCAAAGTGCAGGGATTACAGGCGTAAGCCACCGCGCCTGGCCACACATGATTGTTAATGTCAAGTAATTATGCTCCCATTTTATTTCCTGATGATCCTACAAGTTGTGTAACTTAACCTGAGCTTAGGAGTTTGAGATCAGCCTGGGCAAAATGACAAAATCCCATCTCTACTAAAAATACAAAAAATTAGCCAGGCATGGTGGTTCGTGCCTGTAGTCCCAGCTACTCAGGAGGCTAAGAAATGAGAATCGCTTAAACTTGGGAGGCAGAGGTTTGAGCCAAGATCGCACCACTGCACTCCAGCCTGAGCAATAGAGTGAGATTGTCTCAAAAAAAAAAAAAAAAAAAAAAAAAAATTTAAATGAATTACTGATTGCGGGACTAGCAATGTTTAGTGTACAATAAGTGTTAACCATTATAACTATTATTATCTCCCTTTTATATATGAGAAAAATGAGGCTAAGTAATTTACCCAAGGTCACATTGTTACTAAAAGACATAATCGGAATCTGAACTAAGCATTTTACACAGTTAATTGGGTGGCAAAAGCAAAGGTGGTTTATAATGTTTTTTGTGCGGCTTTTCCAAATTTCCTAAATGTTACGTAGTAGGCATGTAGGACTTTTGTAATCACAAAATAATATGTTTTATAGGCATTATTTTAAAAATAAAAATGTAGAAATGATCACATAGGAGCTTTCCCTTGCCTTTCTGAAGTCCTTTAGGTCCTGTCTGATGTGTCTCCTAACTTCTGACATCCCAGATTTTTTTTTTTTTATTATTATACTTAAAGTTATGGGATACATGTGCAGAATGTGCAGGTTTGATACATAGGTATACACGTGCCATGGTGGTTTGCTGCACCCATCAACCCATCATCTACACTATTTCTCCTAATGCTTTCCCTCCTCTAGCCCCCCACCCCTCGACAGGCCCCGGTGTGTGATGTTCCCCTCCCTGCGTCCAAATGTTCTCACTGTTCGACTCCCACTTATAAGTGAGAACATGAGGTGTTTGGTTGTCTGTTCCTGTGTTAGTTTGCTGAGAATGATGGTTTCCAGCTTCATCCATGTTCCTGCAAAGGACATGAACTCATTCTTCATCCCAGATTTTTACTTGCTTCACTGAATTTCCCTTCACCCAATAATAACTGATCTTTCTATAGTAATTTAAAATGTATAAAGTATCACCAAATTATCTCATTTAATCCTCAGAGCAATACTTGCAGCTTGTGTGATGATGATGATGCCCACTTTGCAGATGAGAAAGATGAGGCTTATAGAAAAACATGATCACTTAATAAATAAGGAGCCGAACAAGGACTCAAACCCAGACGTTCCAATTCCAGAGCATTCCACATCCATTCCAGCATGTGGTTCTGAAATGTCCAGTTCACTTCTGCCATCCTATATTACGCTTTCTGTAGACATCCCTTGTATATTTTGATTTCTGATTAACTCCCTGGGTTATGTTTTCCTGCATCACTTTGACCTTTGCCAGCCATGTGCTGATCATCTGACCCATCAGTGTCCTTCCTACACCAGACCTTTGATTTCTCTTAGCATGACTTAATATTCTTGGGCTTCACTTCTATCACCAATTTGTAACCCTGTAACTACATGGCCCTGGCTCAGATGCATAGATTGTTTTTAAGTATGTCAAATATGGAGATTTCTTTCATTTAAATATTCTACTTCTCTGCAAAAACATTAACTAGCTTTCCAGGATTGGCTGTGATGTGTGATACACTTTGTGTAAGTTTTCATTAGAATCAAATTAGAAAATACTTTGGAAAAAGGCAAACACTAAACACATAAAACACATTATTATTGTGTTATCTGTGTGTAAAGATAGCCTCCCTGAGTAGCCGTCTAGGCAGGGGAAGAGGTAAACAGGCACTTCATGCCTGGTACAACTTTTATGGAAGGAATATTGGGAATACATATTCAATGCTATTAAAAAAGCATTAATACTCTTTAATCCAACAGTTCCACTCCTAGGAATTATATCCTTTAGTCATAATAAATCAGGTGAACATAGGTTTATGTAAAAGAATGATCATCACTGCTATTTGTAACAGCTAAAAATCATAAACAACTCATATGCAAAATAAAATGCTATTAAATAAAATACGGCACGTTCATGTGATAGAACACTACGTAGCCATTAAAATCATGTTATAGGAGACAATTTAACAGCATGGAAATTTTTCATCATTTATTATTAAATGAAAAAGAAGCTTACAAAACACTATTTGAAATGTGTTCTCAATTTTATTTTGTTTCTATGGGCATAGAAAACAGATTGGATGAATAAACACTAAAAGGTTAACTCCGGGTGGCCCTAAATGATGATACATTATGAATAACTTAAATCACTTATTTGTGCTTTTTTAAAATCATTTTTTACAATAAACACTACTTTGTAATCAGAAAAAGATACGCATAAAAAGGAAAATAGAGCAAAGATGAAAAAAGGCCATCCATTTAGTTTATACCCCAAGATTAATTTTAAATGAAACAGATTTCTTTAAATACCTCTAGAAATAATTCCTCTTGTACATGTTCAGAGAGGAAAATTTACTTTCACAATAGCCCTCATCTTTAGCAACATTTCACTGGACCCATATGGCTATCTAAAATGCTAGAAAAAAAAGTAAGAGCCCTAGTTTTCAAAATTCAATTATATTTTATTTTCATTTCAGAGCCACACTGTTATGATGTAAGATGGGGCCTTTTATATAAGTTTTCAAAAATATGAAAACTCCTAATCAGCCTAGCTGACCAGGTTTTTTGATACTTGTTATTCCATATCCCTTAGCAATTGTTACTAATATTCTTTGTGACATAGACTAAGATTCCCAAAGGCTGTGGGGGAAAACTATTACCACAATGTTTTGAGGAAAAAAAAAACTCTTTGTAATGGAATGGACTACATTCAGTTTTATCTTATTGTGAATAAGTTTAATTTGGTGCCTATCTGCACACTATACCTCTTTTGTTCTTGTAACTTTACAGGTTTTTCCCCTAGCCACTGAATATTTGTATTGTTTCATTAACCACAAATATATTCATCTTTCAAATATAATTTAAATTTCTCCCCATCGATCCATTTTTCTTCTTCTAATCTTCCTATATATCATCTGTTAAATTCCTCTTCTAGTTCATTAATAACGTGTTAAACAAGGGTAGCCTTTGTAGCAACCACACCTTTAGACAACTCCCTATACCTAATACATTGCCTTTTATCATTACTGATATTAAATCCTTGAAGCCAATTTTTTTTTTTTTTGAGACGGAATCTTGCTCTGTTGCCCAGGCTGGAGTGCAGTGACATGACCTCGGCTCACTGCAAGCTCCTCCTCCCGGGTTCATGCCTGCCTCAGCCTCCTGAGTAGCTGGGACTTCAGGCACCTGCCACCACGCCCGGCTAATTTTTTGTATTTTTTAGTAGAGATGGAGTTTCACTGCATTAGCCAGGATGGTCTCGATCTCCTGACTTCTGCCTCCCAAAGTGCTGGGATTACACATGTGAGCCACCACGCCCAGCCAAAACCAATTTTTAATACCAGTGATAGTAGTCTTATTCCAGCCAACTTGAACTAGCTTCATAAGTAATTTCATGAAGCAGTATAGAAAATAATTTGTAGTAGTACAATTTTAAAACAGATTATATAATTTTCACTGTATTTCATTTTTCATTGATTTTGTAAATTTTTCCCCAAATAGTTTACTTTAAATGAACCCTGACAGTGGCATGTCCAAAGTCAAATGCATTTTCTTCTTCAAACTTCTCAGCCCTGTTCTTTCTGAGTTCTTTTTTTCTTTCATCAACAGTCACTTAATTGTAGAAGACATTATCATTGATTCTTCTCTTTTTTGGCCCTTCTTCTCTCAGTCACAACATCTTATCGTTCTGGTACTACCCTATATGGTGATTTTGCTAATGCTGTTGTCTCTACAATGCCTGCTTCCCTTCCTTCGCAGCAACAAGTTCCTCATTTATTCTGTGAAGACCTTCCTAAACCACCCACCATTCTTGTTCTGCAGCCTCCACACGTATCCACAACTCTCACAGAACTAATCATTTCCTTTTTACGTTCCCCAAGCTCTGGACATTTTTGTTATATACTCAGAAAATAAAACAGAATAACCAATAATGCCATGTCATCTACATTTGACTGTTCTCCAGCAAAACACTTCAAGCAATACAAAAGAAATGATGCTGTGAAGATTTGACTCATGACAAGACAACTGTTTTACCTCCCCATTTTGCTCCTTGTGTTTTACTCCATGATAGGGATAAAAGAATTAGATCTCACCAGGTGCGGTGGCTTGCGCCTATAATCCCAGCACTTTGGGAGGCAGAGGCAGGTGGATCACTTGAGCCCAGGAATTTGAGATTAGCCTGCACAATATGGCAAAACCCTGTCTTCACAAACAAAAATACATTATTTGGGTGTGGTGGTATGTGCCTGTAGTCCCAGCTACAGCGGAGGCTGAGGTGGGAGGATCATCTGAGCCTGGGAGGTTGAGGCTGTAATGAGCCACAATCATACTACTGCACTTCGGTCTGGGCAGCAGAGTGAGATTCTGTCTCAAACAACAACAACAACAAAAAGGAATTAGATCTTAGGCTGATAAAAATCACAATCCTGGGAAGAATGGTCTTGCTCCCTTTAATTTTCCTATCTTCCTTGTTCTAGGCAATGTAAGTTGTAAGTTCAAAGACCTTCCCTCCTATGTGGCTGAAAGAAACATTCTGCTTAAACATCAATTAGCAAGTGTTTTTTTTTAGTTGACCCCAAAACTGTGCCCAGCATTGTATTATAAATTCTAGATATGTATTTTTCAAATTGTAGGTTGAAAGCCATAAGGAAATCAATTTAGGGTCATAAAATTATTTTGGTGGGTCTCAACCAGCATTTTTCTTTTTACAAATAAAATGAAAGAGAAGTGAATAGAAAATATCAGAGTGCATTACATATGTACATACTGAATCTCAACGTAATTTGTAATTTTTTTCCTGTGGGTTCCAGTACAAAATATTGAGTAATACTGTGCTACAGGGTATAGAAGAATACATGTATCTTGCTCCTAACATGCTTGACGTCTATTTGAGAAGAATAAATTTGCACATATGAAATAGAGAACAATTCTATGACTATCTCTAATTCAATTCTGTTTTACTTGGTGAATGTGGACATGAATTTGAATGATTAGGGAGCTTTGACAGGTGAGTTGGCACTGTGGTTGGTGCCACTGAAAGTGAATAGAATCTGGATTTTGTGTGGGTGGAGAAAATTTTATAAAACAACCATCACGTCACCCAGTGATTGAATACAGCCGATAAGATGCTACAGAAAGACTCCAAAACAAGATTTGCTAAAATTGATTATATGAGTAAATTACTTATATACATGTCCTATAATAAAATATGACCACTCTACTACCTTCCCTTGCCGCTACCAACTGGCCTTCCAACACCTGCTCTAAATCTCAGCTTAGCTTTATTTCCCTTTCAGATGGTCCTCCTGTAATTTCTCATAGTATTCTTGAGACGGAGTTTCGCTCTTGTTGCCCAGGCTGCAGTGCAATGATGCCATCTCAGCTCACCACATTCTTCTACTCCTGGGTTCAAGTGATTCTCCTGCCTCAGCCTCCCGAGTATCTGAGATTACAGGCATGCACCACCACGCTCGGCTAATTTTGTATTTTTAGTAGAGACGGGGTTTCTCCATGTTGGTCAGGCTGGTCTCGAACTCCCAACCTCAGGTGATCCACCTGCCTCGGCCTCCCAAAGTGTTGGTTACAGGCGTGAGTCACCGTGCCCAGCCTCTCATAGTATTCTTTAATGGCATTGTCATTGCCCATTTGCTTTTTTTTTTTTTTGAGACAGAGTCTCCCCTATTTGTTTTTCTATGCCCCCTGATGATTGGCACATCTATGATGAGAGTAGCTGCACCCATCTTGTTTACTTTTTCTGCCCCTGAGTCAAACAGAGAGCTAGGTACAGTTAGCATTCCATAAATACTTATCAAACAAATAATATCAAAAAAAAAACTCTAGGTTATTATTTTAGAATGTTACAAATTGTTTTGCACTTAATAAAAGTTACCATTTGCAGAGTTGAGGATTGGGTGATTAAGGATTTTTCACTCTGCAAGGCTGTATTATCTGAGAAATTCCCATAAACAGGTACTATTTTATCATTTAAAAACAGTATTAACTTTTTTTTTCAAACAAACAGAGTAAGACTAAAGAATAAAAGAAAGGGCCAGGTGCAATGGCTCATGCCTATAACCCCAGCACTTTGGGAGGCCGAGCCAGGCGGATCACCTGAGGTCAGGAGTTCCAAACCAGCCTGGCAAACATGGTGAAACCCTGTCTCTACTAAAAATTCAAAAATTAGCCAGATGTGGTGGCAGGCACCTGTAATCCCAGCTACTCAGGAGGCTGAGGCAGGAGGATCTCTTGAACTCAGGAGGTGGAGGTTGCAGTGAGCCAAGATGGCTGCCACTGCACTCCAGCCTGGGCGACAGAGCAAGACTGTCTAAAAAAAAATAAAAATAAAAATAAAAGAAAGCCTGATAGATATCCAGCCAATGGGGATGCCCCTTCTTCTCTCCTTGACAAATGCTCTCCTTGGAGACGGGCTCTCCCCACTCTCTGAGGTACTTCTGCCTACTCCCAAGCCTTTTTTCCTCCTTCCAGTGAACATCTGGTATTATAGGCTTTTAAAATTACATTAAAAAATGTCTTAACCTGAAAGTATGATAGTCTCCCATCAAGAGCATTGATTTGTCTTCTGTGTGCATTTGAGAAGGATGCATCTGTGTAAACTGGGGAACAAATTATCAATGGTGAAATTAAAATTACCACTCAACCCTGAAATAACAAAAGAGTTAAAAGATTTTAAAATGAATCATTTAATGGAATAATAGTGAAAATAAGATAACTTACATATATTTCGCATTTACAGCAGTGATTTTTCTTCAAATCTTTTTCAGGGTCAAAAACATTTCTGAGAAGCAGATGTAAGCCCTCCTAGTAAACATAAGGGCGCTCACATCTACTTCTAATGTCACTTCAGGGAAGGCCTTACAACCAGCCATGAATGCCAGAACAAGGACCTCTGCTTTCCAATGAACATGGTGTTGTTCACACACATAATCTCACTTGATCCACATACACTTCCTATGGCTAAGTCCGGTCAGTTATCAATACAAAGCAAATACAAAAACCAGACATTTTAAGTTATTTAAAATGATTTCTCCCTCATCACACAGCTGGTAGCAGAATCCACACTAGAATATAGGTTTATACTTATAGTTTCATCAATATTTTTTCTAGAGACATTTGGTTCAAATTCAAATTATGAATAAAACATTTACAAAACGTCTTTTATAACCATATTTTGTAGAAATTTAATGTTTATTGCCCCAATGTGAAGACAATGAAGTGGTCAGAGTTCAGCATCATTATACATTTCCTTCTTGAGGTTGACTCTGTACACAGTGACTCCTCTCCAAGCCCCCGCCAACTTGGCAAGCCAGAGCTGGAGAGAAAACTGCAGGTCCACCACATGGCAGGCCAGCATCCTTTCTCCAGGCCAACAGGCTATTCTGCTAATGGGCTTTTGTATTTTGTAATTAAATAAAGAAGCCATGTAATGCATGCTTATCTCTTCACTTGATGGAATTTTGGTCTGTTGAGCTACCTAAGGTATATATGTCATAAACAAGTTCCTAAATATATTAAAAATGCTTATAGATTCCGGTTTTTAGGGAAAAGGAGAGTTTGTTTTCCTTTAGGGAAAATCTAGAAATATTTGAGATTTTTTTTCTTTTTTTTAAAGAATAAGATTTAATGCTTTGGTCTCCCTTGATTTCCACTTTGACAGTTCTTGATGTGAGGAGCAATATCACTGCATCATTATGACTGATGATCATTTGTGGAGTAAACAAAAAACGGCATCCCAGGATGCACCACTTCCAGAATATCTTCTGTCTCTGGAGCCAGTTGCCACATTGCAAACATGGCAACAAATGAATTGATGATAGCATCTGCTTAATCTGGCTTTTGTCCACATGTCACAACTGTAATGTTGTTAATTGAGACTTTTTTATTTGCTCTAGTCTAGTTTCTTCATTTCCTATTCTCCAAACTGAGCTTAATTTAATCAATGTTGACTGAAAAGCTGTCAGCTTTAATGGTGCTACATCTTTTTAATGTTTAAGAAACATACAAAACAAATGTTGTCTTAATCTGAAATGGTTAATTTTTTTTGACATCACATTAATATACCAAGATTGTGTCTGCTATTTGTTAAAAATTAAGAACTTACACTTGATGACATTTTACAAAGTATCTAGGACGTATTTAATATCTGATATTCCTGACATACCGTTTTCATGCTAATGGAAAAGTCAGTAAAGTAGTAAGATTATGGCTTTACCCTGAATGACTTCAACATTCATTTAACCTATGAAATAATCAGTTAAGCTGATATTTCCTTTAAATTAAAAAATAATATTTAATTCTGGAGACAAATATGGATAATTCAGTGAGAACTTACTCTCATCCTTTTAATGGTAAAACTAATGAAAATTATGAGTCCTACTAAGAGAAAATAGATGGTCTACCTATACTACAAGAGAAATCTTTGGCCTATTAAAAAATCAGCAAGATATGTTTATTTAAATTAGATCATTCTATAGTGAAGAATAATAAAAACAGATCATTCTGTCCTCCAAATTAATTCCATTTATTCTTTGAATAGTTTTCAGATGGCAATATTTGTATCTCTAATGCTATCAGCATTGAATTGGTGCATCATCTATCAATTAGTATGGAAATAAAATTTGAAATACAATTCGTGGTTTTATCATAATGGATATGTGATTGTAATCTCTTCTTTTTTAACAAGTACTCCTCAAGATTAAGAATGAAGTTTTATTCATGTACATGGGCATCACAAGCCAATATTCCAGCACATGTAGGATGTTCAACAGACTATTTGTCTGTATAGAGTTCTGTAGCTACACTGCTCTCCTCAGTAGAGTTAGAGCCCTAAGTACATGGCCAATATTGCCCTCTAGTGGTTAGCATGCCTAGGTGGGTCTCAGTGCTACCAGTTCCACCTGAGGTTCTACTACAACACTGTTTCTTTTTAGATGTTTGTATGTCACAGACAGCTGAGAATTTTTTTGACAAGACAATATCTTTCTAAGATTATAAATGAAACCTAAATAAAGTATGTAAGACACAATTTGAGGGAAGTGAACTGAGTACATCTTTGTAATATGACATATTTTTGCCAGTAATCCCCTATTTTGGGGGAGACTAATTGGATTGAATTGATGTGGTTAAAAAGACCTTTTGAAGCACATGATAAAGGTACATAAAAAACCTATCAGAGCTACCACAACGTAACATATATTTCAACAGTTACTTTAATAATATAGCTTGCAAACTAACATTGCCATAGCACAAGAGCAATTCAGTCTAGAGCCATCTTTCTGTTCTTATTGTAGAAGGGAGAAGAATCTTCTCCCTTTTTCTGCTATATGCTCACTCATAACAAGTGATTAGCATGACTACTATGGTCATCACTTGTCTTTGCATGACTTCCAGAAGGTAGTTACAGAAATGTTGCTGGATCAGGGGACAAGGGTTGAGTTGAACGGATGGCCAGCTGCAAACCCTAAGAAACACAAAAATGGAATTCCTGCCCATGAAGCTGATTTCCTCTCTTGCTAGGAGACCTAGGCATTTTTCTCTCTCTTCTCCACATCCTCCATTCCCCATAGCATGCAAATCCACAAGAAACAGCAGAGCTGTTTAAATGAGCTGATCTCACTTGCTGCTTGCTTAGTAGGAGAATGGGCTGTGGACATGCCTTTCAGTTTAGTATTTACTTTCCAAACAGGATGAAACCAAAGTTATTCTCTATTCAAAAAATAAAAGGTGAAAGAAAGGGCAAAAGCATAGTATTGTCATTAATAAAACTACGAGTGCTTGCACATGTACAGGGTACAATACTATTAACAACATTGGCAAGAATTTGGCATGGAGATACGTCCCTGGCAACTATTTTGTGCCCTACAGCTGCACTAGGCATAACTCAAGAGAATCTAATTTGCATTACTCAGCATTAGACCTGGAAAGACCTAGCTCATCCATCAATGGTCCAGACACCAGCAGCATATGAGGGGTAATTTGAAGTTGATGAACATTTGCTGTCTAGGAGTATACGGCTATTTTCTCTTTATACAAAAGAATCTGCACCTGTCTACTGCAGTCAGGGCCAATCGTGGGTAAAAGTCTAATTTGTTTATGGTCTAGACTAGTAAAGCAATAATACACTCTTGGGTTACTCTTTGTCCCCCATGATGGGAAGCCCCTGGCCATCTCAACCTCCCAAAGACCCCACATATTTATTTAGTGCCATGAGCTTGACACTTCTGCATTTCCTTGCCCACGCATACACCTACCACCTTCACTGTTCCATTAACTAACACTCTTCAATAAAATCATGCATACCACTTTTCAAGGATCTTCTCACCATCATGATAAACAATGGTGATGAGTTAATCAAATTAAATATATTCAGTTATGATTTAAGTAATTGCTATAGGCTGCATAATTCTCTACCTCAGGTAAGAGTTCCACAGTTGTATAACAGCCTGAAGGGTAAGTGTCAATAATAAAAATTTCAAGTAAAATTTCATAGAGTGGATATTTTTTAGCAAATAAACATTTTAGATCTCGCAAATCATGCCTAGCTTTATCCCAATCAACCAGTGATTGTAGCACTATGACTACTTATAATAGAGATTCAACATGAGTCTTCTCGAACCTCGGTTAAATGTAAGCCATATCAAAATCAAATCAAAATCTAAACGTGATATCACTAGACATGCAGAAGGGCTAAAGTTTTTAATAAGTCAGAAAATAATAACTTCTGGAGAGGAGGTGGGAAAACTTGATTTCTCATACACTGATATGTAAATTGACACAACCCCTTTAGCTGGTAGAATCTACTAAAGTGAAACACTGCATATCCAGAAACTCCACTGTCAGACAGACACCTAACACCAATACCTATCTATGTTCACCCCAAAACATGTACTAGAATGTTCAGAACAGCATTGATTGTAATATTCCAAAACTAAAACTGCCTTCATGGCCATCAACTGTAAAAGGCATAGTGTGGTATACTCACACAGTAGACTTCTATACAGCAGTTTGATGTATCTCAAAAACAATATTGAAATCAAAAAGCTATATACAAAAAAAGAATATGCTGTATGATTTTATTTATACAAAAGTAAAAAACTGACTAAATTGTGCTGTTAAAGGGCATGATAGAGGTTACCTACATAGGAGAAGCAGCAGAAAAAAACACAAGGGGGCACAAGAAAGGCTTCCGTGGTTCTGATTCTCTTCTGTTTCTTGATGAGTGTGTTTGTTCTGTGAAAACGTATCCAGTGATATACTTAGGATAATATGTACCTTTCTCCATGTGCATTATACTTCAATTAAAAGTCTTAATAATGTAAGCCATAACATACATTATTGAGTGTCCCCAAAAAGATTAGAGATGTAACCCCAAAATAAAGAGCTTCATTAACTCAACTGTGATCCTGTCATTTGTAAATTTTTATAGAATCATTTTTGTATTAGTGAACAATAATTAACCTACTCATCAAATTTCCAAGGACACTTATAATTTTAATTACCTCACTCTTGGTTATATATTGTTTTAATTTTGGATCCAGAAAATATAGTCCCTATAACTATTATGCTTATAGTCCAGTAGACAGAATTATATTAATGATCATAAATCTAGCAACTTAGACGATTTTTCTGGAATATTTTCAAGTCAATGCCCACATGTAGCATATGCAGTATATTTACAAAACCAGGTTATTCACATATGTTTTTTTTTTGCCTTATTCCTTATTATGATGACCTAGACAAAGAAAGTCTACAAAATGACATGGAAACATTTTAAGAAGAAATAAAAATTGTTTCTAGATCAATGCTACTAACAGTCAAAGTGGTAATATTAAGCATCTTGCCAAAACAATTAACAGCTAATCATGTCTGGTGATCTGTGAGTTGTCAATGGGAGTTAAGAAAATGATAAATAAAAGTGACAGGTAAAGACCAAAGCCAGTAGATCAGTGTGCTAAAGATAAGACTTGATTTTATCCTCACACCTGGTCAGATTGAACCTCCTCCAGTCAAATTAACACACTACCTTATCATTTCATCCTCTTTAAAACCTTCATGCTATTCTGTCCGGAAATAAACACAACTGCAGCTCAAGAATACAATTTGTTTGGAAACTAATAACTTGTATAAGCATTGCCTACGAATAATTCTTTTGTTTTTGTATAAGCGAGTTGAAGGAAAATACCTTCGTTGTCCAGTTGCATTAGCTCTGAATTACTGATCTTTTCCTCTGTACCCACTTACTAGAGCAAAGCTTCTGAAACTTTAATGTACATACCAGTCACTTGGAGATCATTAAACAAAAGATTGACTTTTTTTTTTTGGGGGGGGATGGAGATTTGCTCTTTCACCCAGGCTGGAGTGTAGTGGCATGATCTCGGTTCACTGCAACCTCCCCGTCCCGGGTTCAATCAATTCGCTTGTAAAAGACAGATTCTGATCTGATCTGTTGAGGGTGGGGCCTGAGATTCAGCATTTTTGATGATGCTGGTCCACAGACCATTTTTTGAGTAGCAAGCCCTAGAAAACTTGAAGGAGTCACTCTGATCTAGGTTATTATGCATAATTCACCGTGTGGATTTAAAAATGTAGGCTGTTCCAAAAAAGAACATTCTTAGTGTTCTTCTTAGTGTTCCAAAAAAGAAGTCACAAACACAGTCATTGTGATCTAGAATGGCTTTCGGTTCAGGTCACTATGTCTGGTGAACAATGGGATGCTTTAATTATTAAGAGGATTTCCTTCCAAGCCAAACAAACTCATAATGCAGGGGAGAACTTTCTGAATAAATGTATTCCCAGTGACACAGGACATATTAAAATGGTTTGTGCATGTTGCACTTAAGTTTGGACCCAGAGATTAAAGCATAGGTAGAGAAGCTAAAAAAGATATACAGGACTTGCATAATGAGGAAGATTTAATGCTACTATATCCCAGACTAAATCAATAACTGGCAACCTAACTGGGCCAGATATTGAGAGAACATGATTTGCTTTTCCCTTTCTTTGCCTTAATGGATTCTCTTGCCATTGGATAATTCCAGCCTTACAAATTTTACTTTAAAAGTTCCCAAGACAAAATTCCATTTAAGAAGATAATGTGTATGTTGAAAAACTATGATACCTGAAACCTAAAACCACTTATTTTTGCAGATAACTAAAATGGCTTTCAAAAACTGATTTCTTACTGGTTACCTTAACAAAATATCCTATATGTAGAGTTTGAATCAGCTGGACCTGACCATTATTGGTGTTAATGTGTTCAGGGTAGCTATTTGAAAAAGAAATGAGAAGACATAAGTTAAACGATCAGGCAAGTCATTGGAGACTCCAAAGAACATTGATAAAGTGGCAGCCATTGGCAACCTCCCCAAATCTGCTTAACACCCACTTTTTAATCTTTTCTTGAGGTCTTTATCTTCATTGCTACTAAATTTTTTAAAATATAAATGATTTCAAAGGCATAAAAATTCTGTACCTATTATACACTTTTAGGTCCAATCACTTTGTTGCTACAACTTTCATTCCACTTGATATTTGTCTTTACCTGTGTTCTCATTGTCCTCTCTCTCTCTAACAAATTGCTGGACTGAGTACACGCCCTCACACTGTGCCAGAAAATTGCTGAACACAAGGAGTCATCTTAGAAAACTGAGAGTACAGGATAATCAAAACAAGCCAATCACATATTGACCTACTTAGAATCTTCTTTTTTTTTTGAGACGGAATCTTGCTCTGTTGCCCAGGCTGGAGTGCAGTGGCGCAATCTCGGCTCACTGAAGCCTCTGCCCCCCGGGTTCCAGTGATTCTCCTGTCTCAGCCTCCTGGGTAGCTGGGATTACAGGCACATGCTACAACACCCAGCTAATTTTTTTATTCTTAGTAGAGATGGGATTTCGCCATGTTGGTCAGGCTGGTCTCGAACTCCTGACCTCAAGTGATCTGCCTGCCTCGGCCTCCCAAAGTGCTGGGATTACAGGTGTGAGCCACCACACTCAGCCATGATCTTCCTTTTGTTTTACTCTAGGCACCAATTGAAAGATTCAGACAAAACAAATTATTTAGGGTATAGCTAAAACCACTTGCTCCCTAGCACAGGCCAGAAAGTAACTTTTTTGGCCCACATAAAATTTAGCTTTTGTCCTTAAACACCAAGTATACAGGATTGGTTGACTTCTCTATAGGTGCAGTACAGCATTAAGTATGCATGAAGAGCACATACTTTGGTCCTAGATTGCCAGGTTCAAATTTCAGCTCTGCTGTTGACTAACAACAGGACTTTGGTCACAGTACTTTGTGTTACTCTGCTTTGGTTTCCCTGTTAGTGTCAGCACAGGAGAGGCACTATTACTGAGTTTCAACTCAGTCAGAGATGGCTTAGGGAATAATTATGCACAAGTCTAGCTAAATTAGCTATAGGTATATGCATTCTCAGTAAAATTATGCACTCCAAATAAATTGTGTTAATAACAGTTTTTATTGGTGGGGGAAATTCTAGATGGGCTGTTAAGGGAATAAAGTGAATAACTGGTCTGGACAAGACAGGAAACCCAAAGAAGCAAACCTGGGAGGTCTAGGTAAAGTTCTCTGATTGGTGGTGGTGATGGGTGGGGAACAAACAAAGATCACACACCTGAAGTCTCAGGTATTTTCATCCCACCCCCACCTCCCTCATCTACTGCCTCCCTCCCTGAGTCACTGCCAATCAGCTGATCTCCAAAGCAGCATACGATTCCCCAGCCTAGAGGCCGTATGTCCCCAGCTTTCCTTCTAGGGATAGCTTTGAGTCAGAGTCTGGAGACCAGTCATATGCATATAAAGTCAAAAAAATCAACATTCTGTGGTCCAGTATAGTTGAAAGCAATAACCAGGCCAGATGCGGTGGCTCACGCCTATAATCCCAGCACTTTGGGAGGTGGAGGCAGGAGGATCACCTGAGGTTAGGAGTTTGAGATCAGCATGGCCAACATGGTGAAACTCCATCTCTACTAAAAATACAAAAAATTAGCTGGGTGTGGTGGTGGGTGCCTATAACCCCAGCTACTCAGGAGGTTGATGCAGGAGAATCCCTTGAACCCGAGAGATGGAGGTTGCAGTGAGCCAAGATCGTGCCACTGCACTCCAGCCTGGGCGACAGAGTGAGACTCCATATCAAGGTAAAAAAGAAAGAAAGAAAGAAAGAAATAACAAAAAAATGGATTTGTAGCATCACTACAGCTCCCATCAGGACTTTGCTCAGGAAGGAAGTTTCTCTGCTTATTTTTGAAGCCCTTTTCCACCATCTATGACAATAATCATAAGGGTAACAATACTCACTCTCATTAATATGTACACTCCACATGCTTTATGTTATTTAATATTTCCACGAACCCCATGAGGAGTATATTTTCTCATTCCTGTCACAAGGCTCAGAAATATTAAGTTACCAAAAGTCACACCAGATATAGAACTAAGATTTTTAAACAAGATCTCTGATTCCAAAGAAGACCCCGTATAACCAAGACAATCCTAAGCTAAAAGAACAAAGCTGGAGGTATGATGCTACCCTGACTTCAAACTATACTACAAGGCTACAGTAACCAAAACTGCATGTGCTGGTACCAAAACAGGCATATTGACCAACAGAACAGAACGCAGACCTAAAAAATAACACCACAAATCTACAATCATCTGATCTTCAACAAATCTGACAAAAACAAACAATGGGTAAAGGATCTCCTATTCAATAAATGGTACTGGGAAAATCAGTTGGCCACATGGAGAAAACTGAAACTTGACCCCTTCCTTACACCTTATAGAAAAATTAACTCAAGGTGGATTCAAGACTTAAATGTAAAACCCAAAACCATAAAAACCCTAGAAAAAAAGCCTAGGCAATACCATTCAGGACATAAACATGGGCTAAGATTTCATGACAAAAATGCCAAAAGCAATTGCAACAAAAGCCAAAATTGACAAATGGGATCTAATTAAACTAAAGAGCTTCTGCACAGCAAAAGAAACTATCATCAGAGTGAACAGGCAACCTACAGAATGTGAGAAAATTTTTGCAATCTACCCATCTGACAAAGGTCTAATACCCAGAATTTCCAAGGAACTTAAACAAATTTACAAGAAAAAAACAACCCCATCAAAAAGTGGGCAAAGGATATGAACAGACACTTCTCAAAAGCAGGCATTTACATGGCCAACAAACATATGGAAAAAAACTCAAAATCACTGATCATTAGAGAAATGCAAATCAAAACTACAAGTAGATACCATCTCATGCCAGTCAGAATGGCAATTATTAAAAGGTCAAAAAAAAAACAATGGATGCTGGCGAGGCTGTGGCGAAATAGGAATGGTTTCACACTGTTGATGGGAATGTAAATTAGTTCAACCATTGTGGAAGACAGTATGGTGATTCCTGAAGGATCTATAACCAGAACTGCCATTTGACCCAGCAATCCCATTACTGGGGATATACACAAAAGAATATAAATCATCCTAGTATAAAAACACATGCACCTGTATGCTCACTGCAGCACTCTTTACAATAGCAAAGTCATGGGACCAACCCGAATGTCCATCAAATGATAGACTGGATAAAGAAAATGTGGTACATATATACCATGGAATATTATGCAGCCATAAAAAGGAATGAGTTCATGTCCTTTGCAGGGACACGGATGAAGCTGGAAGCCATCATCCTCAACAAACACAAGAAGAGAAAACCAAACACCACATATTCTCACTTATAAGTGGAAGTTGAACAATGAAAACACATGGACACAGGGAGGAGAACAACACACACCAGGCCCTGTTGGGGGTTGGGGTAAGGAAAGGGAACTGAGAGGACAGGTCAGTAGGTGCAGCAAACAACCATGGTACACGTATACCTGTGTAACAAACCTGCACGTTCTGCACAGGTTATCCCAGAACTTAAAGTAAGATAAAAAAATAAAAATAAAAATTAGGCTGCGCACAGTGGCTCATGCCTGTAATCCCAGCACTTTGGGAGGCTGAGCTGCGCAGATCACGAGGTCAAGAGATTGAGACCATCCTGGCCAACATGGTGAAACCCTGTCTCTACTAAAAATACAAAAATTAGCCAGGCATGGTGGCAGGCACCTGTAGTCCCCGCTACTCAGGAGGCTGAAGCAGGAGAATCACTTGAACCCAGGAGGTGGAGGTTGCAGTGAGCCGAGATCGCGCCACTGCACTCCAGCCTGGGTGACAGAGTGAGACTCTGTCTCAAAAAAAGAAGAAGAAGAAGACTAAGAAGAAGACGAGGAAGAAGACGAAGAAGAATGAGAATGAGAATGAGAAGGCGAAGGCGAAGGCGGCGAAGGAGAAGAAGGAGAAGGAGGAGAAGGAGAAGGAGGAGGAGGAGGAGGAGGAGAAGAAGAAGAAGGAGAAGGAGGAGGAGAAGGAGGAGGAGGAGGAAAACAACAACAACAACAGCAACAACAACAACTTACTTGGGACTTTGATTTTAAGCTACACCAATAAATCACTGACATAGCTTACTCCATGGCACAGAATCATCCATTCATCTGTTCATCAAAATGTACCAACCATGTCTCCTGCACAGCACTCACCTAGGGGCTACACGTGAACATTATGAACAATTACAGGTCCTTGATGTTGATGAGTCCACAGTCTAAGGCAAAAGAGGACATTCTTCAAAAATATGTAACGGAGTCTATAATATACATGAGCACAGGGGACCAGGAAGAAGGGCCTCTACCATACTCTAATGGTGCAAGAAAGGCAGAAATAGAAAACGCTTCCAGCAAAAGACAATAGCTAAGCTGATAACTTATAGAATACTGTATATTTTAATTGGCCCATCCATAGGAGAATGTTTATTTAAAGAAATACTCTACATGTGTCTTTGTCTCCTAGAATGAGTGAACTAGATGAAATGAACAATTAGATCGATATGTAAAGATAAATCTCAAAATCATAATACTAAATGAAAACTCCAAGTTACCGACTGATGTATACATTACGGTGCCATTTAAGTAAGTTTAAAAACATACAATAGCAACACTTGTTTGGAGATACACACCTGTTTAGTCAAAGTATGGAAGCATATACTAGAAGTTAGATACATACCAAAATCATGAGCACAGTTGTCTCTGGAGAAGGAGGAAAATAGGACCAGGTACAATGAGGCTCCAGCTGAATCAGTAATATTTCAGTTTTACAAATATAAATGAAGGGAATATTATAAAATGTTAACATTTATTCATTGTGAGTGGTGGGCACAATGACATTGATGATACTAGTTTCTGAATGTTTAAATATTAGGAAGTCTTTTTCCTAGTTTTAAAACACTACCCCAAAAATCTAATTTAACATCAATACTAGAAAACAGCTTACTTGCAAGGAAGAAATGAAATCTTACATAAACTATCATCCAAGGTAGTTTAGTTTACTGTATTTTTGCTGCCGACACATCAAGACTCTTTTTTGGTGTATCTAAATCATCAAGTACCTCTTTGTATCTTCATATGACAACTACAAAATATATGGTTCCAACACTGAAACTGATAAACTAGGATTTCATCTTTTGTTCCTAGAATTTCCAAAGATAAAAGGCAAGGAAAAGAATGAGTGGGGAGGAAGCCATGGGCCTCAGAGGCTACAGGGATGTTATAACCTGCGAGTAGCAATTGCCAAACTATGATCAAGGCCCACTAGCTAAGCAGAGAACCCCTTAGTTCACTTCCCCACTCATTCCAAGTTTCTAGCAGAAAAATAATGATGATTAGAATAAAATACCACTTTAGAAGCTGATGGCGGGGGGTGCCATTGATTATATGAACAGTAGGGACTGAATGATATTCAAGCTATCAACAGATGTCTAAAAATCTATTTATATATCAGGAAGTCATAGGGTAAAACTCTGTTGATGAAAATATATACTATCACAGGCTAACTGGGCAAACCACAACAAATTAAAATGATAAAGATGAAGTAAAACTATTAATAACTTGTAACTAAAAAACTAGAATATTTGTAGTTGAAAACCATGGAAAACTCCAGTCAAAACTGATGATGCTGGCAGGAATTCCTAGTATCTCAATGAGTAAAAACCAAATTATTGTGCGTCCATTAAACTTATAAGTAAATTGCCAAACTAGTCTACAGCAAACACTGATAATTTTGATTTATGACTGCCAAATAGGATGATGTGAATCCAAGCCACAGCACTCTATGCAAGAAAACCCGTATCACTTCTAAAGTGGGGACCTCTAAGTCCCTACTTTCCAGGTTGATGAGATGCCCAACATCATTACAGGAGAGCAGGCTCACTCTACTCATAGGGTCCAATGAGAGTCTTTGAACTCATTCAAATGGGTTCATCCATCATTGTCACTGCTGAGATGTACGCTGTCTAAGGCAGCCTAGTCCATTTTGAATGAGGGCAGGTGTCTCCAGTCCTTCAAGTCTAACACAGACCCCCAAGTCTCCTGTAGCTCCTAGGCAGCCATGCCTTCCAGTCTCATGAAGTTCACCATGCAGGCATCTCATCAGTTAACAAATTTAACCTGAACTGGGCTCACAAATCCCCGAGACTGTCTCTTTCTCAGCCTCTGCCTTCTCACTTTTGTTCGATCCATTCTGACTTTTCCAACTCCCAACAGCCTTTATTAATCCCTTCAATGGCCCTGAACTTCTACTTACGTGTAAGAGGAGTGAGGTAATATACAGCGTGCTAAGAACCTTGGAATCATATTGGCAGTCTGTTTTTTGGGGAGCAGCATGTCAGGGAAGCAGATGCTTTATTCTTGGGTTAGTCTACAGCTGGGGAAAAAAAATCCCAAAATAACACAAAACCCCAAACGAAAAAATAAAATAAAATAAACAAATGAAAATAATGTGTGATATTTTTCCTTAATAGCTCATTATCTTACTACATTTTAGTAATACTTAATTGGCATTTATCAATAAATAGCACTTATTCATAAGCATAAATAAAGGTTTATGGGAATGTTCATTATTAAGGATTTTCAGAAACAACTTCCTTTTCTGATTAGAGGTTCACGGTGACATCACTCCTGGGCTGAAGATGATACTTTGAGTAACAATGAATTGGGATGGGAGGTGGTCACAGACACTGCTTGCTCCTTTTTCTTGTCATTTCCCCTCCACCTGCTGAAGATGTTGCTGGCTATTTCCTCCAGAACCTGAGCTAGAATGGCCAGGGTCCTGCTCTGCCTTTAGCTCGGGCTGCAGACCTCCTCCTTTCCCAAGATGCAAAACCTTCATCCCACTCCCACACTATATCCTCTCACGGGCTCCCTATTCTTATCTCCCTCCAACTGTGGGCAGGGTCAGGGCCTCAGGCCACTTCACAACAGGGCTGTCGTTTTGGACTAGAGAAGCTTCACTAGGAGTAGAGAAGATTTATTAAGGAGTGGTAATCAGCTCCTGGAGGTGGGTGTAAGCCAAACAAAACCACTGTCCGTTTAATTTCCAAGAAGAGATGGTAGATACATCTTTTTTTATTCATATGGACCAAAGAAATTACTGAGAGTGGCAGAGGGTGGTGTATTTGTCCGTTTTCATATTGCTAAGAAGAACTACCTGAGACTGGGTAATTTATGAAGAAAAGAGGTTTAATTGACTCACAGTGCTGCATGGCTGGGAAGGCCTCAGGAAACTCACAATCATGGCAGAAGGCAAAGGGAAGCAAGGCACATCTTTTTTTTTTTTTTTTTTTTTTGAGACGGAGTCTCGCTGTGTCTCCCAGGCTGGAGTGCAGTGGCGTGATCTCGGCTCACTGCAAGCTCCGCCTCCCGGGTTCACGCCATTCTCCCGCCTCAGCCTCCCAAGTAGCTGAGACTACAGGCGCCCACAACCGCGCCCAGCTAATTTTTTGTATTTTTAGTAGAGACGGGGTTTCACCATGTTAGCCAGGATAGTCTCGATCTCCTGACCTCGTGATCCACCCGCCTCGGCCTCCCAAAGTGCTGGGATTACAGGCTTGAGCCACCGCGCCCGGCCGCAAGGCACATCTTAATGACAGCAGGAGAGAGAGAGTAAATAAAGGCACACACTTTTAAAGCAGGAGAGAGAGAGCAAAGAAAGGCACACACTTTTAAACCATCAGATCTCATGAGAACTCACTCGCTATCATGAGAACAGCATGGGAGAACCACCCCCATGGTCCAATCAGCTCCCACCAGGTCCCTCCCTTGACACGTGGGGATTGCAATTTGAGATGAGATTTGGGTGGGGACACAGAACCAAACCGTATCAGGTGGACTTAGCAGGAGGTAGGTATTGGATTAGTGTAAGGAAGAACTCAAATGAACCCAGGTGAATTCCATGGAGCTAACTGCTTCAGATACTGGAGATGTAGGGAGACCATGTATTACAGATCAGAGAAATTAAAGACTTTTTTTTGCGGGGGGGAGGCTGCAAAGCACTCATTCTCTTTTCTGGCAATAGCATGCTGATTTTCTTTCGGAGAACTGTTCTTTCACCTCTCTCTGTTCATGAAGTTAAGGTGAAAGTGTTCCCTGGCTAAAGGAATTAACAGATAATTGGGGGATGGAGAGCTATTCAGGTCATCTTACCCACTTGGCCACAGTAATGATTCCAGGATAAGCACATGACCCAAGTTAGTCCAGTCAGATTAAATGCTGAGACTTTTGCTGAAATTATTAAAGGAAAAAATTCTCCTCTCTTACGCAGTTTCTAAGCTACTAGGAAAAACCCTAAAAAAAGGCCCATCTAAGAATAAAACCAAATAGAGGAAAACAAAAACAAAGAGCTAAAAGAGAAAGATTGACTCCTGATGATACGTTTTAGCCCCTGGATCCAGCTATGCCTGAAATCATTAGTGCCCGTGAATTTTTCAGTCATGACAATCAATAGTCTTTTTTTGCTTAAGCCAGTTTGAGTTGCATGCCTTTCTATAATGCAACTGTTTTCCATCAGTTAGAGAATCTAACTGATATAAGGAATGCCAAAGTGTTAGACAATGAGCTAGATGAGGTGATTCTAAAATTCAGTGAGTTGTTCTAATGATTCTATGGCTTTTTGTTATAAAAGTAATACATGTCAATTAAATTTTAAAATTGGAGAAAACAAAGGGGTATAAAGAAGAGAACAAATCACTCAGATTTACATTTCCTTATCCAGCAATAAAATATTGAGGATGAATGGACAGACAAATAGGTAGACAGACAGACTTAATAATATACTATGAGCATATTCCTATGACCTTGCATATTTGTAGCAATTAATTATCTATGATGGTGTAGCATTCCATTGTATGGATATGGATCTATGTGTTTTGCTATTGTTGAGCATTTGAATTCTTTCCATTTTTCTCTATTACAAATAATGCTTTATTAACCTCTTTGTACATAAATTATTGTGTACATCTCTTGTTTCCTTAAGACAAATTGCTGAAATAAGAATTATTGGATAACCACTGTAAATAATTTTGAAACTATGAATATGCCTAAATTACTCTACAGGAAAGTTGTATATTCCCTCCTAGTGTCAAAGAAGCCAGGCACAAAAACAGCATTTTTTGTATGATTCCATTTATATAAAATATCCTCACTAAGCAAATATATAGAGATGGAAAGTAGAAACTCCCCAGGGCTAGGGGGTTGGGAGAAAATGGGGAGTGACTTTTAGTGGGTACAAAAGTTTCTTTTTGAAGTGATAAAAATATTATACATTTAATTGTGGTAATGTTTGAACAATTCTGTGAATATCTAAAAACCATTAACTGTCCATTTTAAATGCGTGAATGGTGTGGTAAATTATATCCCAATAAAATCAGTTAAAAATAAAGCTGAGAATATAACTCATTTTTCTAGTATATGTGGTACAAATATTTGTCTTAGGCCTGATTTTGTTTATGGTGGTTTTTGTGGGGTACAGAAAAACTAAATATTCATGTGGTGAAATCTCTTAATCTTCGTGGGCTTTTTTTTCTTTGCATGCTAAGAAAGACCATCCTACCATTATAATCAGAAAAATATCTATATATTCTTCTAGTTCTCTTTGAGTTTGATTTTTTTTTACATTTAATTCCTTTGGAATGTGTTTTACATATTTTTGTAACTGTTTTGAGGGCTTTTACTGGATGGTGTTCTTAACCTCAGCTTTTCTTTTCCTTTCCCTTTTTTTTTTTTAATATCGGAAAAACATGATGATCAGTAGTTTCAGTGCCCCTAATCTAACTTTTTCATTCTTTGTCTATTTTGTATTGAGACTGGAAAATGGCTTTAGCTGCTGTGATAAATCAGGAACCGCCTCCCCCTGACCCCACCCCACCCCTGTATCCTGCAAATTATACTTGGCAAATTATACTGTTGGATATGTTACTCGTTGAGTTGACTTCAGAGCTATAATCTGGAAGTTTGTCTAATTGGACTGATTAGTTTTGGTCTTGTGGTCATGAAAGAACCAAGAAATAAGTCTGAAATATCAGATACATTCATCAGCCAAGATAGGGAGGTGTTGATGGCTTCCCTTTTATGTAACTCCAAATGGCTGTGGCATGTTTGGCTCATATTCTTTTGATTTGTGATTTAATTTTTACAAACTGTAGGAAGAAAATTGCTGCCAATGTTATGGTTTGAAGAGCTGGATTTTCTATCCAAACACACAGAAAATGTAGTATAATGACTGGGCCCAGATAATGAGGCAGGAGGAGGGAAAGTAGAAAGTTGGCAAGAGAGCGTGTCCCTTTCTGCCATTTTGTGGGAAACCAGAAATGGCAAAGAATGAGAGTAAAAATATGCTCATTATTCCTGTCTCCAAAGGCTTCCTCAGTCTCTAATGAGCCCTGTGTTGCTTCTTCACTTTTTAAAATGGCATTTAGCATGAGAGACACCACCTGAGGGCATTTTCTGGCCCTCAGAGAACTGTGCCAACTCAAGCATAGTGACATTTAAGGTCCTGCTGATGACACTCTCCTTCCCCAGATACCGGATCCCTCTCTTCCATTAGGAAACCAGGACTTGAGAGTATTACACTAAAATAGGACACTGACTTCCCTTCACTAGCAAAGGACTTCAAAAATTGACCTGGGCTCCACATTGTCCTCAAACCTTTGCAGTCTGAGTTCTCACCACCCAGCTCACACTACATTTTCCAAAGTGACTGACTTCCTCTTGTTCACACATCACATGACTTTTCCTCCTTTCTTTAGTGTTCATTCTCTCCCTAGGAAGCAGAGGTCCCCTTGCCTGTTCCTTCCTTGTGAATCTCATCCTCCCTCGCGTCGGGGTACCTTATATTCTTTGGGTCCACAGGGTGATGTGGTTAAGAGTAAAGGCTCTGGACTCAAATCCTGAGTTGTGAACTTGAATGTCTCAGTAACTTGGTGACTCCATGTGCATCTGGGGAGAATAACTGTGCCCACCTCCGACAGCTGTATTAAATGAGTTAATATATATAAAGACCTTAGAACAGTGCCTGCTGCAGAGCCCACATTTATACAGTGCTCACTGCTATGACTGACCCCACTACTGCTAGAGCTGCTGTTAAGGCTTTAGCGGTTGTATTTACTACTGTAGTATTTTCCTCCTGCCGCTCTGATGCCTTTTCATTGGTCTCTTCTCAGCCCCTTCTGTCTTTCTTCAGCCTCCCAAGTGTTTGCAGGTCTGGGGCCTCATCTCTCTTCCCTGCTCCATTGGGGAAATCTCACCGGGTCAGGCACCTCTTTTGTGTCCCCCTCGGATCCTCTCAACTCCACTCTCTCCTCCAGCCAATGCTGTGATGACCATGTGCTCACAGATATTGACCAAGTTCACACTGGTGCAACCACAGCACCTCACTGGGGCTCCCTAACAGGCATCTCCTGATTCTTATAATCGGCTTCTCTGCTGGATCACCTGCAGGAATCCTGTGTATAGATATGTAGAGGGAGGGGGATGGTTTGAAGAAGATGAGAAATGGAAGGGATCCATTGAAAAATAAGCTTTTCAAGGCCGAGTGGAGTGGCTCATGCCTATAATTCCAACACGATGGGATGCTGAGGCAGGCAGATCACCCGAGGTCAGGAGTTCAAGACCAGCCTGGCCAATATGGTGAAACCTTGTCTCTACTAAAAAAAACAAAAATTAGCAGGGTGTGGTGGTGGGCACCTGTAATCCCAGCTAGCTACTTGGGAGGCTGAGGTATGAGAATTGCTTAAACCCAGGAGGCAGAGGTTGCAGTGAGCCAAGATTGTGCCACTGTACTCTAGCCTGGGAGATAGATTTTCGAGACTCCATTAAAAAAAAAAAAAAAAAAAAAAAAAACAAGAAAAGAAACAGAAAGAAAAATAAGCTTTCTGGCCAGGTGCAGTGGCTCACACCTGTAATCCCAGCACTTTGGGAGGCCAAGGCAGGCAGATCAGGTAAGTCCAGAAGTTCGAGACCATCCTGGCCAACAGGGTAAAACCCCATCTCTACTAAAAATACAAAAATTAGCAGGGCGTCGTGGCGCACACCTGTAGTCCCAGCTACTCAGGAAGTTGAGGTAGGAGAATCGTTTGAGCCTGGGAAGTGGAGGAGGTTGTAGTAAGCCAAGATCATGCCACTGCACTCAGCCTGGGTGGCAGAGCGAGACTCTGTCTCAAAAAATAAAAAAGAAAGAAAAAGGAGAGAAAAGAAAACAAAAGAAAAGAAAAGAAAAATAAGCTTCCCTGAGGGACTTCATGGAGCCAGTGAGAGCAAAGTTTTCAGGGGCTGGTGACAAAATGTGATGGGAGGTTAGAGGTTGACTTCTTCTCCCCTGCCCTGTTTTCCATCCTCCACATTGACCCAGAAAAATTCTGGCACCCCAAAGAGAAGACTGTGGCAGCGTCAGAAAATCTCTGTTTCCTGGGAACTGCCATCAGCAGAGGCAGTGCTGTCTCCTTGCTCAACCCAGGCAGGACAGCAGCAGCAGCTGGGGAAGCCGCACTGGAGGGAGCAAGCCAGATGAAGTGGGAAAGCTGCTTTGTGGCCCCATAGCAGACATCCTTTTGGGGACTCAGAATTTACCAGGACACATTGAAGTTGGAGATTCACCCCTCAGGTAAGCTTGGCCTTCCCAATCTTCATAGCCTTAAGCAACTTGTTCCCGCCCAGACATTGCTGTGGTGACCAGCCATGAGTCTGTGAGTGAAACGCAACAGTCCCTCACCCCATGCCACATCTGCCACATGTTGCCTTCTGCCCCAGAGCTTCCTTATTGACACAGGGCTTTAGAAGCTGTGGGACCCTGCAGTACCTGTGCACACGTCACCTGTAAGTATAAGGAAGATATTCCATAGCGCAAACCTTTGACCTATGTGAAATGGAGCCAGGGAATAGATTCATCCCAATTCCTCGCACTGCATTCTCCTGGGAACTGATTTTTATACGGATTCTTAGAAGATCTAGTATCAGTCTCCCTCCAAAGGGTGGCAAGCTCAGCAGCGCACCCTCGCAGTGTCTCCTCACCTTTGCGGCCTCACTCCCCCATCGTGTCACTTCTGTCACCTGGGGTTGTGCTCCCTAACAAGTAAGTCTTCACAAGGTTTTGCCTCAGGCTTTACTTTCTGGGGAACAAAGAACAAGACAAAGTGGAGCTGTGGTTGGGCGGTGAGTCAGTGAGGCTGGAGCCAGTGTAATTTGGGACATGAAAATTCAATACAATCTCATTTTATATATCTCAGCCTAGTAAAGGCATGTTGTATTTTCATTAGATCAAAATATGGAGCCCTAAATCCTCCCAAATACAAGTCTCATATTTTCCGCCTGCTGGACAGCTTCATCAGGATGTCACTCAGATACTTCCAAATCAATGTATCCAAAACCGACCCCATAATTTGGGCTGCCCAACCTTCCCTCACACTGATAAAATGATCCATGTTGTATGATCCCTGTGGCAGTTGTCATTTTCATCCTAATCATTGTCCTCATTCACCAGACTACAAAACTCAAAGTAAGCTTTAACCCCTCCTTCTCTAGACGATTCCATCGCTAGTCATTGCCTACTGGTTGTTTCTGCCTCCTTCATATCTTCTCCATTGTTCCCTTGCCACTGTCCTGGTTGAAGTTCCTGCTATCATTTGTGTGAAGTATTGTGAGTTTCCTAACTGGTCCTCCTGCTTCAGTCTTTCACCTCTCTGATCCATTTGCCAATTCCCTATCCACAAACCCATTATTGTATTCTTCCTTCACTTCAAGCTCTGAGATATTAAAAATACATTCAAGGTTAACTTTGCAAATTTCTTAAATATCTTGGCCTATGAAGCACTGTATAAACTATATATGCAAGCATACTAGCAAGCAAACAAAAGTGCACTTAATTTATATCTCTTGGTAAGTCCAAAGTAGTTGGCTATTCTTCTTGCATTAGAACAGATTGTTGGCCGGGCGCAGTGGCTCAAGCCTGTAATCCCAGCACTTTGGGAGGCCGAGATGGGCGGATCACGAGGTCAGGAGATCGAGACCATCCTGGCTAACACAGTGAAACCCCATCTCTACTAAAAAAATACAAAAAACTAGCCGGGCGAAGTGGCGGACACCCGTAGTCCCAGCTACTCGGGAGGCTGAGGCAGGAGAATGGCGTGAACCCGGGAGGCGGAGTTTGCAGTGAACTGAGATCCGGCCACTGCACTCCAGCCTGGGCGACAGAGCGAGACTCCGTCTCAAAAAAAAAAAAAAAAGAACAGATTGTTGTCTCAGTGGGGTAGTTGTGTTTAAGGGCTATCTGTGTGAAAAATGTGTATGTTTAAATATGGTGATCATCTGCAGTGAGGTGAGATGGTCACATCATGAAAAGCGCTTGAGAACTGAGACTACTGAGGGAAAGAAATATTCATAGCTCCCATCACACACTCACTCTGGACCTGTGCTTATTGGTAGGAAGGTGGGCAGAACTAGCTGCTCTGTTTAAATTGTTCCCTGTGTTCTCTCCCACATTTCCCAGGGCCTTAGTTGAACTGGGGTAAGGTAAAAGCACATGAAACGTGACTACACTGTAGACATTTTCGTATCACCCACAGACCCAGTGAGGTGGCCTGCAGATAGTAGACACTCAGCAAATGAACAAACATGAAAATAAATGGAATCAAGAGAACTCAAACTAAGAGCTTCTGCACAGCAAAGGAAACAATGAAATGAAATGGCAGCCTATGGATTAGGACAACATATTTGCAAACCGTGTATGTCTGACAAGGGGTTAATATCCAAAATTTATAAAGAACTCATATAACTGAATTGTAGAAAAACAAGTAACTCAATTTAAAAAGGAGCAAAGGAGCTAAATAGGTATTTCTCCAAAGAAGACAAAAATGTCCAACAGTTATAAGAAAAGGCACTCAAGATCATTAATCATCTGAGAAATGCAAATCAAAAACACTGTGGGATACCACCTCACACCAGTTAAGATGGCTATTATCAAAAAGTCAAAAGATAACAAATGTTGTTGAGGGTATGCAGAGAAGGGAACACTTAACATTGTTGGTGTGGAGGTAGATCGGTACAGCCATTGTAGAAAGCAGTATGAAGGTTTTGAAAGAAATTACAAGTAGTACTACCATAGGATCCTGCAATCCCTTTTCTGGGCATATACCCAGAGGAAATGAAGTCACTATCTTGTAAAGATATCCACATTCCCAAGTTCATTGCAGTGTTATTCACAACAGCCAAGATGGAAATAACCTAAGTGTCTGTTAACAGACAGAAGGGGAAAAAACTGACACTGCGATATACCTAAGTATACACACACACACACACACACATACATATTTAACGGAATATTACCCAGCCCTTAAAAAGAATGAAATCTTGCCATTTGCCAGAACATGGATGAGTCTGAAGAACATGGCTAAGTGAAATAAGCCATATGCAGAAAGAAAAATATTACATGATCTCACTTATATGTGGAATCTTAAAAAAAAAAAATCAAATATACAGAGATAGAGAACAGGAACAGAGGGTGGGTGGGGAGGAAATGGGGAGATGTAGGTCTGAGGTTACAAAGTAATAGACATGTAGGATGAGCAAGTCTAGACATCTAATGTACAACATGAGGACTACAGGTAATAAAATTATGCTACATTTGGGATTCATGCTAAATTGGATTTTAGTTGTTCCTGCCACAAAAACCAAAAGAGGAGAACTATGTGACATTGTGGATATGTTAATTTGCTTTACTACAGTAACCTTTTTGCTATCTATGTGTATCCCAAAATATCATGCTGCTTACCTTCAATATACACAATAAAATTCAATTTTTTTTTTTTTTTTTTGAGACTGAGTCTCGCTCTGTCGCCCGGGCTAGAGTGCAGTGGCCGGATCTCAGCTCACTGCAAGCTCTGCCTCCCGGGTTTATGCCATTTTCCTGCCTCAGCCTCCCGAGTAGCTGGGACTACAGGTGCCCGCCACCTCGCCCGGGTAGTTTTTTTGTATTTTTTAGTAGAGACGGGGTTTCACTGTGTTAGCCAGGATGGTCTCAATCTCCTGACCTCGTGATCCGCCCATCTCGGCCTCCCAAAGTGCTGGGATTACAGGCTCGAGCCACCATGCCTGGCCATAAAATTCATTTTTTAAAAAAAGAGACAGAATTCAATACTAGTCCTGGTTCTAGCATAGCAAACCATATGGTTTGGGTAAGTCACTTTACCATCCTACAACTAAATGTGAATCACAGAAGTGTATAATTGGTTTATTTACCCAAGTTGCTTTGTCTTGCTTACACACATATAAATACAAGCCTTTTATTATTAATAGCAGTGACTATCATTTATTGAGAATATATTTTGTACAGAAACTACAGAAGGATCTTTTTACAAACTGCTTGCAATTCTCTTATTAACCCTATGAAGAAGCTACAAAGCTCTTCTAATTATAAACAGGTTCCACAGTGTATTTTCCAATCTCTTTTGGCTATGGAACCAAGAGAGTCATTCTACAAGTGTCCACTAACATCATCTCTTGATATTAGGCAGCGTTAACAAGCTTTGGCTTTAACAGGAAGATTTGGATTGATATACTGCAATTTGCCGAATCTAAGGCAACTTGTTATTAAGACACTTTAAAATTTTAAGACACTTGCTATTAAGACATTCTCAAAATAGGAATATTTTAAGAATAAAAAAGCAAAAAGTATTTCTAATTAAATACAAACACACTTTCTCATCACTTACAATGTTCATCTTATACTTACTGAAAAAGTTCCTTCAGTCTTAGACAGCCTTTTTAAACCATGTGTCACTCTTTTGCACACATAAAGAGGACAATGTAAGTGAAATAGATAAGTGTCCTAAATCTGCTGCACATTCAGAGGCTGAGTTTTCTGAATTACTCTCTAAGAACTGTTGTTGCCCATGTTTTTTAACGCAATACTGTCCTCTGTACATCAACAGTGTTGGTGATGCATTTCTTAAAAGAACCCATGAAAGAATCAAACCACAGGTTCTGAGTTCTTAAGTATGCTTTGCAATTATGTAGAGGTAGCTGGCTTTGACTACAGCTTTGGAGATACTGCTACACACATCTGATCCATTACCTCTTCACCCCCTCTCTATCATCATTCAGTTTCTAAAGGTTAAAAGAATGTTCCACTGTTCTCTACACTTGCAATTTCCTTCCAAGCCCCCTTCAGCAATTTTACAGTTTCGATGTTTACACACATACAGGCAATGATAACTGCATTGAAACAACACTTATTGTAGGCAACTATTGACTCTAAAACACACTCCATTTCAGAGATGTTAAAATGAGGGGGGAAAGTGGGGACATCTTAGAAGCAATCAAATGTGTTCAATTGCAAGTTCACAGGCAGAGGAGCTTTGACATTAAAATTCCAAGTTTAGAGAGGAGGAAACTGGGCCAGGCACAGTGGCTCATGCCTGTAATCCCAGCACTTTGGGAGGCCAAGGTGGGAGAATCGCTTGAGGCCAAGACTTCCAGGCCAGCCCAGGCAACATAGCAAGACCCTGTCTCTATAAAAACATTTTTCTAAAAATGAGCCAGGCATTGTATTGTGCGCCTGTAGACCTAACTACTTAGGAGGCTGTGGCAGGAGGATTGCTTGAGACCAGGAGTTTAAGACTACAGTGACCTACGATTGCGCCACTGAACTCCAACCTGCGTGACAGAGCAAAATTCTCTCTCTTAAAAATAAAATAAAATAAGGAAGAAAGTAGCTCAGAGAGGACTGGTAAAATTTGCCTAAGGCAGCACTGTCCCATGTGATTCCAAAGTACCCTCTACCGCATCACATACACTTCCTTCCCAGCCAGTCTGCCAGTTAGTTTTCAACCTTAAAACAGCTCCACATTCCGTATTCTCAAATCTTTAGTGGGGCTTCCAGTGGCCAGTCATCACCTCCACGGTGACCTCAGTGGGTGTTGCTGCTGGATCATTTCCCCCAGTGTCTTTGCTGCCTCCTCTATTTACTACTACAGTTAAGAAGAGACCTTCAGTCTCCAAGAAACCAGATGAGACAAATAACATCACATGACCAAAATTAAGACATTTATACCAGAGAAGAATGAAATGAAGCAGTTTTAACTGACCAGAGATTTGGCAACACATTTTATAGATTTCATTGTGCACCATTTGGAGTGTTGGCAGCCAATGAAGCCAAGTGCAAAATTCCAATTATTGCCTCATTTTTACCTAAAGTGTACATTTTTCTCTGCTTTCTCCCAAACTTTAATGCTTTCATTATACATCTGAAAATCTGGTATAGATTTAAGTGTTTCCAGATAATATCAGAGTTTTCTGTTAACTTGCTATACTTCTGTATAACTTCTGATTACGAATGGTAAACTTCAGGTATTAACTTTCCTAGTGTTGGTTCATTCCTGATCTGCTGGGCTATCTTGAGTACATAAGAGGTCATCTTCCAGGAGGCATCTACTGTGGGTTTCTATATATATATATATATATATATATATCTCCAGCAACATATATGACAAGAACAAAACTATTAATATAGATCATTTGCCCACTTTCTGCTACCAAGAAGAAAATATTCTTCGTTGTTTGACATGTGACAGGACAAGCCTGGGGCCTCTGTTTTAATAATTGTAGTAATGGGTAGAGCTGCAGAATTGAAGCCACTAGAAGCAGGGAGTAGATGTGCAGAGTAATACACATAGGAAAGGGCATTAAGCCACCCCAGGAAGGAAAAATCTACAAAGAGAATCAACAGAGACTAGGTACTAGCCAGAGTTTTGAGAAAGATATGGAAAAGAGCTAACAAGCTACCTCTAAGACAATGAACCTTTAAGGAGACAACAATATAATACAAATTTTTAGGAAGTTTTACTTTACTTGGTGCTGTGAGATGTAATTCTGTCCCTTTGCAGAATCTTTAAAAAATACTTTAGTAGAAACATATTATTTTGCAAGGCTTTAGAGGATTCAGAATTATATTTCCTTTGGAAGGGGTACTTTACTAAGAAAAAAAAGCCTTAGGACAAGAGATAGAAAGCCTTTCTTTATGTCAGTTACAACATATAACCTCATGGGCATATAACTTCATATAACATATAACCTCAGGGCCCAGAATACTCTCTAGTCTGGGATTAATAAACCTGTGGAAGAATGACTGTCCACACTTGAGTCAGTCTTCTTTTCTAAGATCAGACAAAAAATTTTCCATGTTAAAAACAGACAGAGGTGGTGATTGAAAGCAGATACGGAGCAAAGGAGAAAACATATTGACTAATCTCTGTGCATAGTCCTCTGAATGGTACAGAACAGGGGGCATTGACCCTTCCTGACTTCAGGGAGTCCTCTCAATAAAATTCCAACAGAGGTGAGAATGCCTGGAGTTCTTTGTGCTTTCCTTAAAGTGCAGGAAAAATAGGAGCTCAAATGGAACCTCTATTACAAATATTGAATCAGCCAAATATATTAACAATAAAATTTCCAAATATTTTGCCAACCCCATTTTTTCAGAGGTTAGTTTAACACTCCTCTCTCCTACTCTCTGATATTATTGTAAGTGCTAAGTAACACTTCATTATATAAATATGGCCTGTCAGGTCTAATTGCTATGTGCAAATTTTGCTAAATCACAAAGTAAGGGTACATATGAAGCTGCTTATAGAAAACTGAGAAGTATTTAAGTGATGAGAAGAGAATGTTTTGATTGGCAGAAATATACATTTACTCTACCTAAAATTGAGGCGGCTATGTAAACAAAGTCAAGTTTCTATACACAGATGATCTTTACCTGAAAAATTTTATAAGAAACACCAAAAATGCAAAGAATAGGCAGGAAAAATGATCCCTGTGAGACAATGTATGTCACCTGCATAATACAACATGTAAATATCATCTTGTGTTAGATCCCCAAAACACATAGCCCTAAAAAAAAAAAAAAAAAGAGTCTGATTTTGAATTTTGTTCTCCATTTACCATGGCATGGTTTGGACTGAAAATTAATAGTGAATAAAGCATGGAAATAATTAAGTTTGAAATGATAGTCATTACCACTTTCAAAGGGCTAAGTTCTCCTTTCTAATACTAGAAAATCCCTATTTTCTTCAAACATTCAAAGGTACTTAGGCTCCTAAGCTGTGGCATTAGTTCAATAACAGGCGAGGAACACATGAGAGAGAGTTGCATTCATGAAACTTTCAGGCAGCATTTGTGTGTAGCTTTAAAGAGAATACTAAAATGTTTTTTAGGAATGACATCAACATTCAGGGTTGTGCCATTTCAGGGTTTAGCCTGATTTTCCCCGAGCTCCTGTTTGTTGCCAAGATATATATCTTTGTATTTTCACCCACCAAACAATTATATTGGTAGTCATGCTATGTTCAGATACCCAGATGAGGATCTATTATGCTGAGATTTGCACACACCCTTGCAAACCGCAACTTTCAAGTTTTCATTTAGCCAAGTGTCTCTCAGTCAGTTAAGAAACCACCATTACCTGATCTCTACTTGTTAGGAAAATAACCCATCCCTAGGGATTTCCTTGAAAAGGTTGCTCCTTCATACTCAGTTAATTAAGTGTGCATTGCTTTCAAGAATGATCATTCCACTGGTGAGACAATTGCTTCTCCAGTAATAGCCAAAATTTAGGGAAAACATTTAGAGACTAATATCCAAAATTAGTGTTGGGTAGGTAGTGTTGTCAGCATTTACTTGCTTCTGCAGATTGATGTAAGCGGTAGCATAGTTAACTCATTATTGGCTCAGAAGTCTAAGAATTTATAAATGGCATGATTAAGTATATTATCTAAGCACTTATGATCAAAAGATTTAGCATAGGGAGATTTTATTGATGACATCACAATTAACATTCATCACAATTGACTATTCAAATTTGAGTTTTAGAAAAGCTAAAATTTGGCCGGGAGCAGTGGCTCACGCCTGTAATCCCAGCACTTTGGGAGGCCAAGGTGGGTGGATCATGAGGTCAAGAGATCAAGACCATCCTGGCCAACATGGTGAAACCCCATCTCTACTAAAAATACAAAAATTAACTGTGTGTGGTGGTGCACGTCTACAGTCCCAGTCACTTGGAAGGCCTTGAGGCAGGAGAATTGCTTGAACCTGGGAGGTGGAGGTTGCAGTGAGTCGAGATCATGCCACTGCACTCCAGCCTGGCAACAGAGCAAGATTCCGTCTCAAAAAAAAAAAAAGCTAATATTTGCATGAAGTTATATGACTAGTAAATAATAGACCCACAATCAGAACTCAGATCATTGTTTCAGTAAGGAGGGAATTTATATATTACTATAGTTATCTAATTTTTCATAAACTAATTATTAGCATATTTACATTTTTGAAGTAGCAAACACGTTAAAAACTTTCTTTAGCCAAGAACTTATATCATCACATATATTTTGGCTACAATTCTTCCCTTCTTTTCTAAAAAACCATATAGTCAAATTTAACATTAAAATCATCACTGTGACACCACTTGGAGGCAGAACTCTTACTTTGTTTTCCCTTTCTCTGTTTAAAAAAAAAAAAAGAAACAGTACCTATAGTAAGCCTGGTAATCTTATACTAACACTTGAATTGGCACTTGCTTCACACAAGTATCAACCTAGTATCATTTGTTTTCTCAGAAAGAACTGAATGTTTTGTTCTCTTCCAGGCGCTGAAGTGAATATTTGTACTAAAGGATATCAAAATTACATGTTCCTACGGAATCTCAGCTTAACCAGAATAAAGATGGCATTCCAATACCATGGGAAAAGAGTGATATTTTAATGAATAATACTCATATACTGGCTATCCAGCTAGAATAAAACAAATTCCAGCTCCTACTTTATTGGGTATACTTACACCAAAAAAAAAAAAAAAATCCAAATGAATTACAGATATAAACGTAAACAAAACTGTAAGACATTAGAAGAAAATTTAAGACAATATTTCGTATAATGCATGATTTAGGGGGAAAAGCTGGGGAAACATTTTTAAACAGCTCAAAATGCTAAGAAGTTGTAAAACAAAAAAATACACCACACATACAAAATCTAAAGATAAATGGTAAGCTGAGAGAAAATATTTGTGGTATATATGACAAAATATGGAGCTTGTGTTTTTATACACAAACAAAGCCCTTATGAATTTGAAAGCAAAAAGTCAATCTAATAGAAATCTGGGAAAAGAAAATGCATAGAAAATTTATAGAATATGAAGTGCAAACAGACAATATCATATAATCTGATCCTCAACTTGACCAAGGGTTGGAGGCCATGAAATGGTCAGATCTCATCTGTGGGGAGCATAAATGACTCATGATGCCAATTGGTGACCCTCTGGATCCACAAAGGCCAAGTTTCCCGGGTGGCAGCCAGCCGATGATTAAAAGCACCATGGAGGCACTAATGCAAGTTCATTCCTGTGATGTGCAGAATTCTTAACTGGTCACTGGCTCAAGGATTACCCAATAGTCTTGCTGAAGCTTTCTTAGAATGGTGCTGAAATTTAAGGCTTTTTCTACTCAATCCTCTTTCCTTCCCACTCTCCTTCTGAGGTGCCAGACCTGCATTATGGTGCAGAAGTTCTCCCCGCTTTCCCCTGTTTCTTCTTCATTATGTTTCACAGGTGTTACCCAATATATCTTGAATTTATAATCTTGTCTTGACATCTGCTTCTGAGAAGACTCAGACTAACAGAGAATAACACAAAACAGCAATATAAGCAAACATAAACAGTATTATGCTGTTCTTCAGATTATAAATTGGTAAAACAACTTTGGAAACAACTTTGGAAAAAATGTTGGCATCTTGTAATGATGCTGAAGAGGCACATAACATAACAACAAAGAAATTCCATTTCTAGGTAGATAATCTAGAAAAGTGGTTCTCAGCCAGGCGCGGTGGCTCATGTCTGTAATACCAGAACTTTGCGAGGCCGAGGTAGGCAGATCACAAGGTCAGGAGATTAAGACCATCCTGGCTAACATGGTGAAACCCTGTCTCTACTAAAAACACACAAAAAAGTTAGCCGGGCATGGTGACGGGCACCTGTAGTCCCAGTTACTCAGGAGGCTGAGGCAGGAGAATGGCGTGAAGCCAGAAGGCGGAACTTGCAGTGAGCCGAGATCGTGCCACTGCCCTCCAGCCTGGGTGACAGAGCGAGACTCAATCTCAAAAAAAAAAAAAGAAAAAAAAGAAAAAAAAGAAAGGTGGTTCTCATGATGTGTTCCAGGGAAACCTGAAGGTCACTAAGATGCTTTTAGGGGGTGTTTAAGGTCAGAACTATTTTTATAATAATATTATATTTTTCACTGCCATTTTCTCATGAATGTACATTGGTGTTTTGAGTGGCTTCATGATGTGTAAAAACATGCCTGCTCTCACGACTAATGGAATTTGTGCTTGGATATTTATGTGTCCTCTAATTTTTCTAATGTAGCCAGTCAGGATATAAAGTGTAGAGTTTCAGAGATTAACTGAATTTCATACCCAAAATTCTACTGCACTCTTACCATCTAGCTTCAGTTATATCTGTTATAATCTCTAAAACCTTGTTATCCTCTATCATCCAATAAATTGTTATTTTTAAATTCCAAAATTATTCTAGTGCCTATGCAGACACACAATAAGAATAAGGATATTTTGTTGTCTTGTTTCATAAAAGCATGTAAAATTATTGTTGAAAGTTTTTTTTATATGTTTTAATTTTATGTGAAAGTGTTAGTATTTCCAAATGTTACAATACTTATAATGGATCACTGGATTTAAAAAGGGAAATTAGTCAACAATAATAAACAATCCAGTTTAAAAAGTGATGTTTTTCATTGTCACTTAAAAATTGTCAATTTCAATACCTGTCAAATTAAAAGGAATTGAACAGATACTTCTCCAAAGTAGACAGACCAACAAGCACTTGGACACTCAAAATCACCAATCATCAGGAAAATGATAATCAAAACCATAATGAGATACTACACCACATCCATTAGGATGGTTACTATCAAAAGAAAAAGAAAAAAAAAAAACCATCGTTGGCAATGGTATGAAGAGACTGATCTCTGCGCACCGCTGCCAAGAATGTAAATTATTGCAGCTACTACAGAAAACAGTATGGTGGTTTCTCAAAAACCTAAAAATATGAATACCATTTTCGGGTAGCAATCCCACTTCAGGGTATATGCCCAAAAGAACTGAAAGCAGGAGGCTGGGCACAGTGGCTCACGCCTGTAATCCCAGCACTTTGAGAGGCCAAGGCGGGTGGATCACGAGGTCAGGAGATCGAGACCATCCTGGCTAACATGGTGAAACCCCGTCTCTACTAAAAATACAAAAAAAATTAGCAGGGCCTCGTGGCGGGTGCCTGTAGTCCCAGCTTCTCGGGAGGCTGAGGCAGGAGAATGGCGTGAACCCGGGAGGCAGAGCTTGCAGTGAGCAGAGATCGTACCACTGCACTCCAGCCTAGGTGACAAAGCAAGACTCTGTCTCAAACAAAAAAAAAAAAAAAAAAAAAAGAATTGAAAGTAGGAGCTCAAAGAGATATTTCTACATCTATGTTCATGGCAACATTACTCATGATGGCCAAAAGACAGAAGCAACCGAAATGTCCATTGACAGGTAAATGGACAAACGAATGCAGTATATACATACAATGGAAGACTATTCTGCTTTAAAAAGAAAAGATCTGACACGTGTGATAACATTGATGAACCTCAAGGATATTATGCTAAGTAAAATAAGCCAAACACAAAAGCACAAATACTGTATAATTCCACTTACGAAATACCTACAGTAGTCAAATTCATAGAGACAAAGTGGAATGGTGGTTTGCTATGGGCTGGGAGGAGAGTGGGAAATTATTGCTTAACAGGTTTCAGTTTCGCAAAATGAAAAGAGTTCTGAAAACAGATGGTGGTGATGGTTGCACAACAATGTGAATTTACTTAATGCTACTAAAGCAAATGCTTAAAAAGGGTTCAGATGGCAAATTTTACGTTATGTGTATTTTACAAGCATTTTTTTAAAAACAGAAATTAAAGGACTTGTTTATTCAATCCACATTTGCACCATCTATGACTTGAAATGCTGAAAACTATGAGACTGTCATATCAGAGAGCTGGTCTTACTCATGGAAAGGAGAATATCTACACCAAAGAAACAGAGAAACTGTAAAAAAATAAATACATAAATAAAAAAGAAAAAATATATATAATGAAGCTATCTTCCCTTCCCTCCACTGTACAGGTGATAATTGTTTACCTTTTTATGTATTAGGCAACAGAATATTTTAAAACATTGGTGCAAGTTAGGTTGCAGCCTGTTTTTTTTTGAAATGGAGTCTCCCTCTGTCACCCAGGCTGGAGGGCAGTGGCACTATCTCGGCTCACCGCAAGCTTCGCCTCCTGGGTTCACACCATTCTCCTGCCTCAACCTCCCGAGTAGCTGGGACTACAGGCGCCTGTCACCACACCCGGCTAATTTTTCTGCATTTTTAGTAGAAATGGGGTTTCCCAGTGTTAGCCAGGATGGTCTCGATCTCCTGACCTCGTGATCCGCCCGCCTTGGCCTCCCAAAGTGCTGGGATTACAGGCGTGAGTCACCACGCCCCGCTGGTTGCAGCCTCATTTTAAGAACAATCGATCAGAGTGAAAGAAAAATAAATGGAACACTTTGAAAGCCAAAAATTGTTTGCTAAAACTTTTTGAACCAGAAATGAAAAAGCCTGAGATATCTTACGGGGAAAGTCATCATACGACATGAGCTGGAGTCCACACAATGACTGAGAACCAATAAAGCCTGGAACAGTTGAATTGCTGAATGCCTGCTAGATGAAAAGTTGTAAATTGATTCATGACACTGCCACCTTCTCCTGAAACAGTAACTCATTGAATTAATGATTCAGTTAGAAATATAAAGACTCAAGCCTGTAATCCCAGCACTTTGGGAGGCCGAGACGGGCGGATCACAAGGTCAGGAGATCGAGACCATCCTGGCTGACACGGTGAAACCCCGTCTCTACTAAAAAATACAAAAAACTAGCCGGGCGAGGTGGCGGGCGCCTGCAGTCCCAGCTACTCGGGAGGCTGAGGCAGGAGAATGGCGTGAACCCGGCGGGGCGGAGCTTGCAGTGAGCTGAAATCCAGCCACTGCACTCCAGTCTGGGCGACAGAACGAGACTCCGTCTCAAAAAAAAAAAAAAGAAATATGAAGACTGAGTTACTCTTTGTCAAATTGTACTTTTGTCATATAAATGGATGAATCTACAAATGTGACTGTTTTGCTTATATCTGTCCAGTATCGGCACCAACTAAACATTGAACACCTTATTTTAAGTGCATGCTAGGAAGTAGAGCCCGGTTGTGATGAAATACCCAAAGTGTCAAATAACTTTTAAAATCCCTTCATCTAGCCTGGAACAACTATGCTGACATTTGCTGTGGCACGAAATTGTACTAGCAGTTACTGTATTCACACCAGGTTAAAAACCAAAGGCAATTTCACTTAAGAATACCTTTGATGAAGAAGTAAATATTATTGTTTTTAAACTTGACCTTTGAGCAGATCTTTTTAAATAGTCATGTGACAAGATGGAAAATATGCATAAAACACTTTCTTAGCATGTGTATAAATAAGAAGCATGATGATCATCTCCAGGAAAAATTCTTGTGAAATTATTTGAGTTGCAAGCTGAACTAGTCACTTTTTTTTTTCATAGAACACCATTTTTTCTTGAAAGTTTGACTCACAGACAAACTATTATCTTCATACTTGAGTATTTAGAAGACATTTCCTCAAAAATGGACAAAGTGAGCCTGTCATTTAAAGGTAAACAACTATTTGTTGTCAACGATAATATTCAAGTATTTAAGAAAATTTTATAATTTTGGAAATGTGTACCACTTTGACCATGACAGCTTCCTCATTCTTAAAGACTTTTCTGCTGAGCGGGGCCAGGCCCAGAAGTAAAGCAAGAGAGATGCCTAGGCACAAAATTTAAAGATGTTTCACTCTCAGGGAGGAAGGTCATTCTAAAGGAGGCATCACTTACAGGGTCATGCAAGCACAGGGTTAGTACTTAAAGGACCCTGAGAGTGTGTTCCTCCTTAATTCTGCATCTTCGCTTGCCTCCCCCCCGTCCTGGCTCTGCTATTGAGATTGGTAATAACATTAATAAATGTGGTTTTTGATATTGTATAATGAATTACATCAAACTTGAGAAGACTTGCATAACTACTCAGTTAACCAATAGTTTGACCAACATAAGATGTTACAAAATCAAGCAAGGGTAAAATGTTTATTCAAAGTACAAGACAGATCAATGGATTTTAACGTAAAAGAGTATAAATACTCATTCATATGATTTCAAATTCTATAATATATCTAGCCTTTAAGAAGTTACCATTTGTCGAGTTTTGGTCAGACAAGAATATCCACACTTATCTGGAAAGGCTATTCAAATGTTCCCCCCTTTTCCAATTTCGTACCTGTGTGAGATCAGATTTTCTCCCTACACCTCAACCAAAACAACAAAAGACTGATGCAGAAGCCGATAATAGAAGCCAGCTGTCTTCAATTAAGCCAGACATTAAAAAGATTTACAAAAACATGTAACAATGCCACTCTTCTCATTAAGTATTTTTATTTTAGAAAATATAGATTGCTTTTAAATTACAAATATTTATGTTCACGTTATGTGGTTATGTTTTTAATGAATTAATATGAATTAATAAATATTTTTTAAATTAAAGGTAATGGCAAAAAACCGCAATTACTTGTGCCGACCTAATAAACTGACATAAACAAAAGCTCTTTGGAGTCTTTAATAATTGTTAAATGTATAAAGTGTCCCTGAGACCAAAAAGTTTGAGAACTATTGCCATAGAAAACTTTTTGGACATGAGTACCAGGAAATAGGCAAAAATGTGTGTGGTGCCACTGTTTGCAATAGCAAAAATATATAAACATCCCAAATGTTCACCAATTTGAGATAGGCTGCATTCATACATAATACAACAGTGAAAACCCATGAACTATAGTTACACACATCGCATGAATGAATACCACAAAGATAACATCAGGTAGAATGAGCAAGTCACAGAATGCAAACAAAATTATTTCATGTGTATAAAACTCAAAATGTGCAAAACTAAATGATACACTATGCACAGATTACACACATGTATGGTAAAATGTATGAAGAACTGTAAGAGAAAAGAAAACAAATCATAGTAGCGTTAACTCCATCAGGGAGGATGGGAGATGGTGCTGAAGCTCATTTAGATTCTGAACTATTTTTCAAGTTGGGTGGGAGCACACAGTTCGGAAAATAATAACTCCTTTAATGGTACATTTGTATTATTAATTCTTTTGCATATATATTTCACAATTTAACCATGAATAATAGTGGTATATCTTTTTTTTACCTTTTTTTTTTTTTTTGAGACAGGGTTTTGGTTTGTCACCCAAGCTGGAGTGCAGCGGCACAATCATGGCTCACTGCAGCTTCCACCTCTCAGGCTCAAGTGATCCTCTCTCCTCAGCCTCCTGAAGCACTGGGACTACAGGCGTGTACCACCATGCCTGGCTAATTTTTTTCATTTCTTGTCCTTTAATAATTAGCAACACTTTTATGAATTGCTGATGTGTTTGTAAATTGCTGCAGCCTTCTGCAAGGTAACCTAACACGATCTATTAAATTCAAAGTGTGCGCAACTTTTGATCCAGCAATGTCACATTGGGAATCTATCTTCAAACACTGAAAGGACTAATACATGAAGCTGGGTGTGTGTGACATGGGTGTGTCTGTGCAGTTATTATGGCATCATTAGCAGTGACCAAAAATCTGGTACCAACCTGGATATCCATTAATAGGTGAATAGTTGAATAAATCACAATACATTCACACTTGTAGTATTACACGTCTATTAAAATATTAACTTACAGTATTGTGTATCAACCTGGAAAAACTTCCATCTTATATTAAATGAAAAAATGTTGCAGAGAAATGTAAATAGGGTTGTTTCTTTTTTTAAGAAATAGGAAAGCCCCTATATATTTAATAAACATTTTTTCTATGAGCATAGAGAAATATATGAAAGATATTTACATATTAAGCTGTTAACTAAGTTTGTTTCAAGGGGCTTAGATGAGAGGGGTATAAGACAGATTATTAACATTTCTTTATATACATCTGTATTATTTGAACTATCAAAATCAGCATATATTATGTTTATAATTGAGGAAATGTATCAAGAATTTTAGGCCACGCATCATGGCTCATGCCTGTAATCCCAGCACTTTGGGAGGCCAAGGTGGGTAGATCACCTGACATTAGGAGTTCGAGATCAGCCTGGCCAACATGGTGAAACCCTATCTCTACTAAAAATAAAAAAAAATTAGCCGGGTGTGGTGGTGGGCACCTGTAATCCCAGCTACTTGGGAGGCTGAGGCAGGAAAATTGCTTGAACCCAGGGGGCAGAGGTTGCAGTGAGCTGAGATCGTGCCATTGCACTCCAGCCTGGGCAACAAGAGCAAAACTCCATCTCAGAAAAGAAAAAAAAGAATTTTAAAAATTCATTGCTAGTTACACAATTTTTCTTGTTCTTACTTCCCACAAAAAAAACGTTGGTAGTTGCCAGGGGCTGGGGAGGGGAGAGGAGCTGTTTGGTGGATAGAGAATTTCAGTCCCACAGGATGGGAGACTTTGGGGATCTGCTATACAATACAGAGCATGAGGTTGACTATTGTACTGTACACTTGGAAATTGTTGGGAGGATGAATTTTATGTTATGTGTTTTATGCCTCAATAAAAATAATAGAGAGAAGGGCAAGACAAGTACCAGGGAAAAAGGATAAATATCAACAAATTTAAAGAAACGGCAACACTTTGCACTATTTTTGCATATTTCTGATAGGTGTTTGATTCTTTCTCCAAAGTGGAGTGGGAAATGGGGAAAGAGAAAAGAGGACCTGGATGGTCATAAGTAGCTTTGTTATGCTGTTGGAAAAACTAGGACTACCTGGGACACCAGAAACACTGTGATCATGTAATTCCAAAATTATCTTTTAAAATCTACCAGAAGTGGCCGGGCGCAGTGGCTCAAGCCTGTAATCCCAGCACTTTGGGAGGTCGAGATGGGTGGATCACGAGGTCAGGAGATCGAGACCATCCTGTCTAACATGGTGAAACCCCGTCTCTACTAAAAAATACAAAAAAAAAAAACTAGCCGGGCGAGGTGGCGGGCGCCTGTAGTCCCAGCTACTCGGGAGGCTGAGGCAGGAGAATGGCGTGAACCCAGGAGGCGGAACTTGCAGTGAGCTGAGATCCGGCCACTGCACTCCAGCCTGGGCGACAGAGCGAGACTCTGTCTCAGAAAAAAAAAATAAATAAAATAAAATCTACCAGAAATCCTTGATTAGACAGAATATCCCAGAATTGGATAGTATCAAGACATTATAATTTTTTTAAAAAAATCCTTTCATTATAGCACTTGTTGAGAATATCCTTCTGGTGAGCATGCCCACATTTTCTTGCCATGGGAAGTGACAGACAGTTCTGAAGGAGCCTCACTGAGGGCCTCCTGGCCACTCCCTGCCCCACAATGTCACAGCCAACCCTGGGGAACCACTCTTTGTGAAGCCATCTTCCTATGTCTGTGCACAGTAACACCTCCAGACTTGGAATAGAAGACAAATGGTGCCCTTCACACTTCTCTATGGTGAGCCAACGTCCTTTGGTGGATTATCTCACATCAAGTCTCTCATTCGGGTCACATTAAAGAGACCTGAGTATGAAGAAAATCCCACATCTGTGAACTGTTTGAAGCAATTTCCTTGTTTTTCCTACGATTAAAGCACCAGACTATACAAATCAATCTTAACTCAAAATCCTGATTATTTTCGTTTTATATTTTCTATTTATTATTTTTGAGCCATGTGCTGTTTAAGAATTTTGGCCGAACAGTTCCCATTCTCACACTAATTCACTTTTACCAGAAATATCTACTCAACACTTACTATGTTCCAGGCACTGTTCTAACCACTGGTAATATAATAATTGACAATACAGACATGATCCCTTCCTCTTGAGGTTTTCCACTTAGAAAATGAAAATTGACAGAAAGTGAAAAGTAGTAACAGACTATAAACTCTTGAAGCAAACACAGTTATCACACAGTGCAAATGATGGGAGATGGACGTACACAAAGCCTAAGAGATTTTTTTACTCTAAGTTTCTCATGGTTAGTATAGAAATATAACACTAAATTTCCTAATTTTAAATATGGACACCAGTATTTCAAAAGCTCTAAATCAAGTACTAATATTACAAAAAGCCCAAGTTGTGGTCTGAATTCCCTAACCTAATATTGGTGTTTGGGGTTTGAATTTTCTGAACCAATTTTTTATATAAAAGCAAACACAGGATAAATTTGTGTATAAATGAGATGAGGGGTTAATACAAAAATATAGTAGAGATCTTATAAATATTAGATTATCTACTGATGTAAAACAAAACAGTATACCAGAAGGGTAAAAATTTTAAATGTTATTAATGAATTTTAAAATCTACATAATAAAAAACCATGCCCCATTGCACACAAGGATAAATTGACTAATTCCTTCCATCTTGAGCTCTGAGCATTGTATTACTGACCCTTTTAAAATAAGAATACATGCCTTACATAATTGAAACTTGATCTCTTTTTTCTTCTCAGGCACTTTACCTACTTACAGATGTCCTTTGTGGCAATAATATTTATATTAGTTGAGACTACACCATAGTTTTCAAATGAATTTTCTTTTTGCTTTGGGAGTTGTCCATGTTGGTTTTGAGAAACTCCCTATTTTTGAAGGTCAAGGAGTTAAACAACAATAAGGCAAAATAAAAATGTTGAATGGTTTTCTGTGTTATTCTAATTATTCTTACCTTGGAACAAGTGACATTGTAAGATAGTATTTATCAACCAGTCTTCTTAAGAGTTAATGATAATTATTACAACAATTGACACTTACTGCATGCTAAACACGTGCCCAATACTTTTCTATGAGCTTTGGGTGCATGGTCACATTTATCCTCCTAATAGTCTAAAAGGAAGGTAATCATATAATCCCCATTTCACAGATGAGTAACCTGAGACAAAGAAAGGTAAAATAAACTTCCCAAGGACATTGACTAGTATGGAGTAAAGCTATAATATGAAACCAGGCAACTTGACACCAGAGTCTACACTCTTTCCTCCTTTTCTAATCAACATGGAGAAACATGCACAAATCGTTAAGTGTGGGGCTAATTTTCATAAATTTCATAAAGTAAGTCCACTTGGCACCCAGATTAAGAAATGGAGCATGACAGCCCCCAGAACCCCCTGTTTGTGCCCTTGCTAGTTTTTGCCCCCTCCCAGAAAAAAAGTCCTATCCTGACTCCTAACACCACAGGTTAATTTCATTTTTTTAAATAAATTGAATTACACAGTATTTTTTCTTCTGGGTCTGGCTTCTTTTACTCAACATTGTGATTATAAAAGTTAACCTGCCATGTGTAAAGAATTAGCCATATTATTGTTAGTGTTGTATAGTATTGTAATATATGACTAGACCACAATTCATTCTACTGTTGAGGAAAATTTGAGTAGTTTCCAGTTTGGGGCTATGAAAAATAATTCTACCATAAAGATTCTTATTCATGTATTTTGGTGCACATATGTACATTTTTCTGTTGAGCATATTACATATGTCTCAAAGTATGATTGCTGGGTCATAGGGCATGTGTATGTTCACGTTATTAGAAAACACCAAATTGTTTTCAAAGTGTTCACACAAAGTTACACTTTTACCAGCAGCATATGAGAGTTCCAGTTGTTACACATCCTCACCAACACTTGGTATTGTTTGCCTTTTTATTTTTGGCCATTCTACTGGATGCATAATAATATTGTGATTTAGGTTTACATCTCTCTGATAACTAGCAACGTTAAGCAAATCACTTTGTTTTGTTTTTAAGACAGGGTCTCACTCCATCACCCAGGCTCAATGCAGTGGTACAATCATGGCTCACTGCAGCCTAAACCTCCCAGGCACAAGCAATCCTCCCACCTCAGCCTCCCAGACACAAGCAATCCTCCCACCTCAGCCTTCCAAGGAGCTGACCTCCCAGGCACAAGCAATCCTCCAACTTCAACTTACAGGCACGCAACACCATGTCCAGCTAATTTTTGTGTTTTTTTGTGGGGACAGGGTCTCCCTGTGTTGCCCAGGCTGATCTTGAACTCCTAGATACAAGTGATCCTCCCACCCTTGGCCTCCCAAAATGCTGGGATTATAAGCATGAGCCACCACACCCAGGCTTGTTTTAATCTTTTGCCCATTTATCTTTCGTTTTTGTTTTTTTTTTTTTTGAGACAGAGTCTCGCTTTGTCACCCAGGCTGGAGTGCAATGGCCGATCTCGGCTCACTGCAAGCTCCACCTCCTGGGTTCACGCCATTCTCCCGCCTCAGCCTCCCGAGTATCTGGTACTACAGGCGCCCACCACTACATCCTTCTAATTTTGCTTTTGTATATTTAGTAGAGACGGGGTTTCACCATGTTAGCCAGGATGGTCTCAATCTCCTGACCTCGTGATCTGCCCACCTTGGCTTCCAAAAGTGCTGGGATTACAGGCACAAGCCACTGCACCTGGCTTCTTTTGCTCATTTTTCTACTGAGTTGTTCATCTTTTGTTCACTGAGTTTTAAAAGTCTTTACATATCCTAAATAAATCATTTGTCACAAATCCTTTATTAGAAAATATATATCCTGGCTGGGCACGGTGGCTCATGCCTGTAATATCAGCACTTTGGGAGGCTGAGGCAGGTGGATCACCTGAGGTCAGGAGTTCAAGACCAGCCTGGCCAACATGGTGAAACCCTGTCTCTAGGAAAAATACAAAAAATTAGCTGGGCATGGTGGTGTGCACCTGTAATCCCAGCTACTCAGGAGGCAGAGGTTTCAGTGAGCTGAGATCACACCACTGCATTCCAGCCTGGGCAACAAGACTGAAACTCCATCTCAAAAAAAAAAAAAAGAAAAGAAAAGAAGAAAATACATATCCTAAAGAATCCTTTGCCGTAATTATCATTTATTACTCTCTTTTGCCTTTTCGCTTCTGTAAAGGTGTCCTGAGTAACAAAAGTGATTATATTCTTAACCACCACACTACACTGTTTCAATCCTGGAAAATGATCAAAATTTTTAGTGTCATTATAATAATGGATATCTTAGGAAATCTTTTGAATCGACATTTCAAAGTTGTGTTTATCCAGAGTGGCCTAATAAGCTATGATTGATTATTTATAACTGAACACCTTGTCTTTAATGATCAAACTGAATTTTATATCACATAGATCGTCTATGAACAATTCTGTTTTTCTTCATGATAAAGATACAAACATAACCTCACCTAGCAAAACCTTTCCTCAAGAATCACTCTGTTCCAATGACACCTTTATGAAGAAAAAATAGAGATGAAACTTTTTAATAAAAAAACTTAAATTACTTTTCAAATGAGTTTCAACATGACTTTTTTGGCAGGTAGATAAGCAAATTGAGTAGTTTTCTATATCAACCTGCTGATAACGGCCCCTTAGACAATATAATTGGTCTGGCTAATTGTGTTCTCATATTGTTTTTTTTTGTTTTTTTTTTTTTTTTTGAGACGGAGTCTCGCTCTGTCGCCCAGGCTGGAGTGCAGTGGCCGGATCTCGGCTCACTGCAAGCTCCGCCTCCCAGGTTTACGCCATTCTCCTGCCTCAGCCTCCCGGGTAGCTGGGACTACAGGCGCCCGCCACCTCGCCCGGCTAGTTTTTTTTTGTATTTTTTAGTAGAGACGGGGTTTCACCGTGTTAGTCAGGATGGTCTCGATCTCCTGACCTTGTGATCCGCCCGTCTCGGCCTCCCAAAGTGCTGGGATTACAGGCTTGAGCCACCGCGCCCGGCCTCTCATATTGTTTAAATGGCTTATTCCTGATATTTTCTACCTGGAAATAAATGGCTTAACTTCATTTTTTAGGTTTGAGCAATGAGGCATCTATGTTCCTCATGTTTGTTTGGTTTTACGCTTTTTAAAACTTTTATTCCTCTGGGTGTTTCTTTCCTAAAGCTTCTAGAAGAAGTGTCATATTTCAGTTGATTCATTTGAAAAGAGATGGTGACACACATAAAAATTTATTTCCAGAAACGTGATTTGTTAAAGGAAGTGACACTTATTAAAACTTGGAAACAATGGCATATTTGGAAACGTGTCTTCCTTATGTTTTCTGGTTCAGGGGACTCCATGTTCTTATCTAGAATTGCTTTATAGAGTGGAGCTCCTTTAACTATTACAGCGATGCTCATTTTCTGCTTGTACTTGTCAAGTAAATGCTACCTCCCATAATACATAACTCTGAAATCTCAATGGCTTAACACAATAGAAGTTTACGTGTTTGAATGGATAGGGGATACTTTCTGTGCCACAGAATCCATCAGAGACTTGAGTTTTATAGAATCTTTGCTGCCTTTAACACATGATATCTGAAGTTACCCAAATCTAGTCAGCAGATGGAGTAGAGAAAGAGTGAAGGAGCCAGTAGGAGATTTTATGGGTCAGGCCCAGAAGAGATGTAATTCATTTCCACCTACATTCCACAGGCCTAAACTTACTCTCATATCTTCACCTCTGAGCAAGAAAGGCTGGGAAATTAGGTCTCTGTAATAATTCTATACCATGGATACCATGGACAGGGAGCCTGAGCATTTAATGTATAGCTAGCCATTCACAATTTTCACCATTACCAAGCAATACAGAAAGTTAGGACTAGAAGGCAAAAAGGAGCATTTTGTGGAGTTGAAACTCTTGCCATCCAAAGGGATTCAGCCTTCCAATACAATGCCTTGCAGTCCCCTCTGTTTAAACCCTACCATGGCCTGTTTATTCCTGTCAGGTTTTAATCTCAGACATCTAATGAATTTCACCTCCTGCATTTACTTAACCAGAGATTCCTAACTACTATTTTCCCTAGGAACAGCCCCTGGTCATGCCTTCTGGTCACTTCCATTCCAGGACAGGTATCCACCTCTCTTCCAGCTTTCTGATTCACCCCTGTTCTTGTCCCCCAAACACTGATAATCCCCATCAGCCAATCCTGCATTGTGGCCCGGATGGGGCAATATGTTTCACTGGGCCCATTACATTTCTCTCTTGCTAATGTAGCAGTTCTAGTTCACTTTATTTTCCAAACAGCAGTTCAGAAGAGTAGAGTTTCTCCTTAAGCAGCTAATGAAGGCTTAGCACTTTAGACATAATTTTTCCCTTAAAATAGTATCTCAGCCAACTTACAACAGACATTTTTGCCGTTAGCAGTATTTTTCAAGGGCTGATTCCTAAACCAACATTACAGAAGAGTCTCTAATTTTACCTTACCTTTCGCAGGCAGTTCTTGCAGTTAACTGGGATGGCAAGAATCTAAAATAACAACTCTAGGCTAGGCGCTATGGCTTACACCTGTAATCCCAGTACTTTGGGAGGTGGAGGTAGGTGGATCGCTCAAGCCCAGGAGTTTGAAATTAGCCTGGACAACATGGCAAAACCCTGTATTCACACACAAAAAAACCCTGTATTCACACACAAAAAATACATTAGCTGGGTGTGGTGGTGTGCACCTGTAGTCCTAGATATTTGGGAGACTGAGGTGGAAGGATCACTTGAGCCGGGGAGGTCAAGGCTGCAGTGAGCTATCATCGCGCTACTGCACTCCAGCCTGGGTGACAGAGTGAGACGCTGTCTCAAAAATTAATTAATTAAAAATAAAATAACTCTAAGCAGTCATATGCTACATTAGGCAGATTCACCTGTATTACCAACCTGTGTTCAGTCTAACTACATCCATATACTGCTCTCACCTGGAAGCCGTGGATTTTTCACATCTAGAGACCTAACTTCTGCCTCAGTGAGAAATGTATAAAGTTTAACTCTAAAATAGGGGTCAATAATCTACAGGCCATGCCCATATCAAGCCTGCTGCCTTTGTGTGTAAATAAAGTTTTATTGGAACACAGCCATGCCCGTTTATGTATAGATTGTGTGTAGCTGCTCTAGCTTTACAATGGCAGAGTTGAGAGGTTGCAACAGAGACCGTGTGAGTCTCAAGGCTTAAAATAGTTACTATCTGCCTCTTTACAGAGGAAGTTTTTTTGACTCTTGCTGTAAAGTAGAGAGACAGCTTCCTATGGAGGTGACATCTGAACAGGATTTTGAAGAATAAGAAACGTTTTACTCATCGAGGTTAGGGAAGATGCAAAGAAAATGTTTTTGTTAAAAAGAATAAACATTTGAAACATAGTGATATGTGTGAGAACAATGGTCTGTTTTGTTTTTCCAGAGTATAAAACCCAAGAAGAAGATTAATGAGAGATGAACAGCACGGACAGACAGGGAGAGGCCAGATCAAAAAGGCCTGTATATACTTCTTGCTAAGCAAGCTGGATCCCCCCAACCATAGTTCAGTATTTCTCAGAGAATTTCCAATCAATATTAATAAACTTTATGGGAAAAAAAGAAAAAGAAGGTGCCCCATGGTTAAAACTGCTTGTAAAGTATTGGGTTTTAATTACTTTCAACAAATTGTTGAAACATTTACCATCCAACAAGTTGTTGCGGGACTTCTCAGAGCCTTTAAAATGCATCTCTCCATTGGAAATATCTAAGAAAGGGAATATAACCTGTAGACTTCCAAACTTATTTGGCTACACACCCTTCTTTGGCTAATTACCTCACATGCTTTTCACAGAACTTTTATTCACCAAAGCACTTTGGGAAATTATGACAATAGTCAGCCAGTGGAAAGATTTAGACAGAGAGATATGACCAGACTTGTGTTTTAGAAGAATGGCTTTGGCAGCTGTATGAGCAAAGCGTTGTCAGGAAGGAAGAACAAATGCAGGGAGACAAGATAAGAAGCTGCTGCAATAGTCCAGGTAAAAGGTTATGGAGAATAATGTATCATTTCCCAAAACTTATTTGCATAGCATATTTGTTAAAAAAAAAAAAAAAAAGAAAGAAATAGTCTTATCTTGTCTTAAGAGGCTTCCTAGCTAGAGTGAAAGTTGCCTCCGGATCAAGATCTTCCTGTTTGGAAGAACCAGCAAAAGTCTGCAGCTTAGCTTGCCTTGGGACTCACTCCCAGCCACTCCTTAAATCTGAACCTGACATCAGGTTCCAGCTTTTAGTTCTTGCCAATCACCTGGTTTATCAAAGCTTACAGGGTCTGTGACGTGCCGCTTTGTTTTTCTACAGCATTTATAACTTCCTGGAGTCTGCTTGGAGCAACTGCTTTGCCTTGCCTTGCCTTCCAATACTCAAGCTCTTCAGCAACCTCGCTGAGGTTGCCTGCCTGCAGGTTGGTACACTAAGGTGATTTTGTACACCTAACCACTTTCTGAGTTTCACACCCGTTTGCTGAGAACGGTGACCCACTGGCCCATGCTGGGGCTCCCCTCTGATTTCCCTGACCGGAGCACTTCCTTAGACCTGCCTGTTCTCCTTTTTCTAGTTTCCACACCAGGTTTTACCACGTGTAAAATTCCACCTCCTAATCACTGGCTGCTCCTTTCTGCCTGGAACCTCTCATATTGCTGCAACTGTGACTAAGCCAAAAAATTGACAACAAAGACAAAAATCAAACTCTACCTGATGCTTTTTTTCAGGGGATTTCCAAGACTTCTTTATGCCTCCTCAGGCTTCCTCTGGGCTGAGTGATTCAGCTTTTCTCTAAACTTTTGCCCGAGAATAGATTTAGAGATCAACCATCCTAAAGATGACTGTACCCACACTTAACTCTCTCCTTCTCTCTTCCCACATTTAAGGGATGCTATAGAAAGGATGATTCAAGGTCTCTCACAGAACCAGGCCAGGCCAGAATCTGATTCTCCTCCAGTCATGGCCATTATGGCTCCTGTTTCATTTCTGTCACGTGGCCTGAAGGCACTCCCCATCACAGGGCCATTCAGCCTTGTCCATTTAACCTTGTTATTCCATGCAGAGCACATGCTGTCCCAGGAGTGGTCCAGTTGGGAGGGGCTGGAGAGGTGCTAAGCCAAGAGGATCCAGGGAGAGCAGAGGCAGCTCAACAAGAAGGGGTGTTAAGGGCCTTGCTCAGAAGCAGCCTGGCTCCGAGGAGCACAGAGCGGTTTGGCTGGAAGGTAATGAACGCTCTTTGTCCGGCAGCGTCTCCCAGATCCTGCTGCTGGGCTCTGCAGAGATGGAGCTGGTATGTTTCAGCTGCATGCCCTCCTCACTACCCCTGCAGTCCCTGGCTGTGGTCTGGTCCTTTGCCGGGCCAAACTATGTGATCTCTTTTGGTGAGCTGGCAGCCACACGCTATGAGCTGGACTCAACAGTATATGTCCCTGTTCCCTCGACTCATTATTTTACAACTAAACAATCCGCACATTTCTGTGAAAGCCTGTCTCCTCTTCTGAATTCTGAACTGCGATTCATTCAGGAACACATTTGAAGCTCTCTCATCCTAATGAATGTCAGATTACACGTTCAGGAAAAGAAAAAGGATGGCTCTGTAAAGGAACAGTTAGTTACGTCTAAGTGATGAAAGATGTGAATGCACTCTCAAAGTACTTGTTCTGAATTATTCCACTTCTGAGAGACTTATTTGACTGTTAAGACCCAAGCCAGCTCCAGAAACAGTTGAAGCCTCATGTTTCCGTCTGGCCTGGAGGACGCTGAGCTTACGGAATTCCGAGCCAACACAGAGACTTTTCTTTAGAATTGAGATGAGGAGAGTGTTTTTTGTGTTTTCTTTCTTTCTTTTTTTTTTTTTTTTTTTGGTTTTTGGGTTTGTTTGTTTTTTCCTACAGACTTATGTTTCAGGAAAAAATAATCAGTGTCAGGCAATTGTTTTCAGGGAGTGTGGTCTTCTGTTTATTTTATGTTTTTAAAACTTCAGGTAAGAAGAGTAGACTAATCTCTAAAAAGGAAATCATGGTTGATAGAAACCACGTTGAAGGGAAGGGCTACTCTTTCTCCGAGTTCTTCTGACGGGTCTCACTTACTAGTCTCCTGTATGTGCGTATATCTGACATGAGTATAGGTAGAAAAATGCAGTAAATACATCCTCCTAAACTTCTGACCAACCTGGAAACAACATCTTCCTCCTTATCAGTCTTTTAGCTAAAAATTTATTGTATTATAGAAGAGTTGAATCAGATCAAACTCATGATTTTTGAGTTTCAAAAATTTGTGAGTGTGTTTTTAAGTTTTACACTATTTCAAGCAGGGCAGAAATCAGAATTTCCAAGGTCAAGGTTTAAAAAATACCATGAAAACTTCAGGTAAGAAGAGTAGGCTAATCTCTAAGAAGGAAATCACAGTTGATAGAAAACCATGTTAAAGTTTAATTCTCTAAAGTTCTCTTTGAGATGGGACATTTAGGTAACATTTATGCTGCATTTTGACAGGTTCTGGGATATTTGTATGTATGTACTCAAACTAATAATAATGATTTTTTGAAAGAGGAAGGGAGGGAGGCAGGCAGGGCAGGCAGGTAAGACACCTAAGTATAAAGGGGTCCCTGGAGAACCTCCAACCAGCCTGTGCATGGGGAGAACAGGGTGAAAACAACTGCCTGCTGTTTGCAGAGGAAGGAGCCCGGTCCCTCCTGTTCCTGTGTGGGAACCTGGGATTCAATCTGTGAGATGAGGTCCTGTTAATAGGAATCCCTCTCTCACGTTGCTGCATTGCTTTTCCTTTTTCCTTTTCGCCTGATAAATTCCATCGCTCTCACCCTTCAAAGTGTCTGTGAGCCTAATCTTTGTTGGTCGGGTGACAAGAACCCGGATTTTCCTACAACAAAGGGAGGGAGGGAGGGAAGGAAGGAAGAATGAGAAACTTTGTGGGGAACGTGGGATAAGCAGCCAGAAAAGCATTTTTAATAATACTCATGGTTCTCCATTCCCCAGGTCTCTAACCTGAACGATGGAAAATTAGAGGAAAGGAGCAAGAGTGTTCAGAAGGTGATCAGTGGTCTCCCAGAGAGTAAAGAATTCAAATATTGTTTCTTTTCCTCGCCTCATTCTTTCCTGGTATCTCCGGGATTTGTAGTTGAATGAAGAAAGGATTTCATCCAGTTATCTCTTAAACTTTCCAGGAAACATATAAAAGCTGGCATCCTGTAGACTCCCACATTCGCATAAGTAATTCTTACTTTGCCAGTCACCTAGGAAACAATGTCACTTACCGCTACCCCCTCCTAGGTCACATCCATATTCCAAGCCATTGATTCTTCTTTTCACTTGTTCCCTGTTTCAGAGTCATCCATCCAGAGGGTTTATAGCAGTGGATGTCTTCCAACCTTTTCTTAGTATCATTTATAAACTCAAGATCCTTCTTATCTTCTTACCTTGAAAAATATGCTTAGCAGTAAAGTGGTTGCTCAATATTTTTTTCTATCCAGAGTTCCTCATTTCCAAGCTCAAGATATTGTGATCACTTGCTAGTATTATTTGACATTTTATTGAAAATTTTCCTTTCAATAAACACTGGGCAATTATTATAGTAATGTTTATCACTGGGAAAATATGCTGTGCCCCTGCTGCCTCCTTGATTTAATTTGATGTGATGTAGATGGGAGCATGCTGCATGGATGCTTCGATGTAGTGGACTAGAAAAACAGTGGACTAGAAAAAAACAATGGAATTAGGGAAACTATTGGGTTTATTTGTCATTTCAGTCTCCCCTGGATACTCAAAAACCTCTGTGGAACAAGAAAATTAACACTCTTATACATTGTCCACTGAAATCTAGCAGTATCTCCCAATGGAATGTGATAATCCAAGTATAAAACTTGTCTTAGAGAGTTTCATCTATATTGTTATTTTTACATGATTCCAGGTTGAACAGAAGAATGGTCACCCATGCCATATTTTCCCTGTATCAAAGACCTAACATGTTTTATTGTATTTTGTCCCTATGAGTCCTAGTCTAAAAAAAAAAAAAGGCAAAAAAGTTCAAATTAACAATCCCCTTTTATGGGTTCTGGAAAAATCGGGCACCACACATGTAAGGCAAATAATTAAAATTGCTAATCTACACAAAGCCACACTGTACATTACAAATATTAACAGAAAACCATTCACCTACATAATACATGAATGTGTAAGTGTGTGTGTACATGTGAGTATAAATGTGTAGCACCACAAAAAAAAATCTTTAAAAGGAGAATAATTATAACAATATACTGGAACTCTTTGAAATTTTTTCTGCAAGAATTATTTTACAAAAATTTTACAAAAAGTTTTTAAAGTAGCCATTTAGAGTACACAGACACTAAATTTGTTGATCTCCAAGGCTCACTTGAAGGACGTTTTAAAGAGCGACATTCTATAGAAGGAAAATGTGGGCAGTGCCTTTTCTAATGGTCCACAGTGATATTGCTCTTTCCATGGTTAAAGAATTTTTACAAACATTAACTGACTAATCTTCACAACCATTCTGTAGGAGGCAAATATTATTAATGGTTTAATTTTACCAATGGGGAATATGAGTCCAGGAGAGATTAAGTGACATGCCAAACACCGTAACAAGATAAAGTGCTAGAAAAAGGGTAAGGACACTGAAGAGTCTGAATTTCAGTCCTCACTGCAAATCACAGAAGCAAGATAAAATACCTGATAACATATTTTTTGACAAATAGGATCTCATGAACCTGAAACTTGTAATGTGAGCAATTTTGAAATTGCCAATAATAAATGTCTATTTTAAATAAATCACATAATTTATCTCAAATGTCTGCTGAAAACGAATCTCCTATTTAGTAAAAAAACATATAATACAAAAATCAGAAATTAATATATGCCTAACACAATCAATTCTTATCATGCTGGGTATGGTGATAGCTCTGAATAGGCACAACCTATTGCCTCCTATGTAATAAACTGATGACATCCACAATTTTCAGGGATAAGATCCTGTCAGGCCATGTCCATTGTAAGCTACAGAAACCTGTATCATGAGTGATCTCAAACTTCCAACTTAGTCTGGCCCGACTGGCTTTCCTTCATTTATTACTCCTCTTAGCCTGAGTCAGCTAAACTAAGCTCAACAAATGAGAAAATGAAGCAAAAGGACAGTAGGGGAGAGGAATAAGGAGATACAGGGTGAGAGGGAGAGAGATTTTTGAGATGACTGAGGCGGGTCAATATTTTGAAATATTATTTTATACAATCTATCTGGGCTCTCCAGAGAAACAGAACCCATAGAAATATATACGTATATATGGAGAGAGAGAGAGGACGAGAAGTCCCACTTTCTGCAGTGCGCAAGCTGGCGGCCCAGCAAAGCCGATGGTACAGTTCCAGTCCCAGTCCAAAGGCCCGAGAACCAGGAAAGCCAATGACTCAAGCTCCAGTCAAAGTGTGAACGCAAGGGCAGGAGAAGATGGTAACACAGAGCACATTTTCTCTTATTGCACCTTTGCACTCTATTCAGGCCTTCGATGGATTGGATGCAGCCCACCCACATTTGGGGAGGGCAATCTGCTTTACTCAGTCGACTGCTGCAACTGTTAACCTCACCCTGAAGCACCTTTAGACACACCCAGAATAATGTTTTACTGAATATATGGGCATCCCACAGCCTAGTCAAGTTGACATATAAAATTAACTATCACTGTATCACTCTTCAAAGTTTCCTCCTACCCCTGGCCTTTCTCCACTCAGGCAGCATTAGGCACCAAAGGAAAAAAGAGCTAATATTCAGCTTTTGAGGTTTATGGATTTATTTTACAAATGCAGCTAATGATATAATGTTGACTGTGGGTAGGCACTGTTCTAAGTGCTTTATAAATATTGACTCATTAATTCCCATAACAGCTCCATGAGGTAAGCACTATTATCATCACCTCTGTTTTACAGATAAAGAAACCAAGGCACAGACTCACGTCCAGGACCCTAAAACCAGTGCATGCTGGAGCCAGCATTCAAACCCAGCACACAGGGCGCCCGAGTCCATGCTCCTAACCACTACATGGTGATGCCTTGAAACTCACAGCAGAGAAAAGTTTGAGAGAAAGGTTTCAGAAAGACAAAAGTAAAAATCCTGAAAGACTCTGAGCATCAAGTGAATGCTATAGCAATAGATTTAGAAAAATGATGCATGATGATTTAAGTGGAAGGTGTGTCATACCCCCAAAGAAATGCTGAATTCCCCAGGTAGTGTGGGAATCCAAACAAAGGGAAACTTGTACCTCATTTCTTTAGTGGAACCCGAGGGGGCAACAAGTCTCCGCTTGCTCTCTCTCTCTACCTCCACCAGTCACAGGCAGAGAAAGTAAAGGTGGGGCACGAGCAGAATGGGCACAGCATAGCTCCATCAAGTCTCCCAGAGCTCCAGAGCAGCACAAAAAGGCATCCAAATACTTCCTATGCTTCCCTGTCCTCTCACCCCAAAAGGGAAGCAAAAGACAAGCCTGGGGTGACCTCGAGCAGTCTAGCAGTCTTGCAAGTTGTATGAACTGGAAACACAAGTCCAGAGGAGAACAAGACCATCTTGAAGATACCAGCAAGGATAGATCGCTATGCCCGGAAGTCAATAGGAGCCATCGCAAATAAACCAGAATTTCTGAGGACAAAGGTCCCCCTCCTGATAGACATCAAAGTATGATGACTTAAGGCCCCAGAATTTAGAGGCAACCCAGGGAGAAAAGGGTGGGGGAAAAAACTCCAGAACAGAATTAATAAATAATTGACTGAAAGTAGCCTGAGTTGAATATGATTGAAATTAAGTTCAGTTAGAGAATAATGTTATATTTGTTTTTTGCACAGCAGATTTCGCAGCCTGAGACTTTTACCTGCTTGGCTATAAAGAAATAAAACTTTTTTACCTTTGCAAACAGTACTCTTTCTCTCTATGAAAGCCAAAAGAATAACTCCGAAAGTGTTTTGAGAAATAGAATCATTACTGAACTAAGTATGTGACTTCCCAAAGAGATTACTTTCCAGAGTAACACTCCTTTCTATAAGTGTCCATTCTGTTCAGTTTCTTGAAAACATTAGTCTTACTAATTCAAACTGGTATTCATACTACAAACCTGGTCCTTAAAATGACTGAAAGTAGTTTAGCAATGGTTGCTGTCCATTACTAATTCAGATAAAGTTGCAAGATTTGAGGCTAAGATGGAAAAGATTTAAGATTTTGTGAAGTCAGGATCTAATTTAGCTTTGAGTTTGGGTACTACTCAAGCCAAAGCTTTGAAGCTTTTCTACACGGTGAAACAACATTGTGATGAAGGATCAAAGGCTGAAAAGTTCAATGCAAATAAGGCTTGGTTCATGCATTTTAAAGGTAGTGAAGCCTTATATAACATCAGGGTGCAAGATGAAGCAGCAGGCGCTGAGGTGGCAGTTCCAGAGAGCAGAAAGACTTTGTTTCTTGAAGGCAGTAAAAGGACTGACACTCTGTCCCCTAAGGCCCATGCTAGCCACAGTGACATCTGTGATAGTAACAAGAAGGCAACAAAACTGATGTTGCTGAATCTATTTTCTGAATATTTATCAAATGATCCTGGGTCTCTCAAAAATATTCTCAAAATTGCTTATGATCAAGGAAAGATTTTTTTTCTCAAATCCTTACTCTGATTGGATATTTTCTTAACTCCCAATTTGTTAAAGGTATTCTAATAAAGAAATTTTACCTGAGATCATTTCTTTAAGAAGCTGGGCTTCAGGTTCTCAACCAGTATAACATGGCTTTGCTACTGATTCAAAACGAAAAAAAAAAAATCAGAATGGTTTGATTTAAATAATTTTTCTTACAGGAACTTCTAGCAGAAATATAACTCTCCATAAGTGTAAAGAATATCTCTAGTGCTGTCACATGAAAACTCGATTAAAGGATCAATTTTTTTACAATACATATTTTCAAGAAAACAGGAATGGAAAACTTAGTTATTAAAAAAGGTGCCATGAGCCAGATATAATTGTGGATGTTTAAAGTTCTACAAATTGAATGAATTTGCCTTTGAAAAATTTGGATACTCTATATGATTTCAAACAGACTTATTAAGGAAAATACCAAGACACCCTCTTTAATACCTTCCCTATTATACCTTTCCTAAGCAATATCTGTGAGTTACTGAAGGTCTGTCAGCCTTCCATTTGATTTTATTAGCATTTGTTGCTTTAAATCAGACCTTTCACATTATTTATACAACATTTTTTAAATTCAATATTCAAAATGATAGAACATATACATTGAACCACAGATAGGGACATAATTCATTGCAGTATGAAGCATGCCTTATAACACTTAAGTGGTTTATTAAACTTGTCTGCTCTTATATTGGATAAATTCTATCCTTGACATCAAGATGTGTGTGTGAAACATTTATCATGTTTAGAATTCCTCTAAGTTACACAAACTACTTCATCAGGGAATTGCTAAGAGTACCATCCAGAAGTTAAATACACCAAGTATCCAAATATTTCTCTTAAATATGAGTTAGACCTAGACTACCACGTAGAATTATTTTAGTGGTCTCCATTCCATCCCCAGTGGACAGTAGTACATAGCAAGGTAAACCACCCCACATAATTTGGCGCTGTTTAGAACCCACAGCCTCTGATCAGGAGGAGCCTCCCCATGCGCCTAGGGAGACTGAATGGCCTCTTATTAGAAGGAGCACAGTCTTTCAGGCCAGGCTGAGGTTGGAAACTATGGGAGGATGGGGCTGCAGCTCTTGGCTCCCTTTCTGGCTTGGGGAAGGTGGAGGTCTTCTTGGGGCAGAGCTGCCCACTCACATCGCAAATGGAGAGCAGGTTACTGAAGGAGAATGAAATGAAAGAGCTTTTTGTCAGCATAAGGTAAGGAAGTTCATCATTTGGGGGAACAGAAATGCCAAACTTCATTTCCATTTAGGTAATATAGGAACTAGAACTAGAGAAGAAGGAGATAAAATGCCGTAACCTAGAAAGCTGGAACTCATTTTAGTTAGAATATTGATAAACACATGACTAGTTTATTGTGTATTGTCTATGGACTCCCACAGAGGTGCTACACTTATTTAGAAGAAACACACACATGCTTCTTTTTAATAAAACAAAGAGCTAGGTAATTGCTGCAGAGGAGCTAAAGCTTTTGCCTGAGATTATTAATCAGAAAAAAGATTTTCTACTGGGAAACAGGATAGTAAAACAAAAAGATCATGCGACCAGTCTGATTTGGAACCAATCACACCTGGGTTTGAACTCCAGACTTTGGGCAAGAAACCTGAACCTCAAATTCCTTGATTGTAGCATGGGGTCGATGCTACCCAGCTCAAAGGGCTTCTGTGAGGTGAAATAAGTGAATGCATGGGACCTGACACAGTGCCTGACACAGAGAAAATAATTGAAATATTAGGTCCATTCTCTGTACCAGGGCTCGAAATCAGGGCATTGGTATATTGAAACAAAGACTAATATGTTATTATTATTATTATTATTATTTCACTAACCTCTAACTAAAAAGTCACATTTCTTAAATAATATATGTAAGTAACATTAGCATACACAGTAGCTATGATGTTGACACTAATAGAAATCACAGATATTTTCATGACACAACACAGCTAGTATAGATATTTTAAAAATATTGTTTAGACTCATCACTATTTTGAAATTATGGTAGTTATTAGACCTGCTGCTAGATCTTCTTATTCAATGCATTAATAAGAAAGCACATTACTGTACAAAATTATTTTTAACATTTTGATGGCTATATTTTGTAATTTATTTCCTTTGCAATATTACGTGTTTTATAAATTCTTCATAAACATGCTTTAAATGGGAATTGAAAACATTGAGGAGAGGACTAGAGACTTCAACAAACTGCCACATGGGTTTGCTCTACCCTCTGCTAGTGGTGTAATATTCAGCTATTACAAAATAGATGAAGGCCCTATTGATTGGGACTGTGAATAGACTGGGACCATTTTTCAGATGGGTCTAATTTGGGCTGTTTTATGCAAATATGAGCAGTTTTGGACTTGTAGGTGATTTTGGTTCATATTCAGCGGTTGCTCATTTAATGAGATTTTTACTTGAAATGTGGAATGAAAGTGAACACTTTAACATTTTATCTTTTCTTGACCTCAAAAAGTAATATGAAAAAAAAGGAGATGTGTCCAGATCCCTGAAAGTCATTTTCATATGCACATGCCCCAAAGATCTTAGCGGGTCATTAGGATTTTATGACACTAAGTTATTGGCTTTATTTGTGGCAAAGGTACTGTGAAATAAGATAAGAATCAGCAGCTTGTAAATCTTGCCTCCCTGCAGTTAAAAATAAAAACAGATTCAACCATCATCTGGTTAATATTTCCTTACATTTCGCTAGTTCTCAAACATGCCAAAATATGCCTACTTGCAATGGCTGGAAAATTATACTGCAACTAAAATTATATTTCTTAGCTTCTTATGGAATGCTTTCGCTCTGAGAGCTCAGGAATAATCTAACCAGTGTTTTCTGTTTTTGTTTCATTTTGTTTTTAATTTGTGACAATAATCCAACCAGAAATGTCACCAGGTTTTGTTATAAGGCAAAATACACTTTATAATATTACTTTTCTTTAATATATACTGGAAGCATATTTCTTATTCTAATATGTGGGCAAAGTACATTTTAAAAAGATAGTAGCATAAAAATAATAATTTATGATGTGGCATATGTAAGTCTGAATCTTGGTTTCATTTATTTATTTATTTATTTATTTATTTAGGTTTGGTACAATTTAAAGACAGACTTTTTACTCCCTACAAATGAATGAGACAGGATCACATTTGTCAACACTCTCCTTATAGCAGCATTCATTTTAAAGGAAGAGGATAGAATTTTACTAATGTTGAGTGCAAACTATTTTTAAATGGTGCCTATTTGCCAAAAATGTTATTTAAAGTGTTGTTGAGATAAATGTGCCATTGACTGCATAGCTGTACTTCTTTTGCAAGGTATTTCTCAGGCAGGTAGATTTTTTTTTTTTAACATAGATGAATTTTCTCTCATCTCCTTTCTATTGTTGTCTAGAATGCTTGCTCTGAGTTGTAGGCAAGTAGATTCCCACACAATGTATTTCCTACTCTGGCTTTCAATGTAGCCTTTTTGTTCAACTTGTTCTAATATTTATTCTATAATTTATTTAACAAAAATCACTTCATGTTCAAAGAAACATTCTGATAGTTCAGATGGAGTCCTCTCTGTCTGGAATTAGCATAATAGAGGTTGGACAAAATTTCCTTTCTTACTCAAGTGTTCTAACTAATGGAAGTTCTAGAAGTCCAGCTTCTGCAACAATTTGATCCTTTTCTTGCCAACTGAAACATGACCAGAAATGATCTACAGAGTTCAATTTCGCCTGTGCTCTGTGTTCACTCATTGAGTAATTGATTCATTCACTGAACATCAAATAAGCATTTACTGCACCCGGATGAACAGGCATACTGACTGCAGCTCCACTTATTGAGGAGACATTCCCTCTTCCTTGTCTTTGAGGAACACCACTGAATGTGGCTATAATGCAGCTACCAATCATTTCTGGTTTGCACCCACATACTGAGTCAGCTCATCTGTAAACCCAACTATGGCTTTCTCCTCTTCCTTCAGCTGGTTGTACAGGAACTCTCCCCCACCCCCATATAGCCATAGGAGTGAGTAGGCAAGAGGGTTACTGTAACTGTGGTGAATGACAAGGGATCTGGGCTACCTGCCTGTGCAGCCCATCCAGGCTGTACCATTTCCACCTTAAAATGGACAATTGGCTGCAGCTAGGCCAATCTGAGTAGAAAACGCCTCAGACCTCAGAAAAGTTTTAAGACAGTTACAGTCAAGCTGATGCGAATCCTCAAGCTTTAACAAGTAACCCGTAAAAGAAGTTGTGTATGCTGTAGGAATAGACTTGCCTTGGCATCGCATTGTGCTCATCCACTGGCTGCGAGCAATGCTTGGGACGTCTTGTGGCTAATGTGGGGGTAGTTCCAGAAGGGAAGCAATGGGCTATCCATCAGTTATGGTCCCCTTAACAGGGGTTCTGCATGATGCATTCTGCTGGCTGCTACATCATCAAATTGTGTTCCTTTCCTTCAGAGTACTCGCCACTGTCACCTTTGCTGGATTGTAAACTTCATGAGAGCACAGGCTGCTTTACTCACCATTTGACTTTCAGCACCTAGCACAGTGCCTGGTACATATTAATCCTTAACTATTTTTTCATGAATGTTGAAGTGATGTGCTACTCCAAAACACAACCTTTGTAACTTTCCTTAAAAAAACAAGAAAGAAGATATTCCATTACCCTAAACTGAAGGCATTGCCATCAACATTACAGAGTGTCTTGGGCATTGCAACTTGTAAAGTGTGTGCGCTCACCCACAAGCCACATTCAAGCCAACAGTGAACAGGGGGTTGTCTCCAGAACTCCCAGTTGACGTCCTTTTGCAGGCTCCCCCTTGAAAATAACCCCTTCTTCCTTCCTATATTCTTCTTAATCTCATTTCTATAATTTGTTGAAAGAAAGAATCTGTTGTTCAATTACACTAGGAAGTGAATTACAACAAAGCAAAAATGAAAATTTAAGCTAATGGAATGAAATCTCTACAATAGAATTTTCTGACATGGTAGCGGTATGAGGGTAGAAACAGACATGTACTTAAGAGGGAGCAAAACTCTGCTATTGTACCCAGTTACTGCCTATTTTACCTGTGATAAGGCCCTGCATTCCCACAGTAGGCTGTATACTCAACAGTCTAATCACATTTTCTGGACTAAGACAGAAACTTTCAAAACAGAAAAGGGATCCTGGGGAATACATACCTTAACAATAAGCAGAGATCCACATTTTTAAAATGCTTATGGAAATGAAGCAAGACCAAGAGCTGTAGGATATCACCCTGAATTTGCTGACCAAGCTCACTTTTAAACAAGTTCCTTGCCTAGACTGCTATGATCTCTGACCAGTGTCCAGCAACAAGAAACCCACAATATATGTCATCTATTGTAGAGTTTACAGTGAAAACGCATGCCCAGGCAAAAATTATTATTTATATCTCTATCTGTGTATATAATGTGTTGTGTTGTATTTGTTTATGGCTCTATTTCTCTCAAAGGCAGAAACTTTTAAAGCAGAAACTTGACTTACTCTTTTCTGCCCTCAGCGTCTAGGCTAGCGCCTGGCATACAAGGGGTGCTTAGCAAGTATTTGTCAAATGAATGAAAGATTACTATAGAGAAAGATATCTCAGACCAGGTCCCCAGTCCAAAGTACAGTTGTCCAATGTATCAGAACTGTGTAAAGAGTTAATTCAGATTTCCTTGACCCTACCAGACTATATAATTCATTACCCAACTCTCTCCTTCGTTTTCTACTTGGTAGAGTTGGCTTTGGTGTTAGGTAATACATATGTAATAAAAACTCTAATTACCAGTTAGAGTCATCTGCTTATTATGATACTAGTCTTTTATTAAAACTAGATTCCGCTCCACCATGCTCTTGGCTATAAAATAGAGCTCTTTTACTTTCTACCAATTCTATTGGCACTCCTTTTTAATTCAAATACTGCTCTGGGATCAACAATGCAATAAGACATAATTATGTTTTAAGATCCATGAATTGGTTGTGAAAATGCAGGTATTTTCTCTCTAGGTACTTTGCTCCAGGAAATACACTGAGAAGTATATTTTTATCTTGATGTATGGGGATTTACATAGGAATATACCCCTTAGAGTTGGAAGTAGTATTTTACAGAAATGCTGGAACAAATACCACCCATCACCACTTTATTATGTTCACAATGTACTCCATTATCATCAGTATGTGAGTATAAATCCTCATAAGAAAGCTCCCAGTATTAAAAACCATAATTATAACATGTATTTATTCCAAACATATGTACCACCATTTCAAACTACCCACCAGCTGAATATATTTTGCAGCTTTCAAAATTTGACTGGCGCAAAGATGGCTTTTATAAATGTGATTTATGACAATTTAGGTGCCGAAAACCATCGTAATTACAAGTACTGTAAATGTTTTCTCTCTGCTTAAGTAGCCTCGCTGAGGAGGACAGCGTTCATTTCCTGTGGGCTGGGCCTTTTGGCTCCAGCCTTCTCTGCAGCCAACAGGCTGCTCTGCTCCCAGCTCTGTTTCACCAGTAAAAGATTAACAAAAACTTTTCAGCGCTCAGTTTTCTTTTCCCTCTGGGGCTATCCATTTTCCCATCTCCAAAGAGGGCAGCCTCTCCTAACATATGTTGGAAATTGTTGTTCAACTTCACAGAGTATACAAACACAAGACTTTTCTCCGTCCGTGGTGCCAGAGCAGACGTTTCAATGGAATATTTCATTATAATGCAGAGCCTATGTGCCAGAAAAAAGGCTTTTCAAATGAACTTCATGAGCTTTTTTAATTTTTTTTTTTACCATGTGGTATCTGGGGTTTCTATAAAGCACAAGAGACTTGACTTTTGGTATAAAAAACTTTAAACTTTTAACCTACCTGGATTTGAACAGGATAATAAATTGTCGAGTAATGACTCTTTGCCAAATGTTAATAAGTTTCATGAAAAGTAAAATCAGAGAGTCGTGGAAAGGCTGTGATACTCCGCATCCTCCTAGCACCTTCCATCTCATTATTTTAAGGCCTCTCTCTGTCTGTCTCTCTCAGTGCACCAATGGGCAGTCAAGCCACAACAAAGGTCAAGTGACTCACCCAAGGTTACAAAGAGAATTAGTGGCAGGACTGATGAGATACCCAGGATTCCTAATTCCCAGTTCAGTGTCGTAGTTTAAAAGGCCCCCATATACCCCTCTTGTAAATTATTCTGTCGTCAGCACTTTTCTTATTATTCTTTGTTTCTGGCAGTTATAAACTCAGAGGTTTAGAAAATGACTTTGTGACAAAACTTAGCCAACAAAATCTCTAGCTTACAGTCAATCATTTCCAAAAGACAGTTTGAAAATCTGTAATTCAGCTGCTTTGGGGGTATAGATATGCCTAAATCCAAAGTTCACGCATCTTGGTATGTCTTTGAATTTGAAAGGATGACTACACACAGGATTAAGTTGTGTGTTAATTACTGAGTTTTGGGTTTTTTACTAAATCAACATAAAAGGAGAAGCTGAATTTAAAAAATTTTAAACTCTAATTGCTACAAAAATAACTTATGCTTGATTTATGTACTCCTAAGTTACAGTATAAATGATTATAAAGAAATTTGCAAATAGGCTTTCTGTAGAGACTCACCATATAGCTGAAATTTACAGAAGAACATGACTTGAAATGTGCTGGAGTACCAGGCTTTTCTCTTTAACCAGCTTCCAGAGCTCTCATGCCTGCTCAGCCAGCTCTGTGAATCACATCTTGGCCACCAGTGAGGCGACTCAAGTATTTCTTACAGGCAGTATCTTCACATCCTATTACACTATAGCATTTTACTATACAAATATTTCTTTGTATTTACTTAGCTGTCTAAAAGACCATTTCTCCAAAATCAATAGAGAGGTAGGAACAACACAGAAAATAACAGCCACTGGAAAAAAAGAGCAACCACAACATTTTGTCAAATAGAAAATGAAAACAGAATGTAAGGCTACATCCAGCAATTTACAATTCCTTGAAGGAGTGTTTCTTGCAATAAGTGATTCATAGATGATGCAAATCACACCCCTTCTGATTTTTGCTGTTGCCTTTATATTAAATTTCAGATGTGACAAGCTTGCTGGGTTGAACCCAAACGTAAAGGTCCATGTGGTTCCTTTCCCCCTTCTTCCTTTGACTTTTTATACTCTCAGAAATTTTAACAATGTATATACATTGCTTTTATTGTAGAATTATCTCTATTTAAAAACATATATTAGATACAAATATTAGATATTATAATGAATATATATCAAATAAAGATTATAATTTTAGTGTAGAGGAGATTGTTGGACTGAAAATGTTTCCAACCAACAAATTCATACTTCTTTCATACATTCTCTTTAGAGAGAACAAATATTAACCATAATTTTTTCTTTTTCTTTTTCTTTTTTTTTTAACCAGAGTCTCACTCTGTCACCCAGGCCGGAGTGCAGTGGTGCAACCTCGGCTCACTGCAAGCTCTGCCTCCCAGATTCAAGCAATTCTCCTGCCTCGGCCTCCCAAATACCGGGGACTACAGGCACCCGCCACCACACCGGGCTAATTTTTGATATTTTTAGTACAGACGGGGTTTCATCGTGTTAGCCAGGATGGTCTCAATCTCCTGACCTCGTGATCTGCCCGCCTCAGCCTCCCAAAGTGCTGGGATTACAGGCGTGAGCCACCACACCCAGCCGTAATTTTTCAGTATTATGTTCAGTAAGCCACAGTGAACATTGATAGGGGCTTACTCCCTTATAGAATATAAGCCCAGTGACTATTCTAGTTCATACATCACAATTAAGCCATTTCACATTGTTTTCTTATGTATTATGCACTTGAATTCCAGTTTCTTTGATTTGTAACAAAGAGGTGAAACATTAAACTTCTTAAAATTACATTTTTCTCCTCGCAAACTTGAGATAGTAATTCTCACAGGCTAAGTACAAACAACATTTTCCAAAGAATTCCACACTGTCTAGGAAAGAGGTCTGAAGTGAATATAAGAAAGGATGTAAATAAACTTAACAGGTTTCATATAAGTAAAATAAGAATAAAAGGGAATATATATTAACTTAAAGAATATTTCCTCCAAAAATCTGTAGAGAGGAGCAACACAGAAAATAACCACTGAATTAAAAGTGATCACAAGCACATTGTCATATAGAAAATTAAAATAGCATGTAGTCTGATTATAATAGGCAATTTGCAATTCCTTAAAATATATACTCACTTTTATACTTACATGCACACACACACACTCACACACATACCCACTAATCTGGAAATACTCTTTCACATTACTATTTAGAAAGGCAATGCTCAAATGTAGGGTCACTATTCACCTAGGGGTAGAAGAACCCCTGAGAAACACGGAAGACATCATGCAGAGTGTCCTTTTTTTTTTTGCCATTTCCACCCTTACTCTCCTCATCAAGTTCATTCCTCTCTGTCAGCCAAATCCTCCCACTGCATTAGGGCTCTGGACACCTCTTCTCTTCATCTTTTCCATCCCCATTTGTCCCCACCTACTGCATCAGGATGATCACAGCACAAGTCATAGGCAATGCCTGTATGTTAAGCAAGGCATATTTGCTAACAAAAGATACTCCCTGACTCTCTCCCTGACTCCATGAAATTTGTGAGTTTCTTACTCAGAGTCCATGGAGTCCCCCTTGTCAATACCTCCTGTACGTCTGCCTAGACTTCCCTACACTTTGTCCCTACAAATTTGAAGTCTACCCCTAGCAAGCATATGGTATAGCACAGCTTCCTCATGGTTCTCAATCAGTTGGGCAGGAGGAAAACACCAGACACAACCTGAGCCGGTCTAATTTCCTTCCCAGAGAAAGTGGAACTGAAAACAGGATAAAAAGTTAGGTTCCTCCCATATGGCTTGACCTGTGCCACAGCACTGAAGAGTTAGTTGTAAAGGCCATTGCTCTAACATGTGGATTGTAAAAAAGAGAAAGCCAGTAGTGAAACAGATGCTCAGAAAGAAGCAGAGATCAGAGAGGAGAGAGTCCTGATGGTCTTTCCAGGCCTTGGTTCCAGAAATGTCTGGGCCTAGCTGCATTTCTGCTCTTGGATTCTGTGAGCCACCTTCACATGATTTCTAACAAATTCCTCCTTATTTGCTCAAACTAGCTCAAGACACTTTACAGAGTTTTTTTCTTTTTTTGAAACCACAAGTAGCCTAAACCACACCCCTGAACTGAGAGAGGGATTTATTCTACTGTCTTATGATCAACATCTAATTATTGGCTGAAATGTCCAGCTTGCCAAACATCATGAGTTTGGCTAATACTGGAAATGCAACAATATTTCAAAGTCTATCATTTCCTGATGACTGTCAGATATAGCTTGGTGGGAGACAGCTACATGTCTCAGAGCATATTTCGCAGGAAGGGTCACTATGACTAAGTTAACCAGGATGGTTGCATGGAAGTCAGAATCCACTAAGGAATGTGTAACAACTCACCTGCCAAATCAGCCAGCCCTGTAAAGGGATGACACTGGAAATATAAAGAATATATATAAAGAAAAATATATATAAAATATATATATATATATTATATATAAAGAATATATAAAGAATATATATAAAGGAAATATAAAGAATAATATAAAGAAAAATAAATAAATAAATATGACTAAGTAAGCAGTTCCTTTTGATGTGTTCTTATCTTCTTTTGCTGGCAAAAAGTAGAACGTTAATAAATGTCTGTCAAATGTGCAACTAATAAACAGATTCTTCAAGTGTGTTGGGATTACTAGGAAAATTTCAGCAAAAGAGACTGGAAAAACATTTGTTATGGGAAGATGTTGGGAACTGCTTCAGTTGAAAGCGTTATGGGGTAAGGTAATTTGAGACTGATTTTTAAAATGGGCCAGACTGATAGAACTTCTTAAGGAATTGAAAATTCCCTAAGAATGAACATTTGTGTAAAAATAGTATTGCATATTTTTCACTTTTTTATTTCAACATAGCATTAATATTTTAGTATTATTCATATTATTTGAGATGGTATTTCTAGTGAGTCATATCTGTAACTTGCTAGTAGAGATGAAGGAAAAGCATCGCTTAATAAAAATTCATAATGCCACCATTGCTAGAAACTCATCTATTCCTTACTATTAGGGGAGGTGTGTCTAAAATTATTAGCCTTATAGATTGTTTTGTTAAACATATACAGTTACTTCCATGCCATAGTAACTTCAAAGTAGTATTGCCAAATTAAGCAGTCATAGGTGTACAATTTAGGGAAATTAGATTTAAAAACGGACTTCATATATATCTAGCCTCAAATTCTAATTTGACAAGTGGACCCTGAGAGGTTAATAATAGTTTCAGCTCATCCAAAGTTCAAACTCAGTTTTCCCAGTTTCCAACCTACTATATATTTTATATTCTTTAAGACTTCCTCTATGATTATAATTTAAGCCCCTTTTCTAAAAGTTCTCAAAGCTAACCTGCTGGTTTTAGTAATCCAAAAAATTTTCATATTATTTTTAATGATATTTTAGCCACTATTTTTGCAAGTTTTTTTAAATTGGCAGAAAAACAATTCAAAACAAAGAGTGAATGCACAGATGAATTCATAGATGGCTCTGCAGCAGTTGGCAATAGTGTGTGTGTGTGCAGGTGGGGAGAGTGGAGGACAGTGGTCGGGAGAAGACAGACAGAGAGATTAGTATCAGCCAAGTAGAAATGTCGTAGTTCTCAGTTTCCTCATTCATTGGTTAACATGGTTATTAAATGCCAGCAATGTTGACACATTGACACGGTGCCTTTCTTCAACAAACTTAGAGTCTAAGTAGAGAAGGCCTATGACAAAAAGGAAAACAAATAACTGGATATAAAGATAAATATTCAGAAAATTATTTGCTGGTTTTGAATCCTCAACAGGATGATATTGAGAATAAATGGGAGACCGACTGAGACATCATCAAAAGAAATCACACAAATATATTTATAAATGGTGTAAGAGCTAAGAGGGCCACATACAAGGTCTTGTGAGAGTACTTGACCTAGTCTGAGGCATCAGACAACTCTTCCTTGCAGGAAGGACTATTTTAAATCCATACCAAAGGATGAAAAGGAGTTGGCCAGGTGGAGAGAATGGATGGAGGAGAACTCCATACCCATCCTAAGCTTAGAAGACATGAGGTGCATCCAACACCTAGGCAAAAGCCAGGCAGTGGAGAACAGGAGAACCATAAGGAGCAATATAGGCAGACAAGATGAGGTGAGATTCACCTCATATGGGGTCGTAAGGAGGGAGAAACCTGTGTTACTGATGGAGTTAATCACATGGGCTCTGTATCAGTTTTCTATGCTACATGACAAATTACCTCAGACTTGGTGTCTTAAAACAATAACCATCTTTTAACTCACATTTCTGTAGGTCTGACCAGGCACTGTAGCTCACACCTGTAATTCCAACTACTTGGGAAGCTGAAGCAGAAGGATTGCTTGACGTCAGGAGTTTGAGACTAGCCTGGGCAATATAGTGAGACCTCATGTCTAAAAAAAAAAAAAATTTTTCTTTTTTGAGATGGAGTCTCGCTCTGTCGCTAGACTAGAGTGCAGTGGCACGATCTCGGCTCACTGCAAGCTCTGCTTCCCAGGTTCAAGTGATTCCACTGGCTCAGCCCCCTGAGTAGCTGGGGCTACAGGTATGTGCCACCACACCCAGCTAATTTTTATATTTTCTCTAGAAACGGGGTTTCACCATGTTGGCCAAGATAGTCTCAATCTCTTGACCTCGTGATCTGCCTGCCTCTGCCTCCCAAAGTGTTGGGATTATAGCTGTGAGCCACCATACCTGGAGTAAAAAAATTTTTTTAATTAGCCATATATGGTGACACACATCTGTAGTCCCAGCTATTCTGGAAGCTGAGAAGGGAGTTCACAAATACTGGACGCCCAGGAGTTCCAGGCTGGAGTAAGCTATGATCATGTTACTGCACTCAACCTGGGTGACAGAGTGAGACTCTGTTTCTAAAAATCAGTCAATCAATCAATCCAGCATGGCTCAACTCGGTTCTTCTACTCAGGGTCTCACAAGACCAGAGTGAAGGTGTCAGCTGGGAAGTGCTGGGGAAGAATTTCCTCCAAGTTCTTTCAGGTGGAAGGCATAATCTGCCTCCTTGGGGTTGTAGGTCTGAGGTCTCTGTTTCCGTGCTGTCTGTCAGCTGGATGTTACCATTAGTTCTTCCAGGCCATTGACATTTCTTCCCATGTGCCTCCCTCAATCTTTAGAGCAGCAATCCACAAAGTCCTTCTGCCTCGCTGAATCTCTGTGACTTCTGCCAACAGGCAAAGAAAATTCTCAGCCTTGAAAGGGCTTGTGTGATTAGGTTCATCCCATTCAGGTAATTTCTCTCTTAAGGTTAACTAATTAGAAACTTAAATTACATTTGCAAAATTTATTTGGCCATGTAATATATCATAATCATGGGAATAACACCAGGGAGCAAAGGTCACATGGGCCATTTAAAATTCTGTCTACCACAGGCTCTAAAGATAAACCAAGGCTTCAGATTCCGACAGCACTATTAACCATCTCTGGAACTTGGGCATGTTAAGTAGACGTCCTCATCAATAAAATAATAAAAGTATAAAGCTCCTTCATAAGCTTGCTGCATTAAATGAAATAATGTTTACAGAATGCTCAATAGAGCACTTGACTAGTTCAGAGCTCAGTAAATGTTAAGTATTATTTTGAAAAGAAATTTGAACCCTGTTCTATGAACAAAAAGGAAGGGGTTACATTAGCTTTTGTATAAGAGATGGAGTAAAGCTATTGAAGGAATAATAAAGATAGGTTACAAATAACTAAATCCCAAAAAACTACCATAAATTCCTCCCCCAAGTTAGTTTTAAACTATTGCATTCCTACCCTTTAGTAAATTTTAAACATAAATGTAATTTACATTTTGAGCTAAGTGTGGGAAAGTCTTTCCAGCATTATATGTCTTATGCATGACTAACAAGAAACAGTGTGCATAATGGTCAAAATTAAATGTCCTGTATCAGACTTCCTAGGTTTCCATCTCCCCATTACCCCTATCAAGCAGGAAACCTTAGGCAAGTTACTTGGCTTCTCCATGCCTCAACTTTCTCATCAGAATAATGAGGGTAATACTGAAACCATCCTTGCAAAATTATAAAAATGAGAGAAACCTAATTAGCTGACTCCATTTTGCTTCTAATCTCACAAGCTAACCACCTTTGCTTATTCTTGTACATAGACCAGGATAACTATGGGAATAATTTAGTTTATGCTGTAACCTTATAGCAAGAATGATTATAGTCTCTTCCCAAAACTAACCCTTCCCTTGTTAGGCACTGAAACCGCATTTTTACAACTATAATAGTGGTCTGAATTCCGCTACAATATAGGCATAGTTAAACAGTAACCGGTCATTGTTCCCTAACTTGCTGTTTTATAATTGCTTACTGCTCAGGAGACACATAGCCAGTGATCACAAGATCTGTAACTTCTCCAGTTCCTCCTATAGGTAACATTGCTATTATGAAACTTAAGACTGGCATTTCAGATCAGATCAGATCACTCAGATGCCTTGTGATTATGAAACTCCTTCTCTGCTGCAATGCCTGTTGTTTCACTGTATTGGCTTTTTCTGTGCAGCAGCCAAGAAGAACCTGTTGGGCTGTAACAATACTGTCCCTACCCCATGGAATTAATGTAAGAATTCTATGAAGTGATAACTGTAAAGCACTTAAACATGTATCTGGCTCACATTTTCCACTCAATCAATGTTAGCTGTTAGTATATGTAAGATGCAACAGGCCTAAATACAGGTCTTTTTAAAAAATTTTGTGGAAACATAGTAGGTGTGTATGTTTATGGGGTACATGGGATGTTTTGATACAGACATGCAAAGTGAAATAAGCACATCATGGAGAATGGGGTATCTATCCCCTCAAGCATTCATCCTTTGAGTTACAAACAATCCACTTACACTCTTTATTTTGAAACATACGATGAAATTGTTATTGACTATACTCACTATGTTGTACTATCAAATAGTAAGTTTTACTCATTCTTTCTCTTTTGTGTGTGTGTGTATGTGTACCCATTAACAATCTCCACTTCCCCACCAGCCTTCCACTACCCTTCCCAGCCTCTGGTAGCCATCTTTCTACTCTCTATGCCCATAAGTTCAATTGTTTTGATTTTTAGATTTCACAAATATGTTAGAACATGCGATGTTTGTTTTTCTGTGCCTGGATTGTTTCACTTAACATAATTATCTCCAGGTCCATCCACATTATTGTAAACGACTGAATCTCATTCTTTTTTATGCTGAATAGTACTCCACTGTGTATATGTACCACATTTTCTTTATCCCCATTCATGGACTTAAACTTAAACTTAAACTTAGGTTGCTTCCAAATCTTAACTATTGTAAACAGTGCTACAACAAACAAAGGAGTGCAGATATCACTTCGATACATGGATTTCCTTTCTTTTAGGTATATACCCAGCAGTGGAATTGCTGGATCATATGGTAGCTCAATTTTTAGTTTTTTGAAGAGCCTCCAAATTGTTCTCCATACTGGTTATACTAACTTACATTCCCACCAACAGTGTACAAGTGTTCCCTTTTCTCCACATCCTTGCCAGCATTTGCCTATCTTTTGGACATAAGCCATTTTAACCAGGATGAGGTGAAATCTCATTGTAGTTTTGACTTCCATGTCTCTGATGAACAATGATTTTGAGCACCTTTTCATATGCTTCTTTGCCATTTGTATGTCTTTTTTTGGTAAATGTCTATTTAAATCTTTTATCCAGTTGTGATCAGATTATTATATTTTTTTCCTATGGAGTTGTTTGACCTGCTTATATATTCTTGTTATCAATCCCTTGTCAGATGGGTAATTTGCAAACAGGCCTTTTTTTTTTTTTTTTTGAGACCGAGTTTCACTTTGTCACCCAGGCTGGAGTGCAATGGTGCGATCCTGGCTCACTCCAACCTCTGTCTCCTGAGTTCAAGTGATTCTCCTGCCTCAGCCTCCCAAGTAGCTTGGATTACAGGTGCCTGCCACCATGCCCAGCTAATTTTTGTATTTTTAGTAGAGACAGTGTTTCACCATATGGGCCAGGCTGGTCTCAAACTCCTGACCTCAGGTGATCCACCTGTCTCGGCCTCCCAAAGTGCTGGGATTACAGGCATGAGCCACTGCACCTGGCCCTAAATACAGGTCTTAAAGTCACCTACTCCTCTATGTATGGTTTTCACAGACATGATCATAGTTTTCTAGAGCTCCAAGTTTGCTAGCTTCCTAAGGAGGACTGATATAGTCTTGCCTATACACAGTCTACAATTTCTGCTGTGAATTTGGCTTAGCTGATATCTTCATCTGCATGATGAAAAGATTTACAATCTGAACTTGGAAGCTGATGCTAATCAATATTGAGAAAGTTAAAGAAGGTGGACTTTGGTTATAGTCATTTATTATATCTTTTGTTTGTTCCTAAAAACTCTAGAAAAATGCTTTGCATAGACTGCATATTCTATAACCCTTTCACAAGTCAGTTTTTCCCTTATAGAACACTTTAGAGTCTATAATTGCATTTATATACTTGGCACCTAACCCATGGGAAGTGGGCACAGATATTGTCCAGTGTGATGGAGGAGGAAACAGGCTCAGTGAGAATGAGTGGCTTGTGTCATGATTAACCCCTCACATGCTGCAACAGAGGTTTGTGATCAAGCCTAGAAAAGAGAAAAGAGGTGGGGAAAGCAAAGGGAATCCAGACATATAGGGACATCAGATCAGCTCCAGTTCCTCCAGTCCTAAATTTGAGTTTATGTTGCTAAGCACACAAAGTTTTGACATCCAGAAAAAGTCAGCTCGAGGGATCCTGAACAGAGTTAGGGCCAGAGAGGCATAAAGCAGAGACCAGAAAACATCCAAGCTGGTAGAAAAAGAAAATTTAGTCCAGATGGAGTAGAGAGCAAGATCTGTCCTCTAAGGAGAAGAGATTGGGAAGAACTAGGACCAGCATCCCACCTTCTTGGCACAGAAAGGCTGAGAGAGAACCCAGAAGGTGCAGCAATCTCCAGATTTGTTGCAGACCTATTGACAAGAGATACTCACTCTATGGAAACTACTAAAACAAGCTACTAAATAGCACCCCCGCTATTTCAGCTATCAACTGAGTCCTTCATTTGTGTAGATAGGATCACTAGTCATTTGAGGAAAATCAATGGCATGAAAGAAAAAGACATGAACAAACAGAATGACCCCAAAGGAGACAAATAATAGGAAATGAGAAGGTGCAGGAAAATTTCTAGAACTTACCATAAAGAGACAAAAATGGTGAGATAGCTAAAAGACATAAGAATAGAGCCTAGACATTCTATATCCATCTGAAAGATGCCCCAGACAGAGTGAAAGAAGAAAACGAGAGAAAAGAGAGGCTAGGCACGGTGGCTCACGTCTGTAATCCCTGCACTTTGGAAGGCCAAGACAGGTGGATCACCTGAGGTCAGGAGTTCGAGATCAGCCTGGCCAACATGGTGAAACCCCATCTCTACTGAAAATGCAAACATTATCTGGGCTTTGTGGTGCGTGCCTGTAATCCCAGCTACTCGGGAGGCTGAGGCAGGAGAATCGCTTGAACCTGGGAGGTAGAAGTTGCAGTGAGCCAAGATCGCACCATTACACTACAGCCTGGCAACAGAGTGAGACTCTGCCTCAAAGAAAAAAGAAGAAATAATCTAAAACAATAGTAAAAGGTCATTAACGATCATTTCTCTGAACTGAAGAAATGATGGAGAATTATGACTGCCAAGGCAGGCCTGGCTCCAACCTGGACATCTGTTACAAGAGCCTCCAAGGCACAAACTGCTAGACTTTCTAGATTTTCTGAACTCAGAGCACAAAAAGAAAAACAGGAGCGTATCCTACCTGAAAAGGTGAGCTATGCCCATTAAGAAATGTCATTTTTTAAAAATCTCCGTAATGTTAATGCTTTTCGTTATTTGAAAACTGAAGGGGATTTTAAGAAACTAAAATATTTTGTTTTGAAACAATATTTCTTTAAACTTTGGCATTTGCATTTAATGCTTTTCTGTTAAATTCAAATACATTTAAATTTATTTTTTAAAGTTGATAGTGGATAGAGAAATTTAATAGAGTTTGAGAAGTCATAGTTAAAGAATGGAGCACAAGAAAAGGAAAGGAAAAGTGTAAAGAAATCTGCCTCTGGTATGATTTGAGGACAGCTTGTAAGGGTCTTTGGGTGTCCACCAGGGAAATCTCTTCAGTGAGTGAAACTCACTGCTGCATTATAAATTCCTTTATGTTAAATATTGGCAATTCCCAGTGTTTGCCTTTCGAAATATAAATATTATATTGTATTCCTGGCAGGACTAGTACATTAAATATTTCACATCTTAGTTGAACCAATGTCCTTGGTAATAGAAAACTGTCTTCAAACTCCACTAAACATTATAATTACTATGGGAGCTTTAAAAAAATATATATGCAAGTTCACAGGCTCCCCAAGAGACATACCTACAATGAGGCATCATGGTGAAGTAGAAAACAACGAGACTCAGAGAGGCTTGGGTAAAGTTACCCTTCTGCCACTAATTGGGTTAACTCAATCAAGTTTCTTTAGCCTTACTTTGCTTTCTTTCAAAAATAAAGTAATGGCCAGGTGCGGTGGCTCATGCCTATAATTCCAGCACTTTGGTAGGCCTAGGTGAGAGGATCACCTGAGGTCAGGAGTTCAATACCAGCCTGGCCAACATGGTGAAACCCCGTCTACTAAAAATGCAAAAGTTACCCGGGCATGGTAGCATGCACCTGTAGACCCAGCTACTTGGAAGACTGAGGCAGAACTGCTTGAACTGGGAGGCAGAGGTTGCAGTGAGCCAAGATCACACCACTATACTCCAGTCTGGGTGACAGAGTGAGACTTTGTCTCAAAAAAATAAATATTGCTACTGACCTTACAAAAATGTAGAGGATTAAATAAGAGATGTACAATGTCTGGCACTTATTTGTTTGTTCAATTAATGATAGTGAAATTCCTACTAATTTTATTTGGGGCCAGGTTTGAAGCTTTTAAAAGCACTTACTATTTGTAATAGCTTCGAAATAACAGTATCCTAAATATTCAACCAACATACCCGGAGTACATCATCAATCCTCTTGTTAACCATTCCTTCAAAGACAATAACTGGTAATTCTTCTAAAAGTTTAGCTATTTGAAATTATAAGTCTCTTTGCTCCAAGGTGTCATGATTAAAAAGAGATTCAATGCCACACTGGTGAGGCCTGCTCCTTTGAAGTTCATCCAGAGAAAGAAAACCACACCCAAGGAACACTGCTCCAGTTTAGTCATGCCCTGGGGATAAACCAGCTGAATCCGGAGTAAAGCAGTGGGAATAAGAATATTAACAACTATTTAATAAAAACACATTAGGTGCAAAGCAACCAAATATCTCATATACCTTTATTTGGCCACATTCCCCCTATTCCATCTTCCAAATCAGGCAATTGGAAATCTTTGGGGTAGTATTATGGTCAAAGTGGATGAGTTGAATGAAACACTTCAGAAGGCTATTAAATAGGAGGTGTCCAGAAAAATGAATTTAAGTTAGCATATTTTCTGCATTAGTACTTTGCCCTTCTCATTTTTCATTTATCTTCATGGTGGTTTCATTGTGTTCTAGAATGCATGTTTGATTTTTTAGTTTCCAAACATTTTTCTTTTAAATATTTCTAATCTAATAGGGTTTTTTTCTATTAATTCTCATGTTATGTGAGGTTGCTATCAGGTTTTTAAGTGACTTTTCCATGGTGTATAGATTTGCTTACATTATTGAGGAACAATGATTTAGGATGACAGTTTATTTTCTTCTTAGGTGTATCTTTAAATGTCTTCTTAAAAGCACATATCTTAAGCCAGGTGCAGTGGTGCAGCTACTTGGGAGGCTGAGGCAGGTGGAGTACTTGAACCCAGGAGTTTGAATCCAGCTTGGGCAATATTATGAAACCTCATCTCAAACAAACAAACAAACAAACAAAAAACTATATACTTTGTTAGAGAAATATGTTAAAATTATGCTCATTTGTATGTCTTTTCCTCTTTAAATTCTATAATGGAATAGTGACTCAAAAGTATACACTTTTTTTAAGTATTCTATAAATACTTTCCAGAAGTATGACCTCTTATATGACATTAGTTATACATGCAAAAGACGCTCTTCACAGAAGAGATGTTTCAGCTGAGTGTAGAAAGGCAAGCTGGATCATCCAGTGGACAGGTTAGGGAAGGACATTTCTGATGGATGGAACAGTATTTGCAAAGGAACGATGAAACTACTAATAACATCTGGGGAACTGCCATGATAGTGCACGGGGTGGGAGGTAAGTGCATGTGTGTATATGTAGAGCGTGTGTGAGGGGTAGGAATGGTGGGGAGCAGGGTCTTTGACACTGAAGTGTGGTAGAGTGAGAAGGAGCTAATAGAAGACTGTAGACAGATAACACAGAAATAAGTGGAAGACCAGGAGGTGGTTAACATTTAAAAAACAACAAAGGAGGGGCTGTGACCAAAGTTCTAGTGTTTGTTTTTTGTTTGTTTCATTTCTGATACTTCATCTTTATTGCCATTTGAACATTATTACTTAGTATTACTTTTTGGACTAATCTATAAAGTCTTGTGGGTTGCAATTGTGTTTGTTTTCTCCTTAATACTCTTGGCACAACCTTAACTCTTGTGGGTACGTGCACTACATTCAGTAAACTGAAATAAGTTAAAACCTAGTGCTTCAGACTAAGTGCCATCAATTGAAATCAGTGGCCAATTCCTTGGTTTCAGGGATGCTTGGTTTTCCTCCTGTATCGATAGCCAGTCATTAATTCTGCAATTGTATATATTTTTTATCATAGCGAAATACACATAAGACTTGCCACCTTCATCGTTTTTAAGTGTACAGTTCAGTAAAGTATATTCACACTGTTGTACAACAAATCTTCAGAATTCTTTTCATCTGGCAAAACCGAAAATCTGCATCCATTAGACAACTCCCTGGTCCTCTCCCTCAGCCTCTGGCAACCAACATTCTTCTGTCTCTATGAATTTGACTACTTTAGGAAACTCATGTAAGTGCAATCGTACAGTATTTGTCTTTTTGTGACTGATTTATCAGGATTCATCCATGTTTTAGCAGGTATGAGAATTTTCTTCCTTTTTAAGGCCAAATAATATTCCATTGTATATGCATACCACATTTTGTTTATCCATTCATCTGTCCATGGACACTTGAGCTGCTTCTACCTTTTGGCTATTGCAAGTAATGCTGCTATTAACATGGATTTACAAATATCTCTTTGCGTTCTTACTTTCAATTCTTTTGGGTATATACTGGAAGTGGAATTGCTGGATCATATCGTAATTCTCTATTTAATTTCTTTGAGGAAATGCTTCTGTAGAACTGGTACTCTAATATACTGCTATTGGAAATGTGAAATTGTGCAACCACTTTGGAGAACAGTTTGGCAGTTTCCTAAAAAGTTAACACGTATCTACCATATGACCCAGCCATTCTGTTCCTAGTTATTTACCCAAGATATATGAAAACATATGTCCCTACGAATGTTCAGATGAGCTTTATTCATGACAGCCAAAAACTGGAAAACCCCAGATGTCCATCCATCAACATCTGCATAGACAAGCAAATGGATAAACTGTGGTATAGTCACAGAATAGAATAACAACTTTGTTTTATAAAGGGATAAAAAATAGATACATGCTGCAACATGGATAAATCATAAAATAATTATGCTGAGGGAAAGAAACCAGATTTTAAAAAAGAATACATACGATTATTTTTCTATAAACTTTTAATAAATGCAACCCAACTGTGTTGGTTAATACTGAGTGTCAACTTGATTGGATTGAAGGATACAAAGTATTGATCCTGGGTGTGTCTGTGAGGGTGTTGCCAAAAGAGATTAACATTTGAGTCAGTGGACTGGGGAAGGCAGATCCACCCTTAATCAGGTGGGTAAAATCTAATCAGCTGCCAATTAATATAAAACAGGCAGAAAAACATGAAAAGAGAGAGAGACGGGCTTAGCCTCCCAGCCCACATGTTTCTCCCATGCTGGATGCTTCCTGCTCTCAAACACTGGACTCCAAGTTCTTCAGCTTTGGCACTCGGACTGGCTTCCTTGCTCCTCAGCTTGCAGACAGCCTATTGTGGGACCTTGTGATCATGTAAGTTAATACTCCTTAATAAACTCCCATATCCTATTAGTTCTATCCCTCTAGAGAAGCCTGACATAGTGACAGAATGCATATCAATGGATGACGAAGAGGAATGAGGAAGGAAGAGGAAGGGATTACAATGAGGCATGAGGAAACTTTTGGGGTGATAGATATTTATTGTCTTGATGTGGTGATAGTGTTATGGGTATCTACATATGTCAAAACAACAAATTTTACACTTTAAGAATGTGCAGTTTATTGCATGTGAGTTGTATCTCAGTAAAGCTGCTAAAAATTTTGTGGTCACAATAAATAACAAACATGAAATTATTAAGCATTAAACTGTACATTATTGAGTTAAAACATTTGGGTAAGTAGGATAAATGTGAATGTCATTTAAAGTCTTCCTCCTTATGAGAAATCATAACATTAACAATCCCCTTTTATTGGAGTTGGAATGGAGACGGGGGCTGTGGAACAGAAATGATATCTAAGTGACTGTCTCCTCAGAGGAAAGGCTGAGAGAAATTAAATCATTTGCCAAAGGTCATCAGCTAATCAGAAAGAAACAAGATTTGAAGCCAGGCTTACCGATGCTGGACACCACTCATTTGCCCTCCAGATCCCCTTCCCATCCTCCCTATGCTGCCTATGCCTTGGGAGGCTGACCTATATAGACTGCATCATTGATCTAGGTTTCCCATTAGGTTTGGCCGCTGATGAGCACCAGCAGGATATGAGGAGGAAGGAGGTGATGTCAGTGCGTTCATTCTCATCAATTCTTCTTGGACTCACTTCCAGGGTCATGTCAGGTGAGCCTCTTCACAGTTATCTCCCTTCAGTCCTCCTCACCTTTCCAGATTAGAGGAACTCGCCTTTGTTAATAGCCTTGGGATGCTGCACTACCTCTCATGGTTTCCTTCCAACCTGCAGAGACCTTTATAAACAGTCCCTTCACATTACCTACATTGAGTCTGCCATCTGTTTTCTGTCAGGACGCTGATCTGTACAATCATAAAAGAAACCCATCTCTTTCTCACTGTAGTTTGATGAGGAGGCATCATTTTTGCCAAGTGCAAGATCAGTTTTGGTGGCACAATGTCTATATAGAAAGGCACCGAAAGCTGATTAGAGAGAAAGGGGTTTAGGGGAGTTATTCTGAAGCTGCATTTGCAGAGGAAGCAGAGCGTTTTTCCTTGGATTGAATGCTTATTGATGGATGTTTGTGGGGGCTTAGTGCCACTACTGGCTAAGAGCCTCTAAAGGCAAACTGGTCCACCAACTTACTCCACTTGATCCCATATCTGAATCTCCATAGCTACAGGCAAGACCAGTAAGAAAAATAACACTTACTTCTTATCACTGGTTTGCCATTGAAACTACAACCAACTACTCACCTTCTGACACTTATATAACCTGAAGCCAATGTACCTCCAGGAAACTATGATACACTTACATATGATTCACATTATATACTTGCATAATGATTGGTGATGAACAGCTATAAAGTCTCCTTTTTCTGTTGAGATAGGCACTAAATCAATGAAACTCTTTTTTCCTGTACCATTCAGTTCTTCTGGAGGTCATCAGTGAAGTCAATTTCCCCCTCTAATTCCACATTCCTTCCACTCACAGAATGTGCCCAATGGCGCAGGAAATGCTCAAGGGTTTTTTGGCATTAAGGTGAGTGAAGTTTTCATCAGTGCGTGTGAAAAAGGCCCTGACACAACACAAAAAGGCCAGGGGATTTCTAAATCTAGCACTTAGAACTTCACCAAGAAGTATTTGCCCGTGCCAAAAATATACATTGGCAACATGCTTTCCTTCTCCCTCCCTACCACCCCACACGTTTCCGTGAGTAGAAATGTTTTATCCCTTTCCCCAACTACTCACAGGCTAGCACACTCCATGGCAGAAATGCAGAAAGAGGGCAGGCCCTGAGTTTTTATGACACAGGCCTCCCTAATATATTCTTCCCCCGACCATCCACCTTAGGGAACTCATTCAAAGGGAACATGCATTTGGAAATGTAGGCTCATGCTTGTCTGTAAGATTTTTACCGCAAGGGAAAGTGTGGTTGCCAACAATGAACTGGCACCCATATATTTTAAGCTCTGCCCTTTCCAGCAGTTCAGCATGTGTCTCACCACAAAGCCAACCCACATTTAGGTAGATTGAGCTTAAGGAGAAGAGAGAAGATCAAATACCTTTTGTTCCCAGTAGGCTAACTACTCTAAACAGCAACACCCTGCATTGGCATGCTGAGGCACAGTCACAAGCCACAACTGTGGTTCTTAAACTGATGCCAGGAACTGAAAGGAAACACACACACGCGCGCACACACACATACTCACAAAGCTCTACTGTGGAGCAGCAGCAGAAGGAGGGGGTGGCTGCAGATGAGATATTTGATTCATGCTGTCTTTTATTCACAGTCTAATGTATCACTTTAGCTTCTAAGATTTGCCTCATAGGGACTACGTTTTACATGCCCCTGTGTGAGTGTGTGTGTGTCCCACTCAAATCTATTGGCCTCTGCAACTGTAATGATCTAGTCTGCAATCTTTTCCTAAGGTCTCTCTTCTGGTTTTTGTAGAAATGACTTCATTGTTTCATTAGCTGGAAAATCTGGATCTGATCTTTGAAAGAAGGATTTGGAACATAGTGACTGTACCTTTAATGAAAAGATTAACAATGCTTAGGAGCTGAATTGCCCTGGATTTGTTTAGAATAGGCCTTGCATTTTGCTTTTTTGAGGAGGAACTTACATACCAAGTCTTGTCCTGGATTTATATGCCATTCCGATCTCCTCGCCCATGTTCTAAATAAAGGTAGTGTGTGACTATATGTTTGAAATAAGAAATAACTCCAGTGTGCTATGCTTTGTTTATAAAAACGAATGCTAGACATTTTCCTGGATCTTTGTGAGATATGACATCCTATACTGATGCCCTTTCTGTAATCACAACGCTAACCACTTCCAGCCCCTGGTATTGTGTTGCAGCATTTTGATGATGTTTAGCTTTAAACTTATTAAAGAACCATGTCCCGCTTGATTATCCTTTTTCCTGCATTGCTGGCAGAGCACATGCCATCCTAGTCTACACAGGATTACACATACTTCCACTGATTTTGCTGGCTGAGCGTCGGGGATGCAGATTGGCCAGGCATCCTCAGTCGGTCCTTTTCCTAATTTGGTACTACTGTCAGCCTGTCCCTGGCAACTCTATGACACCCCACTCACTCCTCGGGTTGCTCACCAGGGGAGGGGACATGTGCGACCCAGTCCTGTTGCTGAGGAAATGAAGCACATTCATTTACGCCGCTCACAGCCGAAAAAGGCCAAGACAAACAGTGACACAGCACACTGAACGCTGCTGAAACATTGAGACATTCTCCCAGTCTGGGACTCCTGCCCTGGGAGTCCTAAATTTATAAGGGTGGTTTTCTCCCTCCCTTTTTCCTTCATTCTCCTTCCACTCCCAAATTTGCCAGTTATCAATACCAGCACTCCAGAAGAAAGATATTTTTAATCATGAGATTTAAAGATTGCACAGGGCTTGACAGTCATCTAGAACAGCTTCCACACTGCTCTGAGGAGTTCCCACCCCTGCCCCCACCCCATCCTTCCTCCCAGCCAGGGAAGGAGAGAGGAAGGTGAGCTCCAGGTCCCCCAACCCCTTCAATGAGGGCAGCTCTGCCTTGATCTTTTGATATATTAATATTAAGGCTCCTTAAAAGAGTTCCTTTGTCAGACAATTCTGTAATTTAAAAATAAAAAATAAAAAAGTTGGCCAGGCACAGTGGCTCATGTCTGTAATCCCAGCACTTCGGGAGGCCGAGGTGGGCAGATCACGAGGTCAGGAGATTGAGACCATCCTGGCTAACATGGTGAAACCCCTTCTCTACTAAAAATACAAAAAATTAGCTGGGTGTGGTGGTGGAAGCCTGTAGTCCCAGCCACTCGGGAGGCTGAGGCAGGAGAATGGTGTGAACCCAGGAGGCGGAGCTTGCAGTGAGCCGAGATTGAGCCACTGCACTCCAGCCTGGGTGACAGAGCAAGACTCCATCTCAAAAAAGAAAAAAGAAAAAAAAGTTTGGGAACCACTCAGGTTGGAGAAGGGAGTGATCCCAAGATCCAAGTCAGCTGGACCAGGACCTGTAAGTATCCACCTCCTCAGCCTCATGGTTTTCCCACCACAATCCCTTCTCTGGAGAAACTGGATCAATCAAATGTTACATTGATCGGTAGCTATACCACAGAAACCACAACCACCCTCCCACCCCATGCTTTATAACAACCCTGGCCATGCCTAGGAAAAGTGCCCAGTGGAGCCCTTGTCCTCATTCTTGTGGGGAGCAACAGGCTATGGCGGCCAATTCCTACCTCCAGATATTTGGCCCTAGATTACGAGACAAGAAGTATTTAAAGCTAAACATGCTTGGAATTGGGCAGCATTAGTAGCCAAGGGTCTATGAAAGTGCTCGTAGATGCCCTGATTAAACCCCCGCAAACACACACACATCCCAACACCTGCTGAGAGGGGGCACCTCTTCCGGCCCCATCCTTCTCTAAGACAGAGTCTAAAGAAGAGAGTTTCACTGCCACTACACCTAGGAGAGCCAGCCTGGTTGGAATTTGCTTCCTCCTCTCCCGCTGTCCCTTTGTATCCCTGCCCTTCCTTCCTCCCAGGCTAGGAATTCCTGGTCTCCTACATTGGCACAGCTTCCAGCTACCCTTTCTGCCACGTACAGGAAGAAAGAAAGAGCTTTCTCCGCTCGCTCATAAATATTCACTGAATGCCTTGTTGTCTTCTCACGTTCCTTCCCAGGTGAAAACCATACCTCTGAAAATGATTAAGGTCATCATTTGCCTCAGAAGCAGCCTGGGCTTCCCCTACTCAGGGTCTAGCAGGCCTCTGTTCAGCAGAAAGTGCTGGCCTGTCTAGGAATTAGAAAGACTTGGCTTCCTGACTGGGACACAGCCCAGAAGAGTCCATCAGGCTCCCTTCCATGCCTCTAGAGGATTAATTCCAGAGGGGAGCCTGGAAACACAGAACAATTCCATCAAGACTTACCTGTTACCCTCTTCCCAAGGGGACCATGGAAAATAATGTCCCAAAGGAGAGCACAGAACTTTTTTCCCTACTCTATTCTCAAGCTTGAAATCCCAGAGAAGCAAAAGAAAATATAACAGAAGGTCAGTCTGAAAAGCGAATCGCAAATTCCAAAGTCAAATCCTCATCATCTGAAGTCTCAGGGACAGCTTTTGCATCCCAAATTAGGGGCTAAGGGGAGGGTGTGGACTTCAGACTGGCCCTAAGAAGAGGTCTTACTGCAGGCTTCCTGCAGGCAAAGTTACAGGGCATTCTGAGGCAATCATCTTTTGTTTTGTGGAGGAAACATACTATTTGCCTAACTTACCTGGAAGAGGAGCATATGAGTCCATTCTCATAGTGCTATGAAGAAATACCTGAAACGGGGTAATTTATAAAGAAAAGAGATTTAATTGACTCACAGTTCGCATGGCTGGGGAGGCCTCAGGAAACTTACAATCATGGCAGAAGGTACCTCTTCATAGGGCAGCAGGAGAAAGAATGAGTGCCTGCAGGGGAAATGCCAGACGCTTATTAAACCATCAGATCTCGTGAGACTCACTCGCTATCACGAGAACATGGGGGAAACGCCCCCCAGATTCGATTACCGCCACCTGGTTCTGCCCTTGACACACACAGGGATTATGGGGACTACAATTCCAGATGAGATTTTGGGTGGGAACACAGCCAGACCATAGAGTTAAAGTGAGGCTTTTCCCTTTGGGTCACGTGTGGCACCTGGTTTCTTATGGAAGCCATTGCCCTCTGCATTTGAATGGGGCAGGGGATAAAGGTGGGCTCCAATCACCTCTGTCCTTCCGTCTCCCACTTTGGAATCCTGTCTCCTTTCTTTTGTCATAAATAACCTTCTTACCTTAATGCCTTGTGTCAGAGCTGCCAACCTGGCATGAGAGGTTTACTGCTCCCCTTACTTTCCATTTGGGGATCTTAAGGTGATTCCTCAGATGAAAAATTATTTTCTTTGTGCTTTTGTTTTAAAAAAGATGGAGTTTGAGGCTCTGCTAATGGCCCCACAAAGTGGCTGGGCGATGACTGGTTTCCTGGCATCTCCGTGCAGGGAGATTCCTAAACGTGTCCTTCATTCTTCCACAGTCAGGCAGCAGCATTGGGAAGACTGTGGTGTTTAGCTGCTCTCCTCCTGCCATGCACAGCCTCCAGGCAGCCATTCCTTTGTTACCTGTCCTGCCACTGAGTCATCAAAGTGTCACACTTTTAAAAAGAAAAGTGTATCTCCTAAAGACATTCAATTGATTGCGGAGCTTTTGTCTGGTCATTCTTTTCAGGGGCTTGATGCTTTATGTAGTTTCCATTCAAAAGGCTCTTTAGCCTGTCATGCTGTCATAGTGGGCCTGGGGAAAGACATGTGTTTGCATTTGTATGTCAGCTCCTGACACTTGTATTTATTTGTACATATGTATTTTGTTTGTTCAAATAAATGTTTCATCAGACGTGGAGTACAGTAGGGAGACTCGGAGAAGGAGCTGGTACAATTCAAAAGCAAGTGAACTATTTCTCAGTAAGACTTGGAATTCCAACTTCTGGTTAATTGTAAATATGATTTGGAGGAAGAAGTAGCACATCAGGGAGCTAAGGTCTGTATTTATCTTTTAATGTTATTGTTATATTATACAGTTTACTGCATAAATAATTGAAATGATAGTAATAACAATTTAGGGACCATTCAACTGTTGTGTGCGCTATATTTCATTGATATTCACTTTTCTGAACTGTGCATAGATCCACAACAATTCTGTTTAATGAACATTGAGTGGTAAACTAAAAATAAAAGTTTTTTCAAATGGATAATTTTTTCCTTAATGCATGCTATTTAAAAACACCCTTTATCATTTGTTCATTAAAAAAATCATTCAACAGTCCTAAAAATAAACTTCTTTCATACTGCTTTTATAGTATTTGTTTTAAAACTGCAAATTTAATATGATATCACTAGGAAGAATAAAGAAACCTGAAAAATTCAATGACACTAATTAATCTGAATGGATATAGATTGTTGTGTTTGTCTAAATGTTTGGCTGTATATTTAAAGTATAATTAAAAAATATAAAAACTAAGAATATTAAGGTAATTATTTTTTCAGGTACAAGGGAGAATAGTGGTAAGTGCAGGATTAATATTTTCATGCTCTATGAGGAAAACTTTTTATTTATGCATATCTTAGTATTCTTGGTTTAATAATCATTACACTAAAATGAGTTCCTTAAGGATGTGCATACTAACTCATTCATCTTTGTGTCTCTAGTCTGCAACAAGTAGATGCTCAAGAAACATTTATTAAATTACTTCAGTGAATACCAGCTTGACTTTAAATATTCATTTCTCTCTACCTCCCTTGTAGAAAAACTGGAAGAGGAGAGAAGGGGCTAGAAATAGTTGAAATTTATCAAAACCTATATCAGGCACAAAACATCTGTGATATCACTAAACATTTCCAAAATGTATGAAATTGCTACCTCTATTCCAATTTTGCTCAAGGTGAAACTGATATTCAGAAAAGAGAAAAGTATTTTGTTTGTTTGTTTGTTTGAGGCAGAGTTCTCACTCTGTCGCCCAGGCTGGAGTGCAGTGGCACCATCTCAACTCACTGCAAGCTCCACCTCCTGGGTTCAAGTAATTCTCATGCCTCAGCCTCCTGAGTAGCTGAGACTACAGGTGCACACCACCATGCCTGGCTAATTTTTGTATTTTTAGTAGAGACGGGGTTTTACCATGTTGGCCAGGCTGGTTTGGAACTCCTGACCTCAAGCAATCCACCTGCCTCAGCCTCCCAAGGTGCTGGGATTACAGGTGTAGCCACTATGCCCAGCTGAAAAGGGGAAACATTATAAAGGAACATACATATAATACTTGATAAAGCTGAAATTTGAACCCAGTTATATCTAATTCCAAAGTATGTGGGTTTTTTTCCCCCACTCATTCACTCATAAACACAACAAGTATTTTTGAACATGGACTATGTACCAGGCACTGTTCTAGACACTGGAAATAATAGCAAACAAAACAAATAGTTTCTGACCTTTTAGAGCTGACATTCTACTGGGGGTAGACAGTAAATAAATTCACAGTGCAACATTTAATCCCTATCTATTTAAAAACTAAAGTCATTTGATCATCACTGAAATGGAATTAGTCTGTTTTCTAAAATTCAGAAATCAGGAGTTGTAAAAGTAGTGTGGGTAAAGTGGAGTCAACCAAGGGACCAATAGTAGTAGCTGATTTCAGAGGGGTCGAGTCAGATGGTGTAGGGCCTTCAAGCCATTATGCACTTTGTTTGTCTTTCAGGTAAGATGGGAAGCAGAGGAGTGATATGCTTTAGCTCACATTTTAAAGATTTTTAAGAATGAGGTAAGATAACAAGAAAGACGACCAGCTGGAGGCCCTTCCCTTGTAATAACCCAGGCAAGAGATGGTGCTGGCAGTGACTAGGGTGGCAGCAGGGAAGGTACTGAGAAATGGTTGGATTTTAGACAGGATTTGCTGATGGACAGGTTAGATGAGGGATGCTTTTAGAGTTTGTGCAGTTGTGTCTCCCTGGATCAGAATCACGTTATTTTTGCAGTTTCCTCGTCTGCTAAATGAAAATGATTTTGAGAATCCATCTTGAGAAAAGCCCTCAGCACCATGCCTAGTACATAGCAAGCATTCAATAACTGTGATTTATTACTACCAATTAGCTAAGTAGAACATAGGGAATAACTGCAGCTCTATAAGCTTACAACGTGTGAGACTAACTCAGGGACCTGGGAGCTAAGACAGATAGCCAGACCAGGGATGCCAAACCATGCACCTCTATTAGGCTATGCGTAGTTTCAGGAGTGAGGATAGAAAGGGAAAGAGAAAGACAAAGGAAAGTGCATGAAAGACAAGATTTCTAAGAAACACAAAGGGTCCTCCAAAGTTTAAATAGTATCTTTTCTTGATCTTGACCTCTACATAGACTTGTTTACACATCTAGAAATAGTTGAGGAAATTCTAAAACATATCTAATTCACTCTGGAAGAGAAACATTTTCTTTTTCTTAGCATTTTATTTATTTAGTTTATTTGTTAGAGACCAGGTCTCCCTATATTGTGCAGGCTAGTCTTGCAATCCCGGCCTAAAGCAATCCTTCCACTTTGGCCTCCCAAAGTGCTAGGATTTTACAGGCCTGAGTAACTATGCTCAGCTGGGAAACATTTTCATGGAAATTTCTCATTTAAAAAAAAATTTAGATTTTAATTGCAACCGTGAATTTCACTGGGAAGTTTAGATGCCTAATTTATGAGATGCTGGAAATGAAAGATTAGAGAAAACACAGTGGTGTGAATCCCCTTATAAATTAATTTTTATTTATTTATTTTTTTGAGAAGGAGTCTTGCTCTGTTACCCAGGCTGGCACACGATCTCGTCTCACTGCAATCTCCACCTCCCAGGTTCAAGTGACTTTCCTACCTCAGCCTCCTGAGTAGCTGAGACTACAGGCGTGCACCACCATGGCAGGCTAATTTCTGTGTTTTTAGTAGAGACGGGGTTTCACTGTGTTGGCCAGGCTGGTCTCAAACTCCTGAGCTCATGTGATCTGCCTCCCTCAGCCTCCAAAAGTGCTGGATTATAGGCATGAGACACTGCACCCGGCCCCTCTTATAAATTTAACTGTGGTTTAGGACACTTGTGTGTGGATGATTGGCCCTGGTCTCACAGTGAGGGAGAGTTTTTATTAAAGCTACAGGATTGCTTTTGGTGAAATATTTGCTTTCTTGTTCACCCTGTGTAATTTGTTACTGAACAATAAGATAATCTTCAACAATGATTGAAAATACCTATTGATAGAGTTAGTTCTTTCCTTTTGATTCTGTTAATTTATTAATTAACTTTATTAGCTAGAATTTTTAAAATTATAGAATTAACATGTGCTCACATTCAAAGATTCAAAAATTATACAAAGAATTAATAGTAAAATGTACATGTCTCCTTCTTGGTCCTGAAATTCTCAATGATTCTCTCACCAGAGGTGCTGCCATCAATAGTTGATTGTGTGTCCTACCGGGAATGTTTTATGTATGTGTAAACACATATACATCTGTAATTATATGTATATAATTTTTTATTTTTTAATTTTGTTTTTTTAATTTTTTACATGTTTGTATGTACATAATTTTAAAACTTGAACTCAAGCAGGAGGAAACAATTTGGCCTGCTCTATTCACTTAAGGATATGCAAGAGGTTATACCAAGGTAACAGCAATTGAAAAAGGGTTTTTTAAAACTGAGACCAAAATATAATTAAGAGTGAGAAAATGTTTTTGTTGGGATTTAATTTTTTTTTCTTTTTTTTTTTTTTTCTGAGACAGAGCCTTGCTGTGTCGCCCAGGCTGGAGTGAAGTGGTACGATCTCAGCTCACTGCAGCTTCCACCTCCTGAATTTAAGCAGTTCTTCTGCCTCAGCCTCCCAAGTAGCTGGGATTACAGGCTCCCGCCACCACGCCCAGCTAATTTTTTTTTTTTTTTTTTTTTTTTTTTTTTTGAGACGGAGTCTCGCTCTGTCGCCCAGGCTGGAGTGCACTGGCCGGATCTCAGCTCACTGCAAGCTCCGCCTCCCGGGTTCACGCCATTCTCCTGCCTCAGCCTCCCGAGTAGCTGGGACTACAGGCGCCCGCCACCTCGCCCGGCTAATTTTTTGTATTTTTTAGTAGAGACGTGGTTTCACCGTGTTAGCCAGGATGGTCTCAATCTCCTGACCTCGTGATCCGCCCATCTCGGCCTCCCAAAGTGCTGGGAATACAGGCTTGAGCCACCGCGCCCGGCCTAATTTTTGTATTTTTTAATAGAGATGGGGTTTCCCCATCTTGGCCAGGTTTGTGTTGAACTCCTGACCTATTGATCCGTCCACCTCAGCCTCCCAAAGTGCTGGGATTATAGGCAGGAGCTACCACGCCCTGCTTGGGGTTTAATTTTTTTTTTAACCAAAAAAAAAAAAAGAAAAAGAAATTTCTCCTTTAAAAAAAAATTACATTTTAATAGCAACCATGTGCCATTTCTTAGAAGAAGAAATCAAGTGTAGGTGGGAGTGAAGGTTTGGGTCCTTTCCCACTCCAAATCATATGATAGCTCAATATAATATCTTTCCATTCACATTTAATTTTTCCAGCATTATCTTAAGGAGAGTCATTTGTACAAAACTATTTCCGGGCTTTATTCTAGCTTTCCCAAGGATCTAGTTAAAAATGATTTGACATTCAAATTATTTTGTTTTGAAATGCCTCCCTTGTCATCATTGTTAATGTTTTTGGCTTCTTTAATTGTTGATTAGACTAAAACTAACAAACAATTGTTATGGGTATGATTTGAGCTGTTCTGGTCGTCTGATGGGCAGAGACAGATAGCAAGGAAGATTTGCATGACCAGTTATTTCGTGTATATTTTCATGTTGTGATGGCTTTTACTTTATTGTCAATCTTGTTGCTCTGAGGACCCAAATAACAAATATTCAGATAATCAATGATTATAGAGAATTTCCTCTAGTGTTTTTTATTTTTGTTTTAAAAATTAAGCTTTCTATAGTTTTATTTCGAAGAAATTTTATAGAAGTCATTTCTAGTCTTGAGCAAACAGAGCTAATAATCTTTTTTTTTTTTTTTTTTTTTTTTTTTGAGACGGAGTCTCACTTTGTTGCCCAGGCTGGAGCGCAGTGGCACCATCTCGGCTCACTGCAAGCTCCGCCTCCGGGGTTCACACCATTCTCCTGCCTCAGCCTCCGGAGTAGCTGGGACTACAGGCGCCGCCACCTCGCCCGGCTAGTTTTTTTGTATTTTTTAGATTGGCCCGGCCAATAATCTTTTTAAAGAATTACATACATTTCCTACTTTCCATTGTAGACATGTACAACTGATAGACATAAGAGGTGTTTACAGGCCGGGCACGGTGACTCACACCTGTAATCCCAGCACTTTGGGAGGCTGACGCAGGTAGATCACGAGGTCAAGAGATTGAGACCATCCTGGCCAACATGGTGAAACCCTGTCTCTACTAAAAATACAAAAATTAGCCGGGTGTGGTGGTGTGCGCCTGTAGTCCCAGCTACTCGGGAGGCTGAGGCAGGAGAATCGCCTGAACCTGGGAGGTGGAGGTTGCAGTGAGCCAAAAAAGTGCCACTGCACTCCATCCTGGTGGCAGAGTGAGACTCCATCTCAAAAAAAAAGAGGTGTTTACAGCTTTTTGAAAGTACAAACAATGCTAAAAAGAGCACTCAAACACATACATCTTTGCACAAAAGGCAAGAAAAATGGAATTTTATAAGTGGAGTTCCCAAGGCAAGGGCCACAAGCATATGTTACATTTCAATAGATTCTACCAAAGTGCCCTTTTAAATGGCTTCACTAATTTATCCTCCCACCAACAATATATGAAGGAGTCTGTTGCTCACACCTTTGCCAACAATGGGTTTCATTACAACTTTCTAATTTTTGCTAATAGAATAGTTGAAATTTTATTGTTCTGATTCTTATTTCTTGAATTAAAATTATGTTAAACTTTTTTTTTTTTTTTTTTTTTGAGACACAGTCTCACTCTGTCACCCAGGCTGGAGTGCAGTGGTGCAATCTTGACTCACTGCAACCTCCACCTCCCCAGTTCACACAGTTCTTGTGCCTCAGCCTCCCGAGTAGCTGGGATTACAGGTAGACACCTGTAATTTTTGTATTTCAAGTAGAAATGGGGTTTTGCTATGTTGGCCAGGCTGGCCTTGAACTCCTGGCCTGAAGTGATCCACCTGCCTCAGCCTCCCAAAGTGCTGGGATTACAGGCGTGAGCCACCGCACCTGGCCTAAACTTGGTTTTTTTTTTTTTGTGTGTGTGTGTGTGTGTGTGTGTGTGTGTGTGCTTTTACTACTTGTATTAGTTTCTCTGTAAACTTCCTACTTGTGTTTTTTATCTGCTTTTATAATTGAGTAATTTATCTTTTTCATCTTCATTTATAAGATCTGCATATTAAAAATAGCCCTTGGATATATGGGATGCATATATTTTTCCTCAGTTTGTCATCTGTCTCTGACTTTGTTTTGGATGTTGTCGTCACATAAACATTAAATTTTTACATCATCAATTTTAGCAGCCTTTCATTTATGGCTTCTGGATTTTGTATCATGTTTAAGTAAGACCTTCTCTACTGTAAAATTGTTTTTTAATTCCACAGTGTTTTCTTCTAGAATGTTTATATTTCATTTTTTGTAGCACATCAAATATGCATGGAATGAGAGATCTTCAAAAATAATAGCTTTTCATATCATTTGCAGGTTTGGTCATAACCTTAAAACTAGGGTAGGTCATTGCTATGTCCCTATCTTTAAAGACAGATACAATAAACATTAATAAACACCACTGTTGCACTTTCCTTTGCTAACATGGAGAACATATGTGCCCACTAAACTTGTCTGATTACAAATTATAACTGAGGGAAGGGTTTTTGTATATACAAGTCACCAGATGTTTTATAATGATTCTGTTAATATGAGCCTCAGAATTAGACTAGAGCCAGTGTTACAGGTCAAGACTGAGGCTCATTGACCAAGCTATGCAGGGAAGTTTGTGCAGCGCCTGCTGGCACAATACATAAATATCCAGATTTATTACTCTCTGTCTCCAGCACCGAATTTGCCCACAGATTTATGAAAGGGAAAACATGAAATTGAGATTTGTAAATATTTGAAGTTTACTTCTGAGATCTGAAAAGGCAGTAAGAAGGCTAGCAATAAATTCAAAATAGAGGTTAGGGAATGCAGTAAGTTTGCAATTATAGGAATATAACTTAAGGAAGGAATCACAAACAATAAAATTTAATAATTTCACCCTTGGTTCATAAAACACTGAGCTCCAACTGACATAAATTATTAGCCTGAGGAAAAAATGGAGTTAAGTGAATATAGACTGTCACAAAGGAAATCGTTGATAGATTTGGCAACTAGAGTTAGAATTCCTAATTCTTCTGACAGGATGATTCTCCTTACAAGTCAGGACAGGCTAAAAGCCTTGAAGAATTTTTACCAATATGTATCATGTTCAATATCCTTTGCCCCATTTATAACTAATGACACCTTGGAAGCCTCTAAAAGTAGTCATGTCAGTAGATTGATCAGTTTTCCATTTTTGTTCATCAGGAAACTTGTTCCTTCAAAAATCAATTTTGTATAGCTTTTAGGATTCTGAGTCTGTATCAATTTGCAGAGCCGATATTAGGCTTAAAAAAAAGCCAGATGAGTGATGGGACTCTAGGCCTCAGAGTCAGTCAAAGCTCATTTGCAACTTTTACTTTGTGAGTTGGCAACTGTGTCACCTTGGCAAATTTATTTATTTAATTTCCTCAAGCCTCGATTTCCTCATCTTTCAAATGGACTATTCATAACTTCCAGTGGCAGACACCATTGCACACTTCCTAAAATGCCAAACCCCACCACTGTCTTCTTCACTAACCAGGGCTGTTCCTAGCAGGTCCTGGGCTTTGATATGATGTACAAAAATGCAACCCAATAGGCAGACAAATTGCAAACTGCTACCTCTTCCTCTAGACTGACACAGCCAGGTCGCACAGCTTAAGGTGTGGTCTGTGCAGAGTATGGGCTGATTCTGGCCTCTCCTGGGCACCTTTATGCAGTGAGACCTTTAGTGAGAGCCAGGTTTTGTTTAGTTCCTGGATGGAGACTCCTTGATCACAAGGAAGATGGGCCCAGTGCTGGCCTAGGTAGGAGCATGGCTGAGTTGAGATGAGATGAAAAGGAAAAGTCAGCTGAAGAGCTTCCTCGAGAAGGGAAAGGCACGGGAGGAGATAAGTTTTGTCCCGATTCTCGCTTTTAAATGTAGTCACGTGATGGCTCAATGCTCTGGGCTATGGTGGTCTTTATAAAACCATGAATGAAAGGCCAAGAGATTTGACCTAGAGCCCTGACACCCCTGAGTCACTGAACCAATGCTAGGACTTCTGCTTCTGGGAGGCTGAGGAGGGTGGATCACTCAGTTTATTTAAGCCACAATTATTTGGGTTTTATGGAACTCAAAGCTGAAAGCTTTCCTAATTGATAAAGGACCATAGGAATATTGTAAAGATTAAATGATATGACATAATTAACCCTCTTCTTAGTAACACAGTAGGAACTGAGTAACTGATGGCTGCCATGATGCTGGTGGTTGTATTAGTCCGTTTTCATACTGCTATAAAGAACTCCCTGAGACTGGTTAATTTATAAAGGAAGAGATTTAATTGACTCACAGTTCAGCTTGGCTGGGGAGGCCTCAGGAAACTTCACGGTGGAAGGTGAAGAGGAAACAAGGCACCTTCTTCACAAGGCAGCAGGAAGGAGAAGTGCCAAGTGAAGGGGGAAGAGCCCCTTATAAAACCATGATATCTCGGCCGGGCGCGGTGGCTCAAGCTTGTAATCCCAGCACTTTGGGAGGCCGAGACGGGCGGATCACAAGGTCAGGAGATCGAGACCATCCTGGCTAACACGGTGAAACCCCATCTCTACAAAAAAAAAAAAATACAAAAAATTAGCCGGGCGAGGTGGCGGGCGCCTGTAGTCCCAGCTACTCGGGAGGCTGAGGCAGGAGAATGGCGTGAACCCGGGAGGCGGAGCTTGCAGTGAGCTGAGATCCGGCCACCGCACTCCAGCCTGGGCGACAAAGTGAGACTCCGTCTCAAAAAAAAAAAACCATGAGATCTCACGAGAACTCACTCACTATCACAAGAACAGCATGGGGGAAATCACTTCCATGATCCAATACTTACACCTGGTCTCTCCCTTGACACATGGGGATTATGGGTGTATTAGTCCGTTTTCACACTGCTGAAAAAGACACACCCAAGATTGGGAAGAAAAAGAGGTTTAATTGGACTTACACTTCCACATGGCTGAGGAGGCCTCAGAATCATGGCGGGAGGCAAAAGGCACTTCTTACATGGTGGCAAAAGAAATCAGAAAGAAGCAAAAGCAGAAACTCCTGATAAACCCATCAGATCTCATGTGACTTACTCACTCTCATGAGACTAGCACAGGAAAGACTGGCCCCATGATTCAATTACCTACCCTTGGGTCCCTCCCACAACCTATGGGAATTCTGGGAGATACAATTCAAGTTGAGATTAGGGTGGGGACACAGTCAAACCATATCAATGGGATTACAGTTCAAGATGAGATTTGGGGCCGGGCGCGGTGGCTCAAGCCTGTAATCCCAGCGCTTTGGGAGGCCGAGACGGGCGGATCACGAGGTCAGGAGATCGAGACCATCCTGGCTAGCACGGTGAAACCCCGTCTCTACTAAAAAATACAAAAAACTAGCCGGGCGAGGTGGCGGGCGCCTGTAGTCCCAGCTACTCGGGAGGCTGAGGCAGGAGAATGGCGTAAACCTGGGAGGCGGAGCTTGCAGTGAGCTGAGATCCAGCCACTGCACTCCAGCCTGGGCGACAGAGCGAGGCTCCGTCTCAAAAAAAAAAAAAAAAAAAAAAAAAAAAAGATGAGATTTGGGTGTGGACACAAAGCCTAACTGTATCAGTGGTGATAATGGTAATCATCATGATCATATTAAACATGGTAACAGAAAGAGCTTGGGATTGAGATAAAACCACCTCAGTCTCTAGCTTTGTGTCTTGAGCAAATTACCCCTCTAAAGTCTCAATTTACACACCTGTAAAAAAGAGTAATAATAATAATACTTGTTTCACAGCGCAGCTTTGAGAATTCAAAAGGAAGGTATATGAAAAGCATTTTATTTTAATTTTTATTATTTTTATTTTTTTATTGAGGGTCTTGCTCTGCTGGCCAGGCTGGAGTGCAGTGTTGCAATCATGGCTCACTCCAGTCCCAACCTTCCCAGTTCAAGCTACCCTTCCACCCCAGCCTCCCAAGTGGCTGGGACCACAGGCATGCGCCATTATGGTGGGCTGATTTTTTTTTTTTTTTTTTTGGTAGAGATGGGGTCTTTCTGTGTTGCCCAAGCTGGCCTCGAATTCCTGAGCTCAAGCAATCCTCCCACCTCAGCCTCCCAAAGTACTGGGATTAAGGATGTGAGCCACCAGACCTGGCTCGAAAAGCATTTTATAAACTGTGAAGTATGATACAGTGAGTGGTTACTTGTTATTGTTGTAGTATCTTGGCCATTAGTCCCAAAGACAGGTTAAAACTTGTCCTCAAATTAGAAATAAAAGCAATAATAAATGATTGAGTTTGATTTTGGACAAGGGTACTAAGTAATAAGTATTTAAAATAACCTTCAATCTGTTTTAGTCATAAACTGGTCTCATCTTCATATCTGAGAACCCAGAAAAAAAGGCAATAAAATCACCTTATCTAGAGGAGAAAAGATGGCTGGTTTTACTCCCAAAGGTTCAGGGCACGATTAAGGAAACCTTGACAAAGAGAAAGAATGAGAAATTGAAAATAGGAAGGTGGCACAGCAGAGAACAGAATATAGAGACAAAGGCCAGGTATTCTTTGGGAGGTGAGATTTCTTCATGGAGTGCTCAGCCTCAGAAAGGATCGAGAAAAGGGGATAAATCACAGCTATCATTTCCTTTTCAGTATTCTCTGGCTCCAAGCAGGAGAATTGCTTGAACCCAGGAGGGGGAGGTTGCAGTGAGCAAAGATCATGCTACTGCACTCCAGCCTGGCAACAGAGTGAGACTCCGTCTCAAAAAAAAAAAAAAAAGTAATAGATGCCTATTGTTTATACACAAAGACATAAGGAAATAGAGTCCAGAAATAAACCATGTACATACAATGAATTGGTCTTTGACAAGGGTACCAAGAGTATACACATAGGAAAAGGACAGTCTTTTCAACAAATGGTACTCAGAAAAGTGGATATCCACACATAAACAGATGAAATTGGACTTACTCCATACACAAAAATCAACTCAAAATGGATTCAAGACTTAAACTTAAAACCTGAATCTATGAAACTCCTAGAAGAAAACATAGAAGAAAAGCTTCACGACACCAGTCTTGACAATGATTTTATAAATATGACATGAAAAGTCTAAGCAACAAAAACAAAAATTAACAAGTGGGACTGTATCAAACTAAAAAGCTTCTGCACAACAAAGGAAACAATCATCAGAGTGAAAAGGCAACGCATGAAATAGGAGAAAATCTCTACAAAGCACATGTCTGATAAGGAATTAACCTCCAAAATATATAAGGAAAACATAAAATTCAATAACAAAAAACAAATAACCTGATTAGAAAATAGGCTAAGGACTTGAATTTCTCAAAAGACATATAAATGGCCTAAAAGGTATATTTATAAATACTCATCATCTCTAATCATCAAAGAAACATAAATCAAAACCACAGTGAGCTATCACCTCGCCCTTGTTAGGATGGTTATTATAATTTTTGTTAAAAAGACAAAGGACAGGCCGGGGATGGTGGCTCACCCTTGTAATCTCAGCACTTTGGGAGGCTGAGGCAGGAGGATTGCTTGAGCTCAGAGTTGAAGACTAGCCTGGGCAATATAGTGAGACCTTGTCTCTACAAAAAAAAAAAAAAAATTAGGCATACTGGTGCGTGCCTGTGGACGCAGCTATCCAGGAGGCTAAGGTGGGAGGATAGCATGAGCCCAGGAGGTTGGGGCTGCAGTGAGCCATGATGGCACCACTGCATTCCAGCCTGGGCAATAGACCAAGACCTTGTCTCACACAAACAAAAAAAACAAACGACAAGTGTTGGCAAGGATGTAGAGAAATTGGAACCCTTGCACACTGCTGGTAGGAATGCAAAGTAGTGCAGCTGCTAAGGAAGACGGTGTGGTAATTTCTCAAAAAATTAAAAATAGAACTACTGTGTAATCCCGCAATCCCACTTCTGTATATATAACCCAAAAGAATTGAAATCAGGATATTGAAGTCACCTTAGCACCCTCATGTTCATTGCAGCACTGTTCACAATGGCTAAGGTGTAGAAACAACCTAAATGTCCATCAGCAGGTGGATGGATTTTAAAAGTGTAGTATATATAGGCTGGGGGCGGTGGCTCACGCCTGTAATCCCAGCACTTTGAGAGGCCTAGGTGGGCAGGATCACAAGGTCAGGAGATCGAGACCATCCTGGCTAACACAGTGAAACCCTGTCTCTACTAAAAATACAAAATAATTAGCCAGGTGTGGTGGCAGGCACCTGTAGTCCCAGCTACTCAGGAGGCTGAGGCAGGAGAATGGCATGAACCTGGGAGGAGGAGCTTGCAGTGAGCCGAGATCTTGCCACTGCACTTCAGCCTGGGCAACAGAGCGAGACTCTGTCTCAAAAAAAAAAAAAAAAAAAAAAAAAGTAGTATATATAAACAATGGAATACCATTCAGTCTTAAAAAAGAAGGAAATTTGGCCGGGCATGGGGGTTCACGCCTGTAATCCTAGCACTTTGAGAGGCCGGGGCGGGAAGATTGCCTGAGTTCAGGAGTTCGAGGACAGCCTGGGCAACAATGGTGAAACTCCGTCTCTACTAAAATACAAAAAATTAGCCAGGCTTGGCGGCATGCACCTGTAGTCCCAGCTACTCGGGGGGTTGAGGCAGGACAATCACTTGGGAGGTAGAGGTTGCAGTGAGCTGAGATGGTGCCACTGCACTCCAGCCTGGGCAACAGAGCAAGACTGTCTCCAACAAAAAAAAAAAAAAAGAAGGAAATTCTACAATGTGCAACAACATGGATAGGCCTTGAGGACGTTATGCTAAGCAAAGTAAGTCAGAAACAGAAAGACAAATACTGCCCGATTCCACTTACATGAGGTATCTAAAATAGTGAAATTCAGAAAATCAAAGACCGAAATGGTGGTTACTAGGGGATGGGGCACTGGGAAATGGAGAGTTGTTAATTAACACCCATCAAGTTTCAGTTAAGTGAGCTCTAGAGATCTGCTGTACAACACCATACCTATGGTTAACAATAATATATTGTACACTTAAAATTTGTTAAGAAGGTAGATATCCTATTTAAGGTTCTAACCACAATAAAATAGAACATTAATTTTAAAAAATTGTTTAAGAAAATAGGCCAGGCACGGTGGCTCATGCCTATAATCCCAGCACTCTGGGAGGCCGAGGTGGGTGGATCACCTGAGGTCAGGAGTTCGAGAACAGCCTTACCAACATAGCTAAACCCCGTCTCTACTAAATATAAAAAATTAGCTGGGCATGGTGGTGAATGCCTGTAATCTCAGCTACTTCGGTGTCTGAGGTGTGAGAATTGCTTGAACCTGGGAGGTGGAGGTTGCAGTGAGCCAAGATCGCACCACTGCACTTCAGCCTGGGCAACAGAGTGAGACTCTGTCTAAAAAAAAGAAAAAGAAAAGAAACTCATAATTTTAACTTTGGTTAACGCACACTATTTTTAAATTAACTTCAAAATGTGGATAACTTAAGGAATACCAAGTTATAGCAAGAAAGAAAGAATTTAAGCAGAAAAGGCACATTGTTCATACTTTATATACCTAATCATGCTTTGTCTTTAATCTCAATGTTTTCTTCTTGTTTAATGCCACGTTAGGACAACTTTTGTACTTAACTATGGCCAATTGCTTGATCCAATTCTTTACTGATTCTCAGACAGTCGTACTCTACTAGCGCTCGTCTTGGCTTCTGGAGAACTCCCGTCTCCGTGGAAGGCCTCCTTTTTGTTTTGTGAGTTCTGTCTTTCCTGTGCCCTCCAAGAAGGAAGTATATCATGCTAGTGCATGATTAGATGCAGCTGTTTTTAATTAACCCCTTCAGCTGTCCTCCAGAAGAATGACTCAGTATGACTTGGCGAACTGATGGTTTCTAAGGAGTCATACATGTTTACAACATACCAATATGTTTAATAAAGTTAAGCCATCTTACACCAGCAGTGCAACATGAAACCAATGCCTCCAACCTACTCATGAAATCCAATTCAAGTGACTAATCAGGTGGGAATGCTACTTTGCAGTGAGTGGAGGCCTCACAGTGGGAATTCAGAGTTCTGATGGATTTATTTTTCTCTTTTGAGTGGGAGTCAGGCGAGGGCTGAGCACGACCTGAATGGGCCCCTTGGGACCACAGTGGCATATGTGGACAGGGCACCTCTTACACGTGGCTGTGTTGTGAAGCTGAAGGACAGAAAATTGGGTGGGTGGTTGGTTGAAACCAGGGTACCCATATTAGAGTACCAGGCTGAACACAGGAGTCAAGCCGCAGAAGCCAAGGCAGGGCCAGGAAGGCAAGAAGGCCAGATGATGTGAAATAGTAAAATGAACCAGAGGCAGCTGGAAGAAAGTCCGAGGATGCAAATTTGCCGACACCTCCCCTCCCTACTGGGGTCCTTTAAAAATATTTCTCCTGACAACTTGAAAAAGTATAGAAGATTAATAGAAAGGGGATGGGGAAATAGGTGGAATCAGAATTAATCTCTTCCTTGAAGCAAGGAGGCCAGGCCAATGCCAGGTAAGTAAGCACTGGGAATTACTATGTTTGCATAAATGAGCCTGTTTCCATGATTTCAAGACTCACTTGGCCTGAGTATGGGAATTTTCTTTATTTGCTTATTCTCAAAATACTGAACAGAAGCAAAGTAATACAAATATAAATTAAACATATTCCTTACTTAAACAAATTTACAAGAAGAAAATAATCCCATAAAAAAGTGGGCAAAGAACATGAACAGACACTTTTCAAAAGAAGACATACATGTGGCCAACAATCATATGGAAAAAAGCTCAATAGCACTGATCATTAGAGAAATGCAAATCAAAGCCACAAGATGCCATCTTACACCGGTCAGAATGGCTATAATTAAAAAGTCAAAAAATAAGAGTTGCTAGCAAGGTTGTGGAGAAAAAGGAATGCTTGCACACTGTTGGTGGGAGTGTAAATTAGTTCAACCATTGTGGAAGACAGTGTGGTGATTCCCCAAGAATCTAAAACCAGAAATATCATTTGACCCAACAATCCCATTACTGGGTATATAACCAAAGGAATATAAATCATTCTATTGTAAAGACACATGCACACAAATGCTCATTACAGAACTTCTCACAATAGCAAAAACATGGAATCAACCTAAATGCTCATCAATGATAGACTGAATAAAGAAAATGTGATATATATACCCTATGGAATATTATGCAGCCATAAAAAGGAAAGAGATCATGTCCTTTGCAGGAACGTGGATGGAGCTGGAGGCTATTATCCTGAGCAAACTAACACAGGAACAGAAAACCAAACACCGCATATTCTCACTTATAAGTGGGAGCTAAATGATTAGAACACATGGACACATAGAGGGGAACAGCACACATTGGGGCCTTTTGGAGTGTGGAGGGTGGAAGGAGGGAGAGGATAAGGAAAAATCACTAATGGGTAGTAGGCTTAATACCTGGGTGATGAAATAATCTATACAACAAACCCCCATGACATAAGTTTACTTATGTAACAAACTTGAACTTGTACCCCTGAATTTAATAAAAGTTTAAAAAAAAAAAATACTCTTTGCCTTCAAAAAACCATACTCTTTGCCTTATATTCTTGTGGCTAGAGAGAAGTCTCTAAATATAATACAAAGCAAAACATATGTCTCAAACTTTGGGGCAGTTGAGAACCACAGATGAGAGAGGCAAGGGACCTGCCCTCAAGTAGTTATGATACACTAATAATAAAAGGAGGGAGATAGGAATAAAAATGGGAAATTATGAAACAACATATGTGCTGTGAAAGCAGTCTATGCTAAGTCTACAGGGCAGAGAGAAGAGGGGCCAGTTCTTCCAGGATGGATAGTAGAGGGTGAGTAGTAAGGGGGTCAGGAAAAGCTTCGAAAGAAGGTAACAGGTAAACTGTGTTGAAGGATTAATGGGGGACTGTCAAGCTGAGAGTAATAAGAAAAATACTCAAGACAATGTTAATGAAAGCACAGCCCCATGAAACATTGTTGCAATTTGAGGCAACTCTATGTAGTTCTGTGGGGCTTGAGGGTGAGACATTAGGGCTGAATGAGGGTATAGGTAAAACAGGAGAGGCAGTCCGGGACTCAACTATAGGAAAAATAATGCGCTAGGAATCTTGGACAAAACCAACCTGCACCAATCCCCATAGCCAACTCATTTTTCCATTGGATTGCTGAGAGAACATTTTATATTAAACACCTATTTTATGCAGGGTTCTGTTGTAGCATGAGTGAGGCAGTAAAAATATTAATAATACAATTCATATCCTCACAGAACTTATATTCTTATATGAAATATTGACACGCACACTGACAACTATAAGACAATACAGAACATGAAGTTAACTTAAGGAAAGTAAGAACAAAGTGCCATACCACCTTAAGGGAAAGAACAATTATTTTTGTAAGACTTGGAGGCTGGGCACAGTGGCTCACGCCTGTAATCCCAGCACTTTGAAAGGCCAAGGCAGGAGGATCGCTTGAAGCCAGGAACTTGAGATCAGACTTGGCAATAGAGGGAGACTGTCTCTACAAAAAATTATTAAATTAGCTGGGCATGGTGGCATGTGCCTGTAGTCCCAGCTACTCAAGAGGCTGAGGCAGGAGGATCCCTTGAGCTCAGGAGTTTCAGGCTGCAGTGAGCTATGATAACGCCACTGCTCTCCAGGCTGGGTGACAGAGCAAGACCTTGTCAAAAAAAAAAAAAACAAAAACCCTATGGGGGAACAAAAACCTGGGAAAAACCTTATGAAAGAGTTGGTATTTCAAAGTTGTCCTTGACAAACAAGGAAGGATAGAATGATGAGGAAAGGAGTCAAGGTAGAGTGGAGAAAAGTATCAGAAACATAGGCATGGAAGTGTTTGGCACGATGAGAAATGGAAAGTTCCCCACTGTCATTATGGGATAGACTGTGCATGGGGAGGAGTGGGAGGTGTGATCAGAGAAGCAGGTTGTGGTGATACGTAACAATATGCAAGTAAGCTTAGAGCTGATCCTGAGTAATGGAAATAACCAAAGGTTACAAGGATGGGCGTTGTTATCAATTTGTGTTCCTGAATAATCCTACAACTCCTCTTACTTTTGAGATTCTGACTGAAGAAGATACACACAAATATTGATTATTTATTTATTTATTTGAGATGGAGTCTCGCTCTGTCGCCAGGCTGGAGTGCAGTGGTGCAATCTCAGCTCACTGCAACCTCCGCCTCCCAGGTTCAAGCGATTCTCCTGCCTCAGCCTCCCAAGTAGCTGGGACTGCAGGCGTGCATCACCACGGCCAGCTCATTTTTGTATTTTTAGTAGAGACGGGGTTTCACCATATTGGCCAGGATGGTCTCAATCACTTGACCTTGTGGTCCACCCACCTCGGCCTCCCAAAGTGCTGGGATTACAGGCATGAGCCACCGCGCCCAGCCAAATATTGATTATTAATAGCTGCTAACGCAACATCTCCTCACCTCATGTTGGGGTTTTCTGCCAGTCCATTGGCTAGAAACCCCATTTTTAAACTTCAAACCCCACGTGAGACTTTCAGCTCCCAGTCACTGACTCTGCAATGGCCAGCTGCATAGAACAGACCCAGCTGACTCACCCAGTTACATATAGGTGGAGACACAGAACAAGGGGTGTGCCCAGAGCAGTCACCTTCCTCAAAGAGGCGCACACTGCCCAAGTCAGCTGACAAATGGATCATGGGGAAACCCAAAAGAGGGCACATGGCCTGCAGGACCTGGATAAGAGAGAGGGTAGAGTTTAGGCAGTTACTTGTTCTATAAGCAAAACATGCCCCCAAAGAGTGTGGTCTGACTCATCAGAACAGCCACTCCTTCTCCACTGGGTAAGAACTAGGGAAGGCAGTACTAGATCATCAGACGCATCCTCCTTCCTGTGGGCTGAGGCAGAATAGAGAGGGGGCTGAAACACCCCCATTTCTTCAGTACTGGCTGAAGTATAGAAAATGCACAGAAGGAAGAAGGACCAATTGAGAGATGAGTCCATGAGATGTTTTAATAGCAGAGAGAGTTGATGATGATGAGATTGGAAGACTGGTGGTGGAGAGAAAGGGAGGGAAAGGGATTAAGGCACTGTCCTATAACCGTAGGGACGGAAGTGCCTGTAGACACAGGGAGAAGCAGGAGGGGAACTGTGGAGGGAAAAAGAAATCACAATGGAATTTCCTTTGGGATATGAAAAGGGCAATTAAAAATAAATCAATTATGAGAGTGAAGTGAATTGAAAAAATTGTATCAGGAATGTTTGCATGCAAGTGAAAAACTCAAATTAGATTGCATAGCCATTTATAGAATCACATACCTGGGGATTTTAAGGAATCAATCAAGTTTCAGTCATAGCTGTTCCAGGGTTAAAACAATATCATCAGGAATTAGTTACCATTCTCCATCCCTTAAGGTAGACGGTCCCTCTGCGTAGCTTTCATTGTCAGGCCAATTTCCCAGACAGTGGCAAGGATGACTAAGGACAGTTCTAGGCTTACTTTCCTCATAGCTGGTATCCCAAGGAGAAAAGGGCCTGTCTTTTTCCCGAGAGTTCCCAAAAATGGCAAGTAGGAGTCTGATTTTCCCACCTTGGTGTATATGGCTATCCGTAAACCACTCACTGTGTCTGGGAGGATTGGGTGCTATAATTGGCTAGGCCCGATCAGGTGCCCAGAGCTACCAAAACCATGTAGAGGGCAGATGAATTTTGAACACTCTCATTTGCTGCAATTCGACTTGTTTGGGAGATCCTGGGGTACAGCATAGTCTGAGGATTTGAGGCCTGGGTGCTGGGCTAGGGTCAGCTGTCTGCAGGGAAAAGCAGCTTGAAGACCATGGGCACTGGAGGAAAAGGGTGTGAAGGAGCAGGGAGCAGTAAGGTCAGTCCAAAGACAATTCCACTGATTTCATAGTTTCATTTAGGACTTCCCAGCTTTGTCATTCTAAAACGAAACCCCCTATGTGAAGAGCAAAGTGTGTATGAATAACATACATGCAGAAAATACAATTAATCAACCCTAGGATTTTGCAAAGCTTACCTCTTTTTCCTTACACCCATTTCTTAGCCAGGTCCCAATGATAAAGTGAGCCACAGGGGCTTGTTTTTTCAGTGGAGTCACCTGAAACTTCAAATAAAAGACAGTCAATTTTTTCAAATATATTAGGTGATGCAAATGCTTTGTCTGCAGTCATAGAGCTAGAAGCAGGGAGGTAGGTGCCTTAGCACAACTTGCAAATGTTTTCAAATTAGGAACTACATGCTTTGACAAAGTCCACACAGTCATGCAGTGGCACAGTTGTACTAATATTCATATCTCCTGCCTCCTAGCCCAGATTATGTTCATTATGTCATCCTATGTCAGCCAAATACTTTTCCTAACAGAAAATTCTCCAGCCTGAATTTCATTCTAATATAGCCCTATATTTGTGAAAAGTATTCACATAGTGGAGGCATGGTGCGGTTAAACTAGGGTTAATCTCAGATGCAATGATCACTGCTACAAACATTTAGGGAAAAAATCAGTCCAGATTCATTTGGCTGATTAAGCCAAACCTGTGCTTGATTTTGTTGTTGTCGTTGTTGTTGTTGTTTCCTATTTTATGGAATTTCTTTCATTCATCCCAGATGCCCAAAACTCAACCTTTTTTTGCAAATGATCCCATAGGTTAAGGACCGCTAGGATTGAACATCCATAGATGGAAAAACAGTCACTGCCATTGATAATGAAGAGCCCCTGTCGAAAGAACTAAATTTCTAACTAGGAAACTGTTACAGTGGTAAAAAGAAGGCAGGGAGAAATCTCACTAGGGGATGCAGATCAAATAAAACAGAAGAGCATTTTATTCAGGCCCATTAAAACAGACAATTAAAAACAATACAGTTGTCCCTGCAGAGACACAACCGAGCGGCTCCTCACTTACACGTGCAGAGCAGAGCACTTATATGGCGCCTTGCACACAGACCCTTTTGAGGATCTTGTAGCATGCCACCAGTCTCACTAAATACAACAGCCTGAGTCAAAGCAGCATATGGACCATGGGTCTCATATTTTGTGATCCCTGGGAAAAGAAGTCTGGAAAGACTATTTCACAGTTGTTCGGTGTAATGGCTCAAGCTTGTAATCCAAACTTTGGGAAGCTGAGGAAGGAGGCTTATTTCAGCCCAGGAGTTCAAGACCATCCTGAGCAACAGAGCAAGACCTTATCTCTACAAAAAATAAAAAGTTAGCCAAGCATGGTGGTACACACTTGCAGTCCCAGGTACTTGGGAGGCTGAGGCAGGAGGATTGTTTGAGCCCAGGAGGTGGAGGCTGCAATGAGCCATGACTACGCCACTGCATTCTGGCCTGGGTGACAGAGTGAGACCCTATCTCAAAAAAAAAAAAAAAAAAAGAGAGAGAGAGAAAGTTTCACAGTTAAGAAATGAGTTACACAGAAGTGCTCAAACTGTTCATTTTTATTGTCTTAATGTGATCAAGAGGATTCCTGGAAGGATAGTTATTTAATAACTATTACTTTAAAAAGTGAAGACTGATAGCATTGAAAGATATTGCCAACTGAATGGCTACCACTACCCTACACTAGTCACATTCAGCAACGCATTCTTCTCAACAAATGTTTATTTTCTGGAATGAAATACATCTATAATGTACCTGACATTATTCTAGGCTTGGAATACAGCTGGGAATATCACATAAAGAAACAGGTGCTCTTATGTAGCACTGACCCTGCCCAGCATGAAACCATAAATATCTGCCTGCCTCTAACCCCTGACCAGGGACTAACATGATTCAGGCCCAAGGGACATGCTTCTCTACATCTCTCACCCTATGTCTTTGAAAGAAAAGGTGACTGTGTCCAAATACCATGAAGGTTTGAAGGTTGTACCACTGCCAACATCAGAGAGGGACTCAGCTTCAGAACATGGGGAAGACTGGAGGGGTGAAAATGCTTATAAAAAAAGACAAATTATTTGAATTGTCAAATCTTTCTGAGACAGCATGAATTCAATAGATTGTTGCACAAGGAATTATCTTTTCCCATTAGTGCCAAGCATCTAAACACTGGCTTTCCATTGAATTAAATGTAATGTACCACAGAGTTCTGGATATAAACACAAATGTAGCACATAATATTAGCTACAGTTGCCAGGACAGTTGAAGAAAGTTTTGTAAGATTAAATAATTTCTGTTACTCTTACAATTGTGTTCTAATAGGCTTAGACATTAAATGTGTGAAGTGTAATATTGACTAACATTGTCAGCAAATGGACATTGGAAGCTAAAATTGACAATTGTTTTATTTTTACAGAAATTTAATAAGATTTAAATACATTTTAATTTTATATGTAAAATACATTTAGAATAAATAAATGTTACCTTATAATTTCTTGTTTAATTTATAACTTTAAATTAAATATTTAAACATATGGTCTGTGGGTCTCCATTTGTCCTCTTGCCCCAGGCCCTGCAAATAACAGGGGTGACCCTAGTTCTTCCCCCTACTCACATGAATATAATCTACACACTAATGAATACAGTAAGTAATTGATGTTTTAAAAGTATTAAAGAGAGTGTTAAATATAACCAATGGCAAAAATAGAGGAAAAACAGCAAAAATATACTGTTGAAATAATTTAAAATTCACTATTTAAACTGCACTCTGATAGGTCACTTTAATTGCCAAATACCATAACCCTTTTCTTGATGGCATTGAACCCCTCCTCTTTGAAGGCCTCCTACCTTGACCTCCATGACTTACTTGACATCATGTCCTTTATCTTTCAAATGCTTATCTTAAAGTCTTCTATTTTTTAATTCGTAAGCAGCTGTGGAAACATTTTCCACTCCTTTTTAGGCCATAAGGTGCTGTGTTCATTTTAAGATCTCAATAAAATAAAGGTTAAACAGTAAGTGAATATAAAACATGGAGACATAGCAACACATTACATGGAGATACAGAACTTGCTACCACCGGATTCTATAATAGATACATCTCCAGAAACATTATCTCAAAATTTTAGTTATGTAAAATGTTCCATTGTCACACAGATGTGCTGTAACAAGCCAGGGAACGCAATTCACTAAAGACCAGGTTAGAGAGAAAATCACAACAGCTGGTATTATTGAGAACATTAAGAATGCTTATTGGAGAAATAATACCCACATCAACTTTGAAGAGCTTGAAACTGAGTCTCACTAGGGCAGTTCCATTCCTTCTACTTATTGCTATCCAGGAATGAATGAATCAGAAAATTTTGCAAATGATTTATAATTTGCCTTATTTCTGGGTAGGGAATATAAATGAATAAAAGGATGAGCCCAAGCGGCCATAGAATAAGTGTGAACATGACAGACGAAAGGCAATGAAGAGAACAAACACCATCATACTGACGAAACTTTGACCTTATACACATTTCTGAAGGAGACCAGATATCGCTTATTGTCTCTTAATCAGTTACTTTCCACCCTGTGTGGGAGGCCGAGGCGGGCAGATCACGAGGTCAGGAAATCGAGATCATCCTGGCTAACACGGTGAAACCCCGTCTCTACTAAAAATACAAAAAATTAGCCGGGCGAGGTGGCGGGCGCCTGTAGTCCCAGCTACTCGGGAGGCTGAGGCAGGAGAATGGGGTGAACCCGGGAGGCAGAGCTTGCAGTGAGCCGAGATCGCGCCACTGCACTCCAGCCTGGGCGACAGAGTGAGACTCCGTCTCAATATATAAATAAATAAATAAAAATAGTTACTTTCTGTAGTTGAGAAACTAGGACCTAAACAGTACACTAAACAAATTACAGGGTGTGTGTCGAAATTATTTGACACCTTTTTAATGGAGAACTGCCCCATCCATCTATACCCACAAGGAGCTACCGGGTGTTAGGCACAGATGTGGACCAGAGATGAACATTTGATCTAAACTCGGCCAAGCAAATTATTTTCACAGAAATCTGAAATACGAGTGAGATGGAGTAAATTCAGGAACTTTGGGGCAAGACTCTTCTACCATGTACCCAGAGAATCAGATAGAGCTGCCGCAGAGAAGCGCGGGGGAAGGAGAGCTAACGAATGCAGAGCAGTCATGACTGCAAAACGCCTGGGGGCTCTCCAGGTTTAGTCCCTGGGCAGGCCAGCTGTCTTTAGGTTCTTTGAGATACTCCCAAATTCTTTCCATAAATTTCCTTTACTTCTTAAGCAGTTAGTTTCTCTTACTTCCAACCAAAACAACTTAGCTAAGAAATGGGAAGTACACACACTCTAAGCACATCTGTAATACGCTTGGAACTTTCATGTGATGTAAAGGTTCAGGCTCATGTCTCTTGTGAATTCTTAGCAAATGTGAAAGGGAAGTCACAGGCTTAAGCAATAGCTACTTTTGGAAATAAATATAAAATCATTTTACCTTCAGTACCTAAAATTGAAGAACAATAAAGTTTAGAGGAGAAAATTGTATAGGTTTAGGAAATTTCAATAAAACCTAGGGGACTTTGGCCGGGCGCGGTGGCTCACGCCTGTAATCCCAGCACTTTGGGAGGCCGAGGCGGGCAGATCACAAGGTCAGGAGATCGAGACCACGGTGAAACCCCGTCTCTACTAAAAATACAAAAAATTAGCCGGGCGCGGTGGCGGGCGCCTGTAGTCCCAGCTACTCAGGAGGCTGAGGCAGGAGAATGGCGTGAACCCAGGAGGCGGAGCTTGCAGTGAGCCGAGATCGCGCCACTGCACTCCAGCCTGGGCGACAGAGCGAGACTCCGTCTCAAAAAAAACAAAAACAAAAACAAAACAAAACAAAAAAAAACCTAGGGGACTTTAAAACATCACACAGGCACACACACACACACACACACACACACACACACAGAAATGGGATGGGAGAGATGAAGAACCAGTCACTAGAAAAAAATAAATCCAGAATTTAACCTTTTCTGCCACTCACACTGGCAATGTTTCGTGTATAATTCATGCAGTATCTTGCTCTAAGTTGCATGTGAATTCACTCACAAGAGAGTTGGAGATAATGTCACTGTGAATATTAAATCAACCAGCAAGAGGTGGGAAGGTGGTGACACTAAAGATAAGATCAGATACAAACCCAGTGAACTCTTAAATAAAGAAACAAGTGAGCCCAGCAGGGCTATAAACAACCACCAAAGTAAAAGGCAGTAAAAGACAAGGAAAATAAGATACTCGAATGTAATGCAGCAAGACTTAGAATGACTAGTGCCTGGAATACCATTTTAAGTAATACAAGCTTCTGCAACAGAGTGATTAAAGAGTATATTTAACTGGTTCTCTAACCCTCCACTGGAATCAACCTGCATAGAACATGTCTTAAATTATTATGAGTTGTTTTTCTTAGTACTAAAACCAAGACCAGAGAGGAAATATACTAACCTGGATCTGGCAGGTTTGAAACAAACTTTGCACTTAAGTAGACAGCGGGTGACAAGCTCCACATCCTTTCACGAAGAGGAAGAGCCTTCCTCAATTAAGAGAGTACATCAAGAGATCATTCTCCTCTTGATGTACTCTCTTAAGTTAATAGACACATAACTAAGATTTGCTACATGCTACAATTAAGGCCCACACTTTATGTTTATTTCATGAATCTCAATTCATCAGAAAATTCTTAGGAGACAATCAAGATGAGAATTAAATAGTTGTAGGTGCGTAAGTTCATCCATATGGAAAATGAATCCAGAATACTTGTGAAGGGCTGTGATGAAACTATGAAGTCTCTTGTATATGGCAACCATTATACAAGAATCTGGCAAGCATTTTAATATATATTTATCATAAAACACAAATCCTGTATCACTTTTTGTTAATGACAACAGCAAAACAAACTGAGCTACCTTGTGTCCAGATTCATGCTTAGCATATCATAAAGAAGCTTCCTGGCCAGGTGTGGTGGCTCACGCCTGTAATCCCAGCACTTTGGGAGGCCGAGGTGGGTGGATCACGAGGTAAAGAGATTAAGACCATCCTGGCCAACATGGTGAAATCCCATCTCTACTAAAAATACAAAAATTAGCTGGGTGTGGTGGTGCACGCCTGTAGTCCCACCTATTCGGGACACTGAGGCAGGAGAATTGCTTGAACCCAGGAGGCAGAGGTTGAAGTGCGCCAAGATCGCACCACTGCACTCCAGTCTGGGCACCACAGTGAGACTCCATATCAAAGAGAGAAAAAAAAAAAAAGCTTTCTGCATTTCTTCACTAAGAAGGACTTACTATAGGCCGGGCGCAGTGGCTCACACCTGTAATCCTACCACTTTGGGAGGTCGAGGTGGTGGGCGGATCACTTGAGGTCAGGAGTTCAAGACCAGCCTGGCTAACATAGTGAAACTCTGTCTCTACTAAAATACAAAAAAGAACTAGCCAGGCATGATGGCAGGTGCCTGTAATCCCAGCTACTCAGGAGGCTGAGATGGGAGAATCACTTGAATCCAGAAAATGGTGGTTACAGTGAGCCGAGATCACGCCACTGCACTCTAGCCTGGGAAGCTGAGCAAGACTCTGTCTCAAAAAAAAGAAAAAAGAAAAGAAATTACTTACTAGAGTAAATCTTGAAAAGATTCTCTAAAGGGTGAAAATATTAGGCAGATGTAGGCCATTATTACTCGTTGAACTCTAAAATATGCTGGACATAGATGTGGTTGAGACTGACCTGAAATCAATACAGCAAACACACAAAATTTTAATTATGATAAGCAAGAGATACTATCTTTTTCTTTTTTTTTTTTTTTGAGACAGAGTCTGGCTCTGTTGCCCAGGCTGGAGTGCAGTGGTGCAATCTCAGCTCACTGCAAGCTCCACCTCCTGGGTTCAAGCCATTCTCCCACCTCAGCCTCCGGGTAGCTGGGACTACAGTTGCATGCCACCATGCCCGGCTAATTTTTTTTTTTTTTTTTTTTTTTTTTTGTATTTTTAGTAGAGATAGGGTTTCACTGTGTTAGCCGGAATGTCTTGATCTCCTGACCTCGTGATCCTCCCGCCTTGGTCTCCCAAAGTGCTGGGATTACAGGCGTGAGCCACCGCACCCAGCCAATGCTATCTTTTTCTTAAAGTACAGTACTGAGAAAGTACAGTTGTTTTTCAAAGTTAGGAAGAACCAGTCATTAAGAAAATTCAATTCAACATACACTTATTGAGAGCCTACTGTCAGCAAAACTATGAGAGAGTTCATGTATTCCTAGTGGAAGTATGAATTGTCATCTGCCTCCCCCACAGGAAATACAATTAAACAATATATATAAAGAGTTTTGTAAACATTCATATCTTCGACACAATAATTCTGCTTCCAGATATTTTGTCGAAAGAAATAATCAGATGGCTCCACAGGTGAATTTTACCAATTAAAGAAGTAATACCGGCCAGGCACGGTGGCTCACACCTGTAATCCTAGCACTTTGGGAGGCCGAAGTGGGCGGATCACGAGGTCAGGAGATCCAGACCATCCTGGCTAACACGGTGAAACCCCGTCTATACTAAAAATATAAAAAATTAGCGGGGCATGGTGTTGGGCACCTGTAGTCCCACCTACTCAGGAGGCTAAGGCAGGAGAAGGGCATGAACCCAGGAAGTGGAGTTTGCAGTGACCCGAGATACTGCCACTGCAGTCCGGCCTGGGTGAAACAGTGAGACTTCCATTTCAAAAACAAAAAAGAAAAAAGAAGTAATACCAATTATTTATGCTCACTTTCAAAAATTAGAAGAGAACAGAATACTTCCTAATTCATTCTATGAGGCCAGTATTACCTTGATACTAAAACCAGAGAAAGACATTACATTAAAAAAAACATAAAACGCTATAGATCAATCTATTATGAACACAGACACCAAAATCCTCAACAAAATAGTAGCAAATTGAGCCCACCAACATATAAAAATAATTATACACCATAACCAAGTGGGATTTATTGCAGGAATGTAAAGTCAGCTTAATATTTGAAAATCAGGGTGGCGCCAAGATGGCCGAATAGGAACAGCTCCAGTCTGCAGCTCCCAGCATGAACAACGCAGATTTCTGCATCTCCAACTGAGGTACCAGGTTCATCTCACTGGGGCTTGCCAGACAAGTAGGTGGAGCCCACAGAGCAGGGCGGGGCATTGCCTCACCCGGGAAACACAAGGGGTCAGGAAATTCCCTTTCCTAGCCAAGGGAAACCCTGACAGACTGTACTTGGAAAATCAGGACACTCCCACCCTAATACTGCGCTTTTCCAACGGCCTTAGCAAACGGCACACCAGGAGATTATGTCCGGCAACTGGCTCGGAGGGTCCCACGCCCACGGAGACTTGCTCACTGCTAGCACAGTAGTCTGAGATCAAACTGCAAGGTGGCAGTGAGGCTGGGGGAGGGGTGTCCGCCCTTGCTGAGGTTTGACTAGGTAAACAAAGTGGCTAGGAAGCTCAAACTAGATGGAGCCCACCACAGTTCAAGGAGGCCTGCCTGCCTCTGTAGACTCCACCTCTAGGGACAGGGCATAGGTGAACAAAAGGCAACAGAAATTTCTGCAGACTTAAACATCCCCGTCTGACAGCTTTGAAGAGAGTAGTAGTTCTCCCAGCACAGAGTTTGAGATCTGAGATCTGCATCCTCAAGTGGGTCCATGACCCCTGAGTAGCCTAACTGGGAGGCACCTAGCAGGAGCGGGGCGACTGACACCTCATAAGGCCGGGTGCCCTTCTGAGATGAAGCTTCTGGAGGAAGGATTAGGCAGCAACATTCGCTGTTCTGCTATCTCCGCTGGTGATACCCAGGCAAACAGGGTCTGGAATGGATCTCAAGCAAACTCCAACAGACCTGCAGCTGAGGGTCCTGACTGTTAGAAGGAAAACTAACAAACAGAAAGGACATCCACACCAAAACCCCATCTGTAAGTCACCATCATCAAACACCAAAGGCAGATAAAACCACAAATATGGGGAGAAACCAGAGCAGAAAAGCCGAAAATTCTAAAAATCAGAGCGCCTCTTCTCCTCCAAAGGAACAGAGCTCCTCACCAGCAACGGAACAAAGCTGCATGGAGAATGACCTCGATGAGTTGAGAGAAGAAGGCTTCAGACGATCAGTAATAACAAACTTCTCCGAGCTACAGGAGGATGTTTGAGCCCATCGCAAAGAAGCTAAAAACCTTGAAAAAAGAGTAGACAAATGGCTAACTAGAAAAAACAGTGTAGAGAAGTCCTTAAATGACCGGATTAAGCTGAAAACCATGGCACGAGAACTAAGTGATGCATGCACAAGCTTCAGTAGCTGATTTGATCAAATGGAAGAAAGGGTATCAGTGATTGAAGATCAAATGAATGAAGTAAAGCAAGAAGAGAAGTTTAGAGAAAAAAGAGTAAAAAGAAATGAACAAAGACTCCAAGAAATATTGGACTATGTGAAAAGACCAAATCTATGTCAGATTGGTGTACCTGAAAGTGACGGGGAGTATGGAACGAAGTTGGAAAACACTCTTCAGGATATCATCCAGGAGAACTTCCTCAACTTAGCGAGACAAGCCAACATTCGAATTCAGGAAATACAGATAATGCCACAAAGATACTCCTCAAGAAGAGCAACTCCAAGACACATAATTGTCAGATTCACCAAAGTTGAAATGAAGGAAAAAATGTTAAGGGCAGCCAGAGAGAAAGGTCAGGTTACCCACAAAGAGAAGCCCATCAGACTAACAGTGGATCTCTCGGCAGAAACTCTACAAGCCAGAAGAGAGTGGAGGCCAATATTCACAACATGCTTAAAAAAAAGAATTTTCAACCCAGAATTTCACAGCCAGCCATACTAAGATTCATAAGTGAAGGAGAAATCAAATCCTTTACAGACAAATAAAATGCTGAGTGATTTTGTCACCAGCAGGCCTGCCTTACAAGAGCTCCTGAAGGAAGCAGTAAACATGGAAAGGAAGAACTGTACCAGCCACTGCCAAAACAGGCCAAAATGTAAAGACCATCAATACTAGGAAGAAACTGCATCAACTAATGAGCAAAATAACCAGCTAACATCATAATGACAGGATCAAATTCACACATAACACTATTAACCTTAAATGTAAATGGGCGAAATGCTCCAATTAAAAGACACGGACTGGCAAATTGGATAAAGGGTCAAGACCCATCAGAGTGCTGTATTCAGGAGACCCATCTCACGTGCAGAGACACACACAGGCTCAAAATACAGGGATGGAGAAAGGTCTACCAAGCAAATGGAAAACAAAAAAAGGCAGGGGTTGTAATCCTAGTCTCTGATAAAACATACTTTAAACCAACAAAGATCAAAAGAGACAAGGCCATTACATAATGGTAAAGGGATCAATTCAACAAGAAGAGCTAACTGTCCTAAATATATATGCATCCAATACAGGAGCACCCAGATTCATAAAGCAAGTCCTGAGAGACCTACAAAGAGACTTAGATTGCCACACAATAATAATGGGAGACTTTAACACTCCACTGTCAACATTAGACAGATCCACTAGACAGAAAGTTAACAAGGATATCCAGGAATTGAACTCAACTCCGCACCAAGTGGAGCTAATAGACATCTACAGAACTCTCCACCCAAAACAGCAGAATATACATTCTTCTCAGCACCACATCACACTTATTCCAAAATTGACCACATAGTTGGAAGTAAAGCACTCCTCAGCAAATGTACAAGAACAGAAATTATAACAAACTGTCTCTCAGAGCACAGGACGATCAAACTATAACACAGTATTAGGAAACTCACTCAAAACCGCTCAACTACATGGAAACTGAAGAATCTGCTGCTGAATGACCACTGGGTACAAATGAAATGAAGGCAGAAATAAAGATGTTCTTTGAAACCAATGGGAACAAAGACACAACATACCAGAATCACTGGGACACGTTTAAAGAAGTGTGTAGAGGGAAATTTATAGCACTAAATGCCCACAAGAGAAAGCAGGAGAAATCTAAAATTGACACCCTAACATCACAATTAAAAGAACCAGAGAAGCAAGAGCAAATACATTCAAAAGTTAGCAGAAGGCAAGAAATAACTAACATCAGAGATGAACTGAAGAAGATAGAGACACAAAAAAACCCTTCAAAAAATCAATGAATCCAGGAGTTGGTTTTTTGAAAAGATCAACAGAATTAATAGACCTCTAGCAAGACTAATAAAGAAGAAAAGAGAGAAGAATCAAATAGATGCAATAAAAAATAATAAAGGGGATATCACCACCGACCCCACAGAAATACGAACTACCATCAGAGAATACTAAAACACCTCTACGCAAATAAGCTAGAAAATCTAGAAGAAATGGATAAATTCCTGAACACATACACCCTCCCAAGGCTAAACCAGGAAGAAGTTGAATCCCTGAATAGACAAATAACAGGCTCTGAAACTGAGGCAATAATTAACAGCCTACCAACCAAAAAAAATCCAATACCAGACGGATGCACAGCCAAATTCTACCAGAGGTACAAAGAAGAGCTGGTTACATTCCTTCTAAAACTATTCCAATCAATAGAAAAAGAGGGAATCCTCCCTAACTCATTTTATGAGGCCAGAATCATCCTGATACCAAAGCCTGACAGAGACACACACACACAAAAAAGAGAATTTTAGACCAATATCCCTGATGAACATTGATGCAAAAATCCTCAATAAAATACTAGCAAAACGAATCCAGCAGCACATCAAAAAGCTTATCCACCATGATCAAGTGGGCTTCATCCCTGGGATGCAAGGCTGGTTCAACATATGCAAATCAATAAACATAATCCAGCATATAAACAGAACCAAAGATAAAAACCGCATGATTATCTCAATAGATGCAGAAAAGGCCTTTGACAAAATTCAACACCCCTTCATGCTAAAAACTCTCAATAAAATAGGTATTGATGGAACGTATCTCAAAATAATAAGAGCTATTTATGACAAACCCACAGCCAATATCATACTGAATGGGCAAAAACTGGAAGCATTCCCTTTGAAAACTGGCACAAGACAGGGATGCCCTCTCTCACCACTCCTATTCAACATAGTGTTGGAAGTTCTGGCCAGGGCAATCAGGCAAGAGAAAGAAATAAAGGGTATTCAATTAGGAAAAGAGGAAGTCAAATTGTCCCTGTTTGCAGACTACATGATTGTATATTTAGAAAACCCCATTGTCTCAGCCCAAAATCTCCTTAAGCTGATAAGCAACTTCAGCAAAGTCCAGGATACAAAATCAATGTGCAAACATCACAAGCATTCATATACACCAATAACAGACAGAGAGCCAAGTCATGAGTGAACTCCCATTCACAACTGCTTCAAAGAGAATAAAATACCTAGGAATCCAATTTACAAGAGATGTGAAAGACCTCCTCAAGGAGAACTACAAATCACTGCTCAGCGAAATAAAAGAGAACACAAACAAATGGAAGAACATTCCATGCTCATGGATAGGAAGAATCAATATTGTGAAAATGGCCATACTGCCCAAGGTAATTTATAGATTAAGTGCCATCCCCATTAAGCTACCAAGGACTTTCTTCACAGAATTGGAAAAAACTACTTTAAAGTTCATGCGGAACCAAAAAAGAGCCCGCATTGCCAAGACAATCCTAAGCCAAAAGAACAAAGCTGGAGGCATCACGCTACCTGACTTCAAGCTATACTACAAGGCTACAGTAACCAAAACAGCATAGTACTAGTACCAAAACAGCATGGTACTGGTACCAAAATAGAGATCTAGACCAATGGAACAGAACAGAGTCCTTGGAAATAATACCACACATCTACAACCATCTGATCTTTGACAAACCTGACAAAAGCAAGAAATAGGGAAAGGATTCCCTATTTAATAAATGGTGCTGGGAAAACTGGCTAGCCATAAGTAGAAAGCTGAAACTGGATCCCTTCCTTACACCTTATACAAAAATCAATTCAAGATGAATTAAAGACTTAAATGTTGGACCTAAAACCATAAAAGCCCTAGAAGAAAACGTGGGAAATACCATTCAGGCCATAGGCATGGGCAAGGACTTCATGACTAAAACACAAAAAGCAACAGCAACAAAACCCAAAATTGACAAGTGGGATCTAATTAAACTAAAGAGTTTCTGCACAGCAAAAGAAACTACCATCAGAGTGAACAGGCAACCTACAGAATGGGAGAAAATTTTTACAATCTACCCATCTGACAAAGGGCTAATATACAGAATCTACAAAGAACTTAAACACATTTACAAGAAAAATATCAAACAACCCCATCAAAAAGTGGGCAAGGGATATGAACAGACACTTCTCAAAAGAAGACATTTATGCAGCCAACAGACACATGAAAAATGCTTATCATCACTGGCCATCAGAGAAATGCAAATCAAAACCACAATGAGATACCATCTCACACCAGTTAGAAAGGCAATCATTAAAAAGTCAGGAAACAACAGGTGCTGGAGAGGATGTGGAGAAATAGGAACACTTTTACACTGTTGCTGGGACTGTAATCTAGTTCAATCATTGCGAAAGACAGTATGGCGATTCCTCAAGGTTCTAGAACTAGAAATACCATTTGACTCAGTCATCCCATTACTGAGCATATACCCAAAGGATTATAAATCATGCTGCTATAAAGACAGATGCACACGTATGTTTATTGTGGCACTATTCACAATAGCAAAGACTTGGAACCAACCCAAATGTCCATCAATGACAGACTGGATTACAAAAATGTGGCACATATACATCATGGAATACTATGCAGCCATAAAAAAGGATGATTTCATGTCATTTATAGGGACATGGATGAAGCTGTAAACCAACATTCTGAGCAAACTATCACAAGGACAGAAAACCAAACACCTCATGTTCTCTCTCAAGGGTGGGAATTGAACAATGAGAACACATGGACACAGGGTGAGGAACATCACATACCGAGGCCTGCTTGGGGGTGGGGGTAGCGGGGAGGGATAGCATTAGGAGACATACCTAATGTAAATGATGAGTTAACAGATGCAGCATGCCAACATGGCACATGTATACATATGTAACAAACCTGCACGTTGTGCACATGTACCCTAGAACTTAAAGTAAAATTTTAAAAAATCCATAAATAACCCAGAAACCCTAATTTTAGTTTAAAAAAATTTGAGGGGGGCGGAGCAAGATGGCCGAATAGGAACAGCTCCAGTCTCCAACTCCCAGCGCGAGCAACACAGAAGACCGGTGATTTCTGCATTTTCAACTGAGGTACTGGGTTCATCTCACTGGGGAGTGCCCGACGATCGGTGCTGGTCAGCTGCTGCAGCCCGACCAGCGAGAGCTGAAGCAGGGCGAGGCATCGCCTCACCTGGGAAGCGCAAGGGGGAAGGGAATCCCTTTTCCTAGCCAGGGGAACTGACACACACAACACCTGGAAAATCGGGTAACTCCCACCCCAATACTGCGCTTTAAGCAAACAGGCACACCAGGAGATCATATCCCACACCTGGCCGGGAGGGTCCCACACCCACGGAGCCTCCCTCATTGCTAGCATAGCAGTCTGTGATCTACCGGCAAGGCAGCAGCGAGGCTGGGGGAGGGGCGCCCGCCATTGCTGAGGCTTAAGTAGGTAAACAAAGCTGGGGGGAAGCTCCAACTGGGTGGAGCTCACAGCAGCTCAAGGAAACCTGCCTGTCTCTGTAGACTCCACCTCTGGGGACAGGACACAGTAAACAATAACAAACACAGGAGAAGCCTCTGCAGACGCAAACGACTCTGTCTGACAGCTTTGAAGAGAGCAGTGGATCTCCCAACACGGAGGTTGAGATCTGAGAAGGGACAGACTCCCTGCTCAAGTGGGTCCCTGACCCCTGAGTAGCCTAACTGGGAGACATCCCCCACTAGGGGCAGTCTGACACCCCACACCTCACAGGGTGGAGTACACCCCTGAGAGGAAGCTTCCAAAGCAAGAATCAGACAGGTACACTCACTGTTCAGAAATATTCTATCTTCTGCAGCCTCTGCTGCTGATACCCAGGCAAACAGGGTCTGGAGTGGACCTCAAGCAATCTCCAACAGACCTACAGCTGAGGGTCCTGACTGTTAGAAGGAAAACTATCAAACAGGAAGGACACCTACACCAAAACCCCATCAGTACATCACCATCATCAAAGACCAGAGGCAGATAAAACCACAAAGATGGGAAAAGAGCAGGGCAGAAAAGCTGGAAATTCCAAAAATAAGAGCGCATCTCCCCCGGCAAAGGAGCGCAGCTCATCGCCAGCAACGGATCAAAGCTGGACGGAGAATGACTTTGATGAGATGAGAGAAGAAGGCTTCAGTCCATCAAATTTCTCAGAGCTAAAGGAGGAATTACATACCCAGCGTAAAGAAGCTAAAAATCTTGAAAAAAAAGTGGAAGAATTGATGGCTAGAGTAATTAATGCAGAGAAGGTCATAAACGAAATGAAAGAGATGAAAACCATGACACGAGAAATACGTGACAAATGCACAAGTTTCAGTAACCGACTCGATCAACTGGAAGAAAGAGTATCAGCGATTGAGGATCAAATGAATGAAATGAAGCGAGAAGAGAAACCAAAAGAAAAAAGAAGAAAAAGAAATGAACAAAGCCTGCAAGAAGTATGGGATTATGTAAAAAGACCAAATCTACGTCTGATTGGGGTGCCTGAAAGTGAGGGGGAAAATGGAACCAAGTTGGAAAACACTCTTCAGGATATCATCCAGGAGAACTTCCCCAACCTAGTAGGGCAGGCCAACATTCAAATCCAGGAAATACAGAGAACGCCACAAAGATACTCCTCGAGAAGAGCAACTCCAAGACACATAATTGCCAGATTCACCAAAGTTGAAATGAAGGAAAAAATCTTAAGGGCAGCCAGAGAGAAAGGTCGGGTTACCCACAAAGGGAAGCCCATCAGACTAACAGCAGATCTCTCGGCAGAAACTCTACAAGCCAGAAGAGAGTGGGGGCCAATATTCAACATTCTTAAAGAAAAGAATTTTCAACCCAGAATTTCATATCCAGCCAAACTAACTTTCATAAGTGAAGGAGAAATAAAATCCTTTACAGATAAGCAAATGCTTAGAGATTTTGTCACCACTAGGCCTGCCTTACAAGAGACCCTGAAGGAAGCACTAAACATGGAAAGGAAAAACCGGTACCAGCCATTGCAAAAGCATGCCAAAATGTAAAGACCATCGAGGCTAGGAAGAAACTGCATCAACTAACGAGCAAAATAACCAGTTAATATCATAATGGCAGGATCAAGTTCACACATAACAATCTTAACCTTAAATGTAAATGGACTAAATGCTCCAATTAAAAGACACAGACTGGCAAACTGGACAAAGAGTCAAGACCCATCAGTCTGCTGTATTCAGGAGACCCATCTCACATGCAGAGACATACATAGGCTCAAAATAAAGGGATAGAGGAAGATTTACCAAGCAAATGGAGAACAAAAAAAAGCGGGGGTTGCAATACTAGTCTCTGATAAAACAGACTTTAAACCATCAAAGATCAAAAGACACAAAGAAGGCCATTACATAATGGTAAAGGGATCAATTCAACAGGAAGAGCTAACTATCCTAAATATATATGCACCCAATACAGGAGCACCCAGATTCATAAAGCAAGTCCTTAGAGACTTACAAAGAGACTTAGACTCCCATACAATAATAATGGGAGACTTCAACACTCCACTGTCAACATTAGACAGATCCACGAGACAGAAAGTTAACAAGGATATCCAGGAATTGAACTCATCTCTGCAGCAAGCAGACCTAATAGACATCTATAGAACTCTCCACCCCAAATCAACAGAATATACATTCTTCTCAGCACCACATCGTACTTACTCCAAAATTGACCACGTAATTGGAAGTAAAGCACTCCTCAGCAAATGTACAAGAACAGAAATTATAACAAACTGTCTCTCAGACCACAGTGCAATCAAACTAGAACTCAGGACTAAGAAACTCAATCAAAACCGCTCAACTACATGGAAACTGAACAACCTGCTCCTGAATGACTACTGGGTACATAACGAAATGAAGGCAGAAATAAAGATGTTCTTTGAAACCAATGAGAACAAAGATACAACATACCAGAATCTCTGGGACACATTTAAAGCAGTGTGTAGAGGGAAATTTATAGCACTAAATGCCCACAAGAGAAAGCAGGAAAGATCTAAAATTGACACTCTAACATCACAATTAAAAGAACTAGAGAAGCAAGAGCAAACACATTCGAAAGCTAGCAGAAGGCAAGAAATAACTAAGATCAGAGCAGAACTGAAGGAGATAGAGACACAAAAAACCCTCCAAAAAATCAATGAATCCAGGAGTTGGTTTTTTGAAAAGATCAACAAAATTGACAGACCACTAGCAAGACTAATAAAGAAGAAAAGAGAGAAGAATCAAATCGACGCAATTAAAAATGATAAAGGGGATATCACCACCGACCCCACAGAAATACAAACTACCATCAGAGAATACTATAAACACCTCTACGCAAATCAACTGGAAAATCTAGAAGAAATGGATAATTTCCTGGACACTTACACTCTTCCAAGACTAAACCAGGAAGAAGTTGAATCCCTGAATAGACCAATAGCAGGCTCTGAAATTGAGGCAATAATTAATAGCCTACCAACCAAAAAAAGTCCAGGACCAGATGGATTCACAGCTGAATTCTACCAGAGGTACAAGGAGGAGTTGGTACCATTCTTTCTGAAACTATTCCAATCAATAGAAAAAGAGGGAATCCTCCCTAACTCATTTTATGAGGCCAACATCATCCTGATACCAAAGCCTGGCAGAGAAACAACTAAAAAAGAGAATTTTAGACCAATATCCCTGATGAACATCGATGCAAAAATCCTCAATAAAATACTGGCAAACCGGATTCAGCAACATATCAAAAAGCTTATCCACCATGATCAAGTGGGCTTCATCCCTGGGATGCAAGGCTGGTTCAACATTCGCAAATCAATAAACATAATCCAGCATATAAACAGAACCAAAGACAAGAACCACATGATTATCTCAATAGATGCAGAAAAGGCTTTTGACAAAATTCAACAGCCCTTCATGCTAAAAACGCTCAATAAATTCGGTATTGATGGAACGTACCTCAAAATAATAAGAGCTATTTATGACAAACTCACAGCCAATATCATACTGAATGGGCAAAAACTGGAAAAATTCCCTTTGAAAACTGGCACAAGACAGGGATGCCCTCTCTCACCACTCCTATTCAACATAGTGTTGGAAGTTCTGGCTAGGGCAATCAGGCAAGAGAAAGAAATCAAGGGTATTCAGTTAGGAAAAGAAGAAGTCAAATTGTCCCTCTTTGCAGATGACATGATTGTATATTTAGAAAACCCCATCGTCTCAGCGCAAAATCTCCTTAAGCTGATAAGCAACTTCAGCAAAGTCTCAGGATACAAAATTAATGTGCAAAAATCACAAGCATTCTTATACACCAGTAACAGACAAACAGAGAGTCAAATCAGGAATGAACTTCCATTCACAATTGCTTCACACAGAATAAAATACCTAGGAATCCAACTTACAAGGGATGTAAAGGACCTCTTCAAGGAGAACTACAAACCACTGCTCAGTGAAATAAAAGAGGACACAAACAAATGGAAGAACATACCATGCTCATGGATAGGAAGAATCAATATCGTGAAAATGGCCATACTGCCCAAGGTAATTTATAGATTCAATGCCATCCCCATCAAGCTACCAATGAGTTTCTTCACAGAATTGGAAAAAACTGCTTTAAAGTTCATATGGAACCAAAAAAGAGCCCGCATCTCCAAGACAATCCTAAGTCAAAAGAACAAAGCTGGAGGCATCACGCTACCTGACTTCAAACTATACTACAAGGCTACAGTAACCAAAACAGCATGGTACTGGTACCAAAACAGAGATATAGACCAATGGAACAGAACAGAGTCCTCAGAAATAATACCACACATCTACAGCCATCTGATCTTTGACAAACCTGACAAAAACAAGAAATGGGGAAAGGATTCCCTATTTATTAAATGGTGCTAGGAAAATTGGCTAGCCATAAGTAGAAAGCTGAAACTGGATCCTTTCCTTACTCCTTATATGAAAATTAATTCAAGATGGATTAGAGACTTAAATGTTAGACCTAATACCATAAAAATCCTAGAGGAAAACCTAGGTAGTACCATTCAGGACATAGGCATGGGCAAAGACTTCATGTCTAAAACACCAAAAGCAACAGCAGCAAAAGCCAAAATTGACACATGGGATCTCATTAAACTAAAGAGCTTCTGCACAGCAAAAGAAACTACCATCAGAGTGAACAGGCAACCTACAGAATGGGAGAAAATTGTTGCAATCTACTCATCTGACAAAGGGCTAATATCCAGAACCTACAAAGAACTCCAACAAATTTACAAGAAAAAAACAAACAACCCCATCAAAAAGTGGGCAAAGGATATGAACAGACATTTCTCAAAAGAAGACATTCATACAGCCAACAGACACATGAAAAAATGCTCATCATCACTGGCCATCAGAGAAATGGAAATCAAAACCACAATGAGAGACCATCTCACACCAGTTAGAATGGCGATCATTAAAAAGTCAGGAAACAACAGGTGCTGGAGAGGATGTGGAGAAATAGGAACACTTTTACACTGTTGGTGGGATTGTAAACTAGTTCAACCATTATGGAAAACAGTATGGCGATTCCTCAAGGATCTAGAACTAGATGTACCCTATGACCCAGCCATCCCATTACTGGGTATATACCCAAAGGATTATAAATTATGCTGCTATAAAGACACATGCACACGTATGTTTATTGCAGCACTATTCACAATAGCAAAGACTTGGAATCAACCCAAATGTCCATCAGTGACAGATTGGATTAAGAAAATGTGGCACATATACACCATGGAATACTATGCAGCCATAAAAAAGGATGAGTTTGTGTCCTTTGTAGGGACATGGATGCAGCTGGAAACCATCATTCTTAGCAAACTATCACAAGAACAGAAAACCAAACACCGCATGTTCTCACTCATAGGTGGGAACTGAACAATGAGATCACTTGGACTCAGGAAGGGGAACATCACACACCGGGGCCTATCATGGGGAGGGGGGAGGGGGGAGGGATTGCATTGGGAGTTATACCTGATGTAAATGATGAGTTGATGGGTGCAGCACACCAACATGGCACAAGTATACATATGTAACAAACCTGCACGTTATGCACATGTACCCTACAACTTAAAGTATAATAATAATAAATAAATTTAAAAAAAAATTTTGAAAAATCAATTAATATATCAATCAATGGGATTTTAAAACCCCACAAACCTACAATATCATCTCAATACAGAAAAAGCATTTGGCAAATTCCAGTACCTTTTCATGATAAAAACACTCAACAAACTAGGAAAAGGACTTACTCAATGTGATAAAGGGCATCTGACTCACAACTTACATCATTCTTAATGATAAAAGACTGAATGGGGCTGGGCGCAGTGGCTCATGCCTGTAATCCCAGCACTTTGGGAGGCCAAGGTGGGCGGATCACCTGAGGTCAGGAGACCAGTCTGGTCAACATGGTGAAGCCACATCTCTACTAAAAATAAAAAATTAGCTGGGCATAGTGGCAGGCGACTGCAATCCCAGCTCCTCGGGAGGCTGAGGCAGGAGAATCGCTTGAACCCGGGAGGCAGACGTTGCAGTGAGCTGAGATCATGCCATTGCACTCCAGCCTGGGCAACAAGAGAGAAACTCCATCTCAAAAAAATAAATAAATAAATAAAACTTGATGCTTTCCCCCTAACATTAGAAACAAGATAAGGATGTCCACTTACGCCACTCCTGTTCAACATTGTAATAGAGGTTGTAGCCAGGGTATTGCACCAGAAAATGAAATAAAAGTCATGCACATTGGAAAGAAAGAAATGGAAAGAAAAGTCATGCATATTGGAAACGGTCTATATTTGAAAGTGATGCCTTATTTATAAGCAATCATAAAAAATCAATTGAAAAACTATTAGAACTAACATAACTTCATAAGATTGCAGGAGACAATATCAGTATTTTGGGGAAAAACTCTCAAAATATGTTTTTCCTCTGCTGTCACACCAGCACGACAATAATCACCAACACAGAAAGCTTCTATGACCAAACATGTGGGGGGTTTTCCCCACACAGTAAGCAGCAGAAACAAGCTGGGTGTCCTCCAATTTATTAGATTGGTGCAAAAGTAATTGCAGCTTTTGCCATTTAAAAGTAATGGCAAAAAACATAATTACTATCTACCGGGAGATAGTGTCAGATCCCACAAGTTGAGGGCTCAGTCCCTAAGACTGCCCTGCCCCAGCAGACACCAGTTACAAGTCCAGGCCTCTGGAAGTTCTAAAGGACTGGCTTCAAGTTGGAGTTTCCATGAGTACCTTTTTGGGTTCAACTAATTTGCTGAAGTAGCTCACAAAACTCAAGGAAACACTTGATTACCTTTACCAGTTGATTATAAAGAGTATTACAAAGGTACAGATGAAGAGATGCTTAGGAAGAGGTATGGGGAAAGGGTGCAGAGCTTCATACCCTCCTCAGGAATGCTGCCCTCCAGGAACCTCCAGGCATGCAGCTATCCAGATGTTCTTCAAACCCTCCCCTCCTGGGTGTTTATGGAGGCTTCATTACATAGGCATGATTGACTGAACCGTTGGCCTTTGGTGATCAACTTGACCTTCAGCCCCATCCTCTCCCTGGAGATTAGGGGATGGGACTGAAAGCCCAATCCTCTAATCACGCCTTTGCCTTTCCAGTGACCTGCCCTACCCTGAAGCTATTAGTCAACATCAGCATATAGAAAGACAGCACTCTGGAGATTCCAAGGTTCTTAGGAGTTGTTTGCCAAGAAATAGGGACAAATATGTATATATTTTTTGTATACTGATTGTGATATTGTGATATGAATAAATATTTACATATATTCAAATAAATACAGATATATAATTCATTTGTATATCTATAAAGATATTTATATCTGGACTCTCCATTTTATTACATTGATTTGTATGTTTATCCTTATTCCAATACCACACTTCTTGATTATAATTGCTTTGTAGTAACTGTTAAAATCAGAAAATACGGCCGGACACGGTGGCTCAAGCCTGTAATCCCAGTGCTTTGGGAGGCTGGGGCAGGTGGATTACCTGAGGTTAGGAGTTCAGGACCAGCCTGGACAACATGATAAAATCCCGTCTCTACTAAAAAATACAAAAAAAAAAAAAAATTAGCCGGGCATGGTAGCAGGTGCCTTTACTTTAATCTTAGCTACTGGGGAGGCTGAGACAGGAGAACTGCTTGAACCCAGGAGGTGAAGGTTGCAGTGAGACGAGATTGTGCCATTGCACTCCAGCCTGGGTGACAAGAGTGAAACTCCGTCTAAAAAAATAAATACATTAATTAATTAAATAAATAAAATCAGAAAATGTGAGTCCTTCAACTTTGTTCTTGTTTTTCAAGATTGTTTTGGCTATTCTGAGTATCTTGCATCTTCCCATGAATTTCAGGAGCAGCTTATCAATTTGTACCAAAAAGCCAGCTGGTATTTTTGTAGATATTATTTTGAATCTATAGCTCAATTTTGGAAATACTGCCACCTTGACAATATTAAGTCTTCTAATCCATGAACTAGAACACAAACTTTTAAACATATATTTTATATATATAATATAAATAAATACAGATATAAAAATCAATTGTATAACTGTACACTTGTAATGAGCAATCCAAAAGTGAAATTAAGAAAATAATTCCACTTGCATTAACATTGGTGTGAATAAAATACTTAGGAAAACTTCACCAAAGAATTGCAAAATTGATAATCTGAAATAACCAAACATTGTTGAAATAAACTATTGATGACCCATTAAAAGAAAAACAGTTCGTGTTCATGGATTAGAAGACTTAATATTGCATTATGGTAATGATTTCCCAAATTGATTTACAAATTCAAAACAATACCTACAAAAATACCAGCTGGCTTTTTTGCATAAATTGTTAACCTGATCATGAAATTCATAGGAAGATGCAAGACACTCAGAATAGCCAAAACAATCTTGAAAAACAAGAACTAAATTGAAAAACTCACATTTTCTGATTTCAAAACTACTGCAAAGCAACTATAATCACGACAGTGTGGTACTGGCATAAGGATAAACAAAGAAATCAATGTTATAAAATGGAAAGTTCAAAAATAAATCCATCTATCTATCATCAGTTGATTTTGTACAAGGGTGCTAAGACTACTTAATAGAGTAAGAATAGTCTTTCCAACAAATGATACTAGAACAATTGGATATTCACATGCAAAAGAATGAAGTTGGAACCCCTACCTAGTATCATATGCAAAAATTAACTCAAAATGGACCAAAGTCCTTAAAGTAAGACCCAAAATAATAAAAATCTTAGATGTGCTTCAAGGGACACTATCAAGAAAGTAAGGCCAGACGCAGCGGCTCATGCCTGTAATCCCAGCACTTTGGGAGGCTGAGGCAGGCGGATCACAAGGTCGAGAGATCAGGACAATCTGGCCAACATGGTGAAACCCCATCTCTACTAAAAATACAAAACTTAGCTGGGTTTGGTGGCACATGCGTGTAGTCCCAGCTACTCAGGAGGCTGAGGCAGGAAAATGGCGTGAACCCAGGAGGTAGAGCTTGCAGTGAGCTGAGATTGCACAACTGCACTCCAGCCTGGCGACAGAGCGAGACTCTATCTCAAAAAAAAAAGGAAGTAAAAAGACAACTTACAGAATGGGAGAAAATATTTGCAAACCGTATATCCAGTAAGAGACTTGCATGTAGAAAACATAAAGAAGTTTTATAACTCAGTAACAGCATGACAACCCAATCTTACAATGGGCAAAACATCTAAATAGACATTTCTCCAAAGCAGATAAACAAATGGCCAAGAAATAATAAGAGAAGTGAACACATTGATTTATCCGTATGCTCATTATAACAATATGTACTCATTACAGCAATAGGTACTTTGCTATGTACTTAGTAGCAAAAAAAAAAAAACAAAAAACAAAAAAACAGGAAGCAACTTAGATGCCTAAAAATAGAAGAATAGGGCCGGGCGCGGTGGCTCAAGCCTGTAATCCCAGCACTTTGGGAGGCCGAGGCGGGCGGATCACGAGGTCAGGAGATCGAGACCATCCTGGCTAACACGGTGAAACCCCGTCTCTACTAAAAATACAAAAAACTAGCCGGGCGCGGTGGCGGGCGCCTGTAGTCCCAGCTACTCGGGAGGCTGAGGCAGGAGAATGGCGTAAACCCGGGAGGCGGAGCTTGCAGTGAGCTGAGATCCGGCCACTGCACTCCAGCCTGGGTGACAGAGCAAGACTCCGTCTCAAAAAAAAAAAAAAAAAAAAAAAGAAGAATAGTTACATGAATTATAGCATATCAAACACTGAAATATGATATAGCCATTAAAAAGGTTTTTGGAAACACAGTTTAGGGAAAAGATTAAGTGCAAGGGCACCGGAGACAGACTGCTTTTGTCTGAGCCCCAGTTCTACCATTCACCAGATTCTCGTCCTTTGGCAAATTACTTAACTTGTCCAAGTTTCAATTTCGTCATCTGTTGGTTTTTGCTAGGATTAAAGGTAATTATCCGAGTGAAATGTTTAACACCTTTCATAGCACATACTGAGTGCTAAATACATCCTTGAAAAAATGATTATGGTATGCTTTTATTAACATGTTGACATCGTTAAGATACAGTATCAAGTAAAAAAGCAGGATATAAAAGTGTACATAAGGCCGGGCGTGGTGGCTCAAGCCTGTAATCCCAGCACTTTGGGAGGCCGAGACGGGTGGATCACGAGGTCAGGAGATCGAGACCATCCTGGCTAACACAGTGAAACCCCGTCTCCACTAAAAAATACAAAAAACTAGCCGGGCGCGGTGGCGGGCGCCTGTAGTCCCAGCTACTCGGGAGGCTGAGGCAGGAGAATGGCGTAAACCCGGGAGGCGGAGCTTGCAGTGAGCTGAGATCCGGCCACTGCACTCCAGCCTGGGCAACAGAGCGAGACTCCGTCTCAAAAAAAAAAAAAAAAAAAAAAAGTGTGCATAAAGTATTCAACAAACTTTGAATAAATGATCAGGTGGATGTGTGGGTAGATGAATGCCCAGAATGGATAAGTGGATATAGAAGTATACAATAAAACACTATTCCATATCTTTCTTTTAATAGAGCCAGTCATCCCAATTTATTACTATTTCACAGTTCATGTCTATCTTTTTGAGAATCCTTCTTAACACGTTTTTTTGTCTTGACTGATTTTTCTACGGGTGTCTACTACTAAGAGGAGGTGACACTATTAGAAACATGCATGGGACCCAGAAAGATGAAAAGAATAGGCTGTTTTACTACTCCTCAAACTCCGTAGTTACTACCACTCCATTCCTATAATTGCTTTTCTTGCAGAGGCAGCCTGTGGTTTGCATATCCCTTATTTAACTTTCTCATTTTTTTAATCGCCCCTTGTTGGCAATTAGCAATCAAATTCTTAATTAGCTTAAATCCACCTGGCTATTTTGCACCTAATAAATCAATTAATTCAATTCACATGGAGGGGATTGTATTTAGTGCCATATTTCAGTCATTACTGACCATCATTGTGTGTGGCTGCTGTATGTACGATGAAGACATGATATCCAAGCAAAATTTTTATTCTCCACTGTTTTGCAGTCTGTCAGATAAATGGAGAGTGTGGTTGGCGTTTTTAATGTAGAAAGGGATTTAGCAACAGGCCTCAAAAGACCAAAACAGAAATTAGGAGTGTAGTGTACGTTATAAGCAGGTTCACTGTTTAGGTTACAGCCTTCTCACATGTACCTGATGATGTGTAGTGTCATTCATTTCAGGCTCAAATTATATTTGTTCAGTAGAAAAACTGTGAGATTATATTCTCTGTTGTTGCAATAAGTATTGCTGAACAGTGAGATAGAGGTTCCAGGAGCTTGTCAAGAATGAATTCCACGTAATTATACTTTACCCCAAGTCTCCTGGTGGGTAAGTTGTTTGGGGAAATAAAGCAAATTTAAGATTTCATTGTTAAAATCAACTTGAAGAAATACTTCACATAGAAACAAGTTTGTTTTCACCATTTAATACTATGTTTCTTGAAAGAGAAACTTCTCTGGGGAAATTGTAGTCAAGTAGCAGTGTGCAGAGAATTTTAATGATCAAAATAAAATTTTTAAAAAATAGGTTGTTTTTATACAAACACAATTACATGCAAATCTCTTATTTCAAATATCTAACCTAGTGACCTTGATTGTTAAAAAAAAAAAAAATCCCAAATGTAATCAACGTATGAAATGCTTAGATATGGATTGAAACATACAGCTGTAGCTTAATAGTGTGTATTTCATTCAGGAGTTTGAAAATATTATTGCTGATTGATAGAATAAAATTTCATTAATCAACTCTGATTTAGCTTGTCAATAAAGTATATAGAAACCTCACAATCAAGCCTGGGAATGTAGAAAAGTTGGAGAGTGAGGCAAAGTCGAGTGTACCGACACCACTTCAGAGCTAGTCGTAGGGAAGTACAAACTCCAGTGCCACAGAGGTGAAAGGAAGTCTTGGCCTAATCTTTTTTTCTTTTAAACTAACAACTTTATTTGGATATAATTCACATATCATAAAATTTAGCCTCTCAAAGTGTACAATTCAGTGGGTTTTTTTTTTTTTTTTTTTTTTTTTTTTGAGACGGAGTCTCGCTCTGTTGCCCAGGCTGGAGTGCAGTGGCGCAATCTCGGCTCACTACAAGCTCCGCCTCCCGGGTTCACGCCATTCTCCTGCCTCAGCCTCCCGAGTAGCTGGGACTACAGGCGCCCGCCACTGCGCCCGGCTAATTTTTTCTATTTTTAGTAGAGACGGGGTTTCACCATGGTCTCGATCTCCTGACCTTGTGATCCGCCCGCCTCGGCCTTCCAAAGTGCTGGGATTACAGGCGTGAGCCACCGCGCCCGGCCGGTGGGTTTTAATATATTTACAGAATTGTGCAAACATTACCAATATCTAATTCCCAAACATTTCAAACATTTCATCACATGTCCATTTGGAGTCACACCCCATGGCCCGTTCTCCCCGGTCCTTGGCAACCACTCATCTAGTTTGTGTCTCTATGTATTTGGATAATTCATGTAAATTGAATCATACAATATGTGGTCTTTTGTGATTGGCTTCTTTGTTTAGCGTGTTTTCAAGGCTCATTCATATTGTAGCATGTTTCAGTGCCTCGTCCCTTTTTATAGCTGAATAATATTTCATTTTATGTATTTACAACATTCTGTTTACCCATTTACTCATTGAATGGACATCTGGATTTTTTCCATTTTGATGCTACTGTTAATAATACTGCTATGAACATTTATATAGGAAGGGTCTTGCAGGTGCTGTGTGTTTTCTGGTTGTTGTTATTTTCAGAGGTGAGGTCTCACTATGTGGTCCAGGCTGGCCTCAAACTCCTGGGCTCAAACAATCCTCCTTTGCTCTGCCTCCCAAGTAGCTGGCACTATAGGTATGCACTACTGTACCTGGCTTCATGTATAAGTTTTTCAATGGACTTAATTTTCGTTTCTCTTGGGTATATACTTAGGAGTAGAACGGATGTGTTTTATGGTAAATTCTATGTTTAACATTTTGAGGAACTGCAAAAATGTTTTCCAAAGTGGATGTACTACATTATAAACTTACCAGTAATGTAAAAGTGTTTTCTAACTTCTCTACATCCTCACCAACATTTTTTATTGTTCATCTTTTTTATTATAACCATTCTAGTGGGTGTGAAATGGTCTCCCATTATGTTTTGAATTGTATTTCTCTAATGATTAATGATGTTAAATAGCACTACAGGTGCTTATTGGCCATTTGTATATCTTCTTTAAAGAAAAGTATATCCATATCCTTTGCCCTTCTTTTTTTTTTTCTTTGAGACAGAGTTTTGATCTTGTTGTCCAGGCTGGAGTGTAGCAGTGCAATCTTGGCTCCATGCAACCTCCACCTCCCTGGTTCAAGCGATTCTCCTACCTCTGCCTCCCAAGTAGTTGGGTTTACAGGCATGAGCCACCACACCCGGCTAATTTTTTGTAATTTTAGTAGAGACAGGGTTTCACCTCGTTGGCTAGGCTGGTCTCAAACTCCTGACTTCAGGTGATCTGCCTGCCTTGGCCTCCCAACGTGCTGGGATTACAGGCGTGAGCCACCATACCCAACCCCTTTGCCCATTTTTTAACTACACTGAGTTTTAACTGTCTAGTTGTAACAGTTACTCATAAATTCTAGATGAAACTACTTTGTCAGATACACGATTTACAAATGCTTTCTCTCATTCTGTGCTTTGTCTTTTCACTTTATTGATGGTGTTCTTTGAAGCACAAAAGATTTTAATTTTAGTGAAGTTCAACTTTTCTATCTTTAAAAACTTTGTTACTTGTGCTTTTGGTGTAATATCTAAGAAATCACTGCCTAAACCTAAAGTTACTATGGTTTATGCATATGTTTTCTTCTAACAGTTTCATAGTTTGAGCTCTTACATTTATGTTTTGGATTCATTTTAAACTAATTTTTGTATATGTGTGAGGTAAAGGTCCAATTTTATTCTTTTGCTTGTGGACACCCAGTTGTTCCAGCACCATTTGTTGCAAAGATATTATTTCCGTATTGAATTGTCATGACACTGTCACCAAAAATCAATTCATGGTAAATATAAGAGCTTATTTCTGAACTCTCAATTTTATTTCATTAATCTATATATATCTGTCTTTATGCTGGTACCACACTGTTGATTACTCTAGCTTTATAATAAATTTTACAATCAATAAGTGTAAGTCCTCCAACTTTATTCTTTGTTTTCAAAATCATTGTGGCTATCCTGGGTTCCTTGCAATTTTTTATATATATATATATATATATATATATATATTTTTTTTTTTTTTTTTTTTTTTTTTTAATTTTGAGTTAGGGTGTCACTCTGTCACCCAGGCTGGAGTGCAGGGGCACATTCACAGCTCACTGCAGCCTTGGCCTCCTGGGCTCAGGTGATCCTCCCACTGCAGCCTCCTGATAGCTGGTACTGTAGGCATGAGCCACTGTGCCCAACCTTCATATGAATTTTAGGATCAGGCTGTCAATTTCTTCAAACAAAGTCTTGGCTTAATCTTAATTTATATCAACACCCAACAGTTTCTGGTCTAACGAACAGGACATAACTGATGACGTCCCCAAGAAGGGATCACTGGAGTCCGTCAGTTAAGGTGATGAGCACTGCAAAGAGCAGGCCCGCAGCAGTGTCTGAAGGAAGAGAAGCAGGCTTCCATCCCTCGAGAGAGGAGAGAGCTGACTAGCTCTAGGCAGAACATGAAGATTAGAGCCAAGAAATACACATTTGGAGGCCCAGAGATGTGGCATAAGAAAGGGCAATTGTACACGTCAGGAAAACATAGACAAAAGCACTTTGTGTCGTCTATTGTGCTATTTAAGTATCTAATGCCCACCAATGATTACTACTATCATTACTTTGTCACAGAATCATTGATATAAATAGAAGTCATGTTACTAGCTTGATCCTTCCACCAAAGCCAATTTAGCCCATAAGAACAACAACCAACATCTGGGAAGCACTTTCTATTAATAGTTTACAAGACTCTGTCACGTGCACCATCTCACACGATCCTTACAACAACTTGCATGGTGGATATTAATTAAGGATCAGTCTACAAACATGCATTGGACTTCTTAATGACTGATTTAGATACTGTGGATAAAAAGGTAAATAAGGGAAGTCCTTTCCTTCAGAAACAGACTTAGTAATGGAGATGCAAACATAGAGTTGGATAACTATATGGGTTACCAGGATTAAAACTGATAGTAATGGAGATATGAGTCAGGGGCTCATGGAAATGTACAGGGAGAAGCTCACATTCCAGCTGGAGGCATGTGGTCAAGGTCACAGGGAGTAAACAGAGGGCTTGAAATCAACCCTCGATGTGATAATAACATAATCTATGTTGGAAGTCCTGAAAGAGGCAGCCCAATGTAAAAACAGGGAAACAGGAAAATAGAGAAATCCCTCCACCATTTCTACACCCTTGCCTGTGGCATCTTTATTCCCCTTTCTCTCTAGCTGCGTTTTAGTAATTCTACTCAAGTCTTACTTTTACTTGAACTTGTGAGGATAAACACATAGAGAATTAATGAGAACCTTCCTTGACAATCTTTATTAAGCTAACATAAAGAAATAAACACCTCTTGATATTAAAAATAGTAGCACTCCTTTCACCTTAAATATACCTTCTTCTCATTTTTCCCAGGCTTTATTCGAAGGCATGATAGGCATGTTCGATAATGCAGTCACATCATACATGAAAATCTTAACATCATCACCTGATTTTTTTTCTCCTCAAGATATTCAATGTGAAGAAGCAGGTATAATTTCTGGGACTATGCTACAGTAAAAGACCACCCACAACTGAATAGAGATCGTTCATAAATATGATGAAATAATTATTACTTTTTTCCAAATCTGATTATTGCTGCTTTATTTCAATGTGATTATTATATTATTATTATTTTTGAGACAGAGTTTCGCTCTTGTTGCCCAGGCTGGAGTGCAATGGCGTGATCTTGGCTCACCGCAACCTCCGCCTCCCAGGTTCAAGCTATTCTCCTGCCTCAGCCTTTAATTAATTTATTATTAATTAATTAATTAATTAAAATTAATTAAAAATACATAATGAGTAGCTGCATGCGCCACCACGCCCTGCTAATTTTGTAGTTTTACTACAGACGGGGTTTCTCCATATTGGTCAGGCTGGTCTTGGACTCCCGACCTCAGGTGATCTGCCCACCTCGGCCTCCCAAAGTCCTGGGATTACAGGCGTGAGCCACTGTGCCTGGCCCATGGTGATTATTCTTAATGCAGCAAAAATACCATCTATTGAACCTCACTGAGTCAGGCACTGTTGGCTGTACCCAATGGTTATTCCTGCCTTTGTTATTATAGAACCCCCAAAAAGCAACATGCATTTGGGAGATGGGCTCTTCTGTCAGCCCCAAGGACTAGACCATGATTGATCTATACACAGTTTAGGTTTAGAGACTACGCGAAGTGTAGTAACCACCAATCCTTTGCTAGTAATTAGTATATGGGCAAGCATGCGACCCTTTTCTGGTCTTAGATATGTAAGAAAAAGTTTGATGTTGGGACTCCCAATAACAACCTTACTTCCTCATGAAAAACATAAAGGCAAGGAGGCCTGCCTCCTCTTACTGCCTGGAACAAAGCTGCATGAGGATGCACTGTCTTGGGCTGCAATAGCCACCTTATAACCATCTGTAATAAGACCAAGGATAAAGAGCCAATATGTGAAGAAGGCAGAGTTGAAAGAGATAAATACCATGACACTGTTGACCAATTATGCCTGAAGCCATCACCCACTCTAGACTTTCATGAGATAATATATGCTGAAGATAGGGTTGGTCAAGGTCCTTGAAACTTGTAGCCAAATGAAAATTGACTCATTTACTCACGAAAGAACAAGCTGTATGTTTTTGCCATTTTCCTACTAGAGTTGACTTCTTAGTTTTAAAAATATTTTCTAAACTCCCACATTCTGGGGGTCAGGAAACGGAGGGCAGATCCCAAATATAACTGCTCTGTGGCCTTACATGTCACTCCACCAATCTGGAACTCTTGAAGAAGGATCTCGAACAAAAATAATCTTAAGGTCTTTTGTAGCCCTCTAATTTCAAGAAACTGGGGCCAGAAAACTAGGAACAGAGGTATGGTTTATTATATCTGAAAAAAATATTCATTTTTGTGCATGTTTGTATACATGTATGCTTTACATATTGTCTAACAACAAATGGTTTGTGTGTGAAAGCATTGTTGCTCTTCGATACCTCTATAAAGTCATGAGTAATATGCCCCAGTGCAGAACTCACGCTCTCGGGAAACAATTTCATCAAGGAGAAGGAGTGTTGTCCACACCAAGCAAACAGTGGCTGTGTGGGAAATTACACTGATGCAACGGTGGCCTAAAAGTACTTAGCGGGCAAACTCTCACTGATGTTACAGAGCAGAGAGGCTCACAGATCAAATTAACATGGCTGCATCTCATATTTTATTAAAATAACTTAAAATACAGAATGAGAAACAAGGGGAAAGAGATGAAGTAGGTTAACACTCTTAGGATAAGGTGCAAGCTTCCATTTAGAATTCAGAGAACTGGAAAGAGCACTGTTCCCAACTTTATAATTCGAAAAAGCTGATCAATCTACAAAATTATTTCTTGAATGCTTCAGGGAGCCAAGGTTGTAGGACGAGCTACTAACCCAAAATCTAATGAAAGACAGGGACTTCCAAGGAGAGATGGGTCACAAGCACTTGCTTAACTGAGGCAGATGTGGGATGCATACAAGCTGGTTAGAAGACTTTACTCTGGCTAACAATTTTTGCTGTACTGCTAAAGACTGAATGTGGGCTAGTATAAAAGTTTATAATCCCTAAAAGCCATAGACCACTCTTCTGTCTATGCACATACTTGCAGGCTTTTCTCCAAGGATCTCACTCAGTGTCCACAAGAAAGACTGGAGACTGGAAAGAGAGGAAGTGCAGGCCTCAGGGAGAAACACAGTCTTCTGGGAAGGCACAAAGTCCAGCTTAGTTCCTTCTCTTCTGAGAAGCAGAATCATCAAGCCATGAGGAAAAAGTGACAAATCCTGTCATCATCAGGGTACCCATCCAGCTAGAGAGAACCGAAAAACCAACAACTTACTGGGCATGGTGGCATATGCCTATAATCCCTACTACTTGGGAAGCTTGAGCCCAGGAATTCAAGATCAGCCTGGGCAACATAGTAAGATTCCATCTCTTAAAAAAAAAAAAAAGATGAGAATGATACTAGAAAGAAAGAAAGAAAGAAAACAACAACCACAACCTTCTACTCTTAGAGTGGGGACAGGAAAATGTTCTGGTCCTTTAGATTTTCCTACCACTAGGGAAAGGGAAAGAACACTACAAAGGCACTACTCTTACAACCCAAGAACATGGCCCCTGAGCCTGAGACAGAACCGGAGATCCCAAATCCCCAACCGTTAGCATAAGACTGTAATCCCAGCACTTTGGGAGGCCAACGTGGGCAGATTGCTTGTGCCCAGGAGTTCAAGCCCAGCTTGGGAAACATAGCAAGTCTCTTCAAAATTAAAAAAATTAGCTGGGCGTCGTGGCACATGCCTGTGATCCCAGCTACTCAGGAAGCTGAGGCGGGAGGATTGCTTGAGTCCTGGAGGTTGAGGCTGCAATGAGCCAAGATCATTCTGCTGTACTCCAGCCTGGGTGACAGGCGAGACCCTGTCTAAAAAAAAAAAAAGAAACAAAGGAAAAAAAAAACCTCTCTGACAAACCAGCCCTAGTCCTAAATGCAAAGTAAGTTGGAATTTGAAACCTGTACTGAGGGTAACTATAACAATAGAACACAAACCCAGCTCAACTCCTGATTAATTGGGATTCAACACCCCACACTAAAAGGCAGGAGAAAGAAAAGGCATGTACAATTTTGAGCATGAATACTACTGTACTACTCAAGATGTCCAGCTTCCATTTAAAACCTACGACAAAGAAACAAGCAAAAAACGGCCAGGCACGGTGGCTCACGCCTGTAATCCCAGCACTTTGGGAGGCCCAGGCAGGCAGATCACCTGAGGTCAGGAGTTTGAGACCAGCCTGGCCAACATGGTGAAACCGTCTCTACTAAAAATACAAAAAAATTAGCCAAGAGTGGTGGCAGGTGCCTGTAATCCCAGCTACTCAGTAGAGTGAGGCAGGAAAATCGCTTGAACCTGGGAGGTGGAGGTTGCAGTGAGCCGAGATGGTACATTGCACTCCAGCCTGGGCAACAAGAATGAAACTCCGTCTCAAAGAAAAGAGAAACAAGGCTGGGCGCGGTGGCTCAAGCCTGTAATCCCAGCACTTTGGGAGGCCGAGGCGGGTGGATCACGAGGTCAGGAGATCGAGACCATCCTGGCTAACATGGTGAAACCCCGTCTCTACTAAAAATACAAAAAACTAGTCGTGTTGGCGGGCGCCTGTAGTCCCAGCTACTCGGAGCCTGAGGCATGAGAATGGCGTAAACCCGGGAGGCGGAGCTTGCAGTGAGCCGAGATCGCGCCACTGCACTCCAGCCTGGGTGACCCAGTGAGACTCCGTCTCAAAAAAAAAAAAAAAAAGAAAAGAAAAGAGAAACAAGCAAAAAACAACACTGTTAAGTGACAAAGTAATCAATAAATGCAGATATGACTCAGATGTTGTGACTATTAAACAGAGAATTTGAAATATCTACAATTAGCCTGGATAATATAGTGAGACCTCATCTCTACAAAAAATATAAAATTAGCCAGGCATGGTGGCTCATGCCTATAGTCCCAGCTACTAGGGAGGCTGAGGCAAGAGAACTGCTTGAACCTGAGGAGGAGTAGAGGATGGGGGCAGAGGTTGCAGTGAGCCGCGATCACGCTAATGCACCCCAACCTGGGTGACAAAGTGAGACTTCACCTTAGAAAGAAAGAAAGAGGCTGGGCGCGGTGACTCACGCCTGTAATCCGAGCACTTTGGGAGGCTGAGCCGGGTGGTTCACGAGGTCAGGAGATCGAGACCATCCTGGCTAATGCGGTGAAACCCCTTCTCTACTAAAAATACAAAAAATTAGCCGGGCACGGTGGTGGGCGCCTGTAGTCCCAGCTACTCAGGAGGCTGAGACAGGAGAATGGCGTGAACCTGGGAGGCGGAGCTTGCAGTGAGCCAAGATGGCACCACTGCACTCTAGCCTGGGTAACAGAGAGAAACTCTAGTCTCAAAAAAAATAAGAAGAAAGAAATGAAGGAAGGAAGGAAGGAAGGAAGGAAGGAAGGAAGGAAGGAAGGAAGGAAGGAGGGAAGGAAGAGAAACTGATTTCATTCTTCTGCACATGGATATCCAATTTTTCATCATCCTTTGTTGAAGAGACTGCCCCCTTCCTATTGGATGTTCTTGGCACCTTTGTCAAAACTCATTTGGCTGTAAATACACGGATTTATTTCTGGACTATCTATTCTGTTGCATTGTGTTTCTATGTCAGTACCATGCTGTTTTGATTACTTTAGCTTTGTAGTATATTCTAAAGTCAGGTAGTATGATGCCTCCAGCCTTGTTCTTGCTCCAGATTGCTTTGGCTATTCAAGTTCTTTTGTGATTCCATACCAATTTAAAAATTTTTTTTTAATCTGGAAAAATGTCATTAGAATTTTGATAGGGATTGCATTGAATCTGTAGATTGCTTTGGATAGTATGGACATTATAACAATATTGATTGTTCAAATCCATGAACATGAGATACTTTCCATTTGTTTGTGTCTCCTTCAATTTCTTTAATTGATGTTTTATTGTTTTTAGTTATAGATCTTTTACCTCCTTCCTTAAATTTATTTCAATGCATTTTTTGGAGCTATTGTAAATGAGATTGTTTTCCTGATTTCTTTTTCAGACAGTTCATTATTTAGTGTATAGAAATGCTACTGATTTTTGTATGTTAATTTTGTAAGTTGCAATTTTACTGAATTTGTTCATTAATTCTAACAGTTTTCGGTAGAGTAGTTAGGATTCTCTCTGTATATGATCATGGTGTCTGCAAACAAGGACAATTTAACTTCTTCTTTCCAATTTGGGTGCCTTTACTTCTTTCGCTTGCCTAATTGTTCTGTCTAGCATTTCTACTACTATGTTGAATAGAAGTACAGAGAGTAGGCATCCTTGTCTTGTTCCTGCTCTTAAAAGAAAAGCTTTCAACTTTTCACCACTCAGTATGATGTTAGCTGTGGGTTTGTCATATATAGTCTTTCTTGTGTTGAGGTACATTCCTTGTATACCTAATTTGTTGAGTTTTTATTGTGAAAGAATGTTGAATTTTGTCAAATGCTTTTTCTGCACCTATTGGGATGATCATATGAGTTTTTTCCTTTATTCTTTTAATGTGGTATTATCACATTTATCGATTTGCATATGTTGAACCATCCTTGCACCCTTGGGATAAATCCCACTTGATCATGGTGAATAATCCTTTTAATGTGTTGTAAAATTAGTTTTTTTAGGACTTTGTTGAGTATTTTTGCATCAGTGTTTTTCAAGGATACTGCCTGCAAGTTTCTTTTCTTGCAGTGTCCTAGTCTGCTTTGGTGTCAGGGTAATGCTGGCCTTGTAAAGTCAGTTTGGCAATAATCCCTCTTCTTCAATTTTTTGGAAGAGTTTGAGAAAGTTTGGTTTGGTCTTTCTTTTCTTCTTTCTTTCTTTCTTTCTTTCTTTCTTTCTTTCTTTCTTTCTTTCTTTCTTTCTTTCTTTCTCCTTCTTTCCTTCTTTCCTTCTTTTTCTTTCCTTCTTTCCTTCTTTCTTCCTTTCCTTTCTTTTTTTTTTTTGGATGGAGTCAAAAAGGTCACCCAGGATGGAGTTCAGTGGCACAATCTCAGCTCACTGCAACCTCCACCTCCTAGGTTCAAGTGATTCTTCTGCCTCAGCCTCCCAAGTAGCTGGGATTACAGCTGCCCACCACCACACCCAGCTAATTTTTGTATTTAAAAGTAGACACAGTGTTCACCATGTTGGCCAGGGTAGTCTCAAACTCCCGACCTCAGGTGATCTGCCCATCTTGGCCTCCCAAAGTGCTGGGATTACAGGCGTGAGCCACCACGCCCACCCTGTACTAGTTCCTTCTCTTTTTTTTTTGAGGTGGAGTCTCACTCTGTCACCCAGGCTGGAGTGCAGTGGCATGATCTCAGCTCACTGCAAGCTCTGCCTCCCAGGTTCATGCCATTCTCCTGCCTCAGCCTCCCTAGTAGCTGGGATTACAGGTGCCTGCCACCACACCTGGCTAATTTTTTGTATTTTTAGTAGAGACAGGGTTTCACTGTGTTAGCCAGGATGGTCTCGATCTCCTGACCTCGTGATCCACCCTCCTCGGCCTCCCAAAGTGCTGGGATTACAGGCGTGAGCCACTGCGTCTGGCCAGTTCTTTCTTAAATATCTGGTAGAAGTCAGCAGTGAAGCCATCAGGTCCTAGGCTTTTTTTTAATGGGAGACTTCTTAATACTGATTCAATCTCCTTACTAGTTATTGATCAGGTTAGATTTTCCATTTCATTATGATTTAGTATTGGTAAGTTGTATGTGCCTAGGAAGTGATCCTTTTCTTCTAGGTTATCCAATTTGTTGGTGTATAATTGTTCATGGGACAGTAGTCCCCCTTTATCTGTGGTTTTGTTTTCGAAGGCTTCAGTTACCCTTGGTCAACCACAGTCAGCAAACATATGAGTAGGGTACAATAATATATTTTGAGAGAGAGACCACATTATTGTTATAATTGTTCTATTTTATAATTACTATTAATCTCTTGTTCTAATTTATAAACTAAACTTTATCATAGGTATGGATAAACAGAAAAAAACATAGTATGCATAGGACTCTCTATATAGTATATATAAAACCATCTGTGGTTTCAGGCAGGCACTGGGAATTTTGGAACATATTTCCCAAGGATAAGAGGGAACTACTTAAGTCTCTCAGGGTCCTTTGTGTTTCTGTGGTATCAGTTGTAATGTCTCCTCTTTCATTTCTGATTTTATTTGAGTCTTCTCTTTTTTTTCTTAGTCTAGCTACAGGTTTGTCAATTTTGTCTTTTAGAAAAAACAGTTCTTAGTTTTGTTTATCTTCTCTTTGTTTTTCTAGTCTCTATTTCATTTATTTCTGCTCTGATCTTTATTATTTCCTTCCACTAACTTTGGAATTAGTTTCTTCTTCTTTTTCTACTTCCTTGAGAAGTAAGATTAGGTTGTTTATCTGAGATCTTTCTTCCTTTGTGATAAGTTTATTGCCTTAAACTTATGACTCAGAAATGCTTTGCGGCATCCCATAAGTTTCGGTATGTGTGTTTCCATGTTTTCCAGATTATTTAAATTTCTTCTTTGACCCATTGTTTATGAACGTTTTGTTTAATTTCTACGTGTTCTCAATTTTTCAAAATTTCTCTTATCGATTTCTAATTTCTTATCGTTGTGGTAGGAAAAGCTTCTTGATATGATTTCAATCTTCTTAAACTTGTTAAGGCTTATTGTGTGGCCTAACATGCTCTGTCCTGGAGAATGTATTTTTGAGAAGAGTGTGTACTCTGCTGCTATTGGATGGAGTGTTCTGTATATGCCTGTTAAATCCATTTGGTCTAAATTGTAGTTTGTCTGATGTTTTCTTATTGATTTTCTGTCTAGATAATGTGTCTGTTAAAGTTTTGAAAGTATAGGGTGAACAGGATAGAAGGACCACAGTACATGCATCCTGGGTTGTAAAGTCCATATGTCTTATTTCTCTGCAACATCAGCCTTCTCTACTGATGTAGCTTAAAGGTAGTTTGAAGGACCAGAATTAGGTTTAAGCCAAGGGGCTAAGAAGATGGGAGGTGACAAGAACCAATACATGCTTGAGGGCTGCAAGGAAAAAGCTGCAGCATACCAACCAGCCTGATGAGCAGCTTTTTGGGGCAGAGGTGGCAAAAGGTCAGAATGATGTCACCAATCAACAGCCAATCCAACACTGAGTGCTTAATATTGAATATTGAGTGCTTCGTGTGCCTCATGTCTATTTAGCATAATATTAATATTTTGTGTCTCTTGGTCCTTCTAACTATATACATATAAAACACTTTTTTGGGTCCATTTTAGTATATATTCCAATTATCATATCTATCTTTAATATGTGTCATAGTTAACTAGTTTATTATTTATATTTAACAAATCTAATTAATTTTATCTATGTTTTGCAAGTCACTTGCTTATTCAGTGTCTATACTCAACATACCATATGAATTTCACCCATTGCATTTATTTTTCTCATCCTTCATAAGTGAATATTGTCAAACAATACAGCAAACCCACATTACAATAGTGCTTACTCTTCAGCAAAATTATATAACCTTGAGCTGAGCCAAAGAAGACCCAGTGTGCCTCCTTGAGTGCTGACCGTGACATCCTTCTCTGTGTCACTTTTATCTCTGTTGCTATCAAGTGCCAGAGTCAAATTGTTGGGTCTGGGGCAAGATGATCCAAGTTCCCTCATTTAAAAAAATATTTCATTGGCAACTCACTCCTTTGGTATGACCTGATAATATCTCTATCTCCAATCTGGCTGTTGTCTCCCTTACCTTGTATTTTAAGGACATACCTTGTATTAAAATCCCAACTGTTACTGTTCCCATCCTGTTTGCGCCCTCCTCCCATCTCACTTACCCTCATAACTAACCCATGGCTGTCTAAGTGCTCCCGCCACAGGTCCTAGCCCCTGTTTAGGTTTCTATTTCTGAAAATAAGCTTGGATTAAACCTTATTCCTTAGCTATCATCAGCAAGTGTACTGTTACTCACCATTCCTTGCCTATAACAAACAAAACTAAATAACTATTTTCTTCTTTCCCACAAAGCCCAGAATTGGACTGAGAATGCTTCCTTAGCATCATGACCCAGGTGGCCCATTACAAGCAGTCAAAGTTGCCAGTTAAGATGAAACCTCATTGCCAATTCAAATCTCTTCTTCAGTATGGATTATTCAGACAAAAATTAGCTTAGCCTGGCCGGGCGCGGTGGCTCACACCTGTAATCCCAGCACTTTGGGAGGCCGAGGCGGGCAGATCACAAGGTCAGGAGACTGAGACTATCCAGGCCAACATGGTGAAATCCCGTCTCTCCTAAAAATACAAAAATTAGCTGGGTGTGATGGCGGACGCCTGTAGTCCCAGCTACTTGGGAGGCTGAGGCAGGAGAATGACTTGAACCCGGGAGGCAGAGGTAGCAGTGGGCCAAGATCACGCCACTGCACTCCAGCCTGGAGACAGAGTTAGACTCCGTCTTCAAAAAAAAAAAAAAGAAAAGAAATATTCACTTTGATGAATGTTGCACTGACCATCTATTCAGACATCTATGGTTACCTCAATTTACTGGGCACTTGCATGTCTCTGTTCTGTCCGTGCTGTTCCTTCTGCCTTGAATGCCCTTTCTGTTTCAGACAGATCTTTCTAAAATGCAAATCTGACTACATGCCTCAGTTGTTTAGAAACCTTCTTTGGCTCCCTATTGACCTCAGGATAAAGTAGTCCTCAGCCTGATAGAGAAGACTTTTTGGGAGCTGCATCTGGCCTACCTCTACTAGGTGAGACCCCTTTTTCCCTCACATGAGACCCCTTTTTCCCTCACACCCTGTCCTTGTCAGACCATCTTCAGTCATCTCTCCTTCATGCTCTTCCTCATTGCTCCAGCTTCATGAAATGTCCTACTATCCTATCTGTCTGGTGAATGCCTACTCATATATTCAAGACTCGGCTTAAGTATCACTTCCTCTTTGACAACTTTCATGATGTGAAATCACAACTATAACTGTTCTGTCTTTTGTGGGTTTGGGGAGACAATCTCTATGGGTCTATGAAATTTCTGCTAATCTTGCCAGTGGAACAACTCACTGTGTTCTAGACTATCTTTTCAAGGATGCTTGTATAACAGACAGCCTTGGAAGATAGAGATAGTATTTTCCTCCAGAGCCAAGAGCAGGTTTGTTTACTGTGCAGAGTAACAAAATTAATGTCTCTCTCTAGGGCAAAGAGCAGGCTGTTTCTTTAGGCTAAAAGATTCAGTTTCGCTACGCTAACAGTTCATCTCATACAACGCAACCCACAGCATATTCAGACATCACTTCACCCTATTTGCATCACTTTGTAGAAACTGGGGCCTGGGGAATGGTCAGAAAAGCTGACAGTTTGTCTACCAATATTGTCATGATTAATACATTATTTTGTCTCTGATCAAGGAGCCTCATGTCTCTGCCAACATTCATGATACTGTGGCAAGCTAACTTAATAGCTTACAAGTAGGGTAAAATCTCAAACCCTTCACAGTTCTTGACAGTATTGGCGCTTAACTCTGTAACACTTCTCAGATCCTTAACAGTTCTTGACAGTACTATATTTGAACTCTATAACACTTTTAGCATAACACATCATTTTACTGCACTCATTGGACGCCTACGATGTGCTACACACTACGACAAAACCTGAAAGATAGAAAGCCAAAAGACATGGTTGCTGTCCTCTAGGAGTTTATACTCCAGTACAGAAACAGATCCCAACAATTAAAATCCTTCAAGATAATTTATAAGCTTTATAAATTACTTATGGGAACATCAGAAAGAAAATGTAAGGCTGCGAGGGGTTAAGGGAAGACTTCACTGAGGTGGTAGAATTTTTTTCTAGCCTTGTAGGTTAAGATGAGAATTTTCCTGGGCAACGAAGGGAAAGGTGTTCTTGCTAAGTACGTGCAAATTCTAATGATAATTCCAAATTCTGCTGCACGTCTTTATTGCTGTGGTTCTGAAACTTAATAGTGTAAAAATAACCATTTTTTAGTGTGCATAGATCTGTGAAACAGGGATCCAGATAGGGGAGAGTGAGGACAGCCTTGACTTTGCTCCAAGACTTGAGCCTCATCTAGAAAGACTCCAGAAATCTAGCAATGGTTTTGGGTGATGACTCAAACGCCTAGGGAACTGGAATAATCCGAAGGTTTCTTCACTCATAAGACTGGTGCTTGAGTGAGATGATTTGAAGCCTGGGAACTCTGGATAGGGGCAGTTGTCAGCCTCCATGTGGCTTGAGATTCACACAGCATGGAGGTTGGGTTCCATGAGGAAATGTCCCCAGAGGAAAAATCTTTAGAGACAGTATTCCAGGAAAACCTGAAGTAGCCTGTACAACCTCTTATGATCCAGTTTTGTAAGCCACTTACATATCACTTCTGTATAATCCCTTGGCCAAAGCAATAAAATCCACTAACATTTAAGGGAAGGAGACATATAAATTATATCACAATTGGAGGAGTTTCAAATAATTTTTGGCCATACTTGAAAGCATCCAGAGCATATTTGGAGAACACAAATAGTTCATTAGTATCAAAAGGTAAAACACAGCCAGGCACAGTGGCTCATGCCTGTAATCCCAGCACTTTGGGAGGCCGAGGCAGCAAGATCACTTGAGCTCAGGAGTTCAAGACCAGCCTAGGCAAAATAGTGAGATTCCGCCTCTACAAAAAAAGTTCTGTTTTTTTTTTAACTAGCCAGGCATGGTGATGCATGCCTGTAGTCCAGGCTACCTGCAGTGCTGAGGTGGGAGGATCCCTTGAGCCCTGGAGGTTGAGGTTGCAGTGACCCATGGTTGTGCCATTGCATTTCACTTTGGGTGACAGAGTGAGACCCTGTCTCTCTCTCTCTCTCTCTCTCTCTCTCTCTCCTCTCTCAGTATATAGATAGATAGGTAGGTAGGTAGGTAGATAGATAGATAGATAGATAGATAGATAGATAGATAGATAGATAGATAGATACACATGGTTTGGCTCTGTGTCCTCACCCAAATCTCATCTCAAATTGTAATTCCCATATGTTGATGGAGGGAAGTGATTGGATTATGGGGGTGGTTTCCCCATACTGTTCTCATGATAGGTACTGGATTCTCACGAGATCTGATGGTTTTATAAATGGTAGCTTTTCCTGTGCTCACACACACTCTCGCTCTCCTGCCACCATGTGAAACATGCCTGCTTCCCCTTCCACCATGATTGTAAGTTTCCTGTGGGCTTCCCAGCCATGCAGAACTGTGAGTCAATTAAACCTCTTTCCTTTATAAATTAAGGAAGAGTGTACCTTGGGTAGTATCTTTATAGCAATGTGAAAACAGAAAACACATATATATATATAATGCCACAAGGGATGCAGCAAAAAAAGTAGACAAGGCCATTTCATGGAGACCATTGTTGATTGAGAAACTCCTTGGAAAGGAATTGAGACTTTGTCCTGTATGTGATTATACTAATTATCATTAACACTATAGGTAAGAAGAACTGAAGTAGTGAAATGACTTTAAGCTTCTAGTATAAACCCTGGCATCCAGTAAGCTTTTGAGCAGATTTTTTGTTGTTGCAAATAATAGAAAATTCAATTCAATCTGGTTTAAATAATAAAGGTAATTTATTGGTTCATGAAACAAAATGTCCAGTCAGAGACATTAGGCATGGCTTGAATCAGAATTTCTTATCATTTGGGCTCTGGGTTCATTTTTCTGACTCTCTTGGCTCTGCTATCCTCTCTGTGTTTGCTTTATTCTCGGACTACATTTCCTCATAGAGCAAACACAGCTGTAACAATTCCAGATCTCATGGCTACATACCCTCTAGAAGGAGAGTGAACACCCTTTATCTTAACATTCCAAGCAGAATTTAAATTTTGCTCCAATTGGCAGCCCTATATCAAATGTCACAAAAGAACCAACCTATGTGTCAAAAGAGATGGAGGCCGGTCACAATGGCTCACGCCTGTAATCCCAGCACTTTGGGAGGCCAAGGCAGGCGGATCACAAGGTCGAGATGGAGACCATCCTGGGCAACATGGCGAAACCCCATCTCTACTAAATATACCAAAATTAGCTGGGCGTGGTGGCACTTACCTGTAGTCCCAGCTGCTCAGGAGGCTGAGGCAGGAGAATCTCTTAAGCCTGGGAGGTGGAGGTTGCAGTGAGCCGAGATCACGCCACTGCACTCCAGCCTGGGTGGTGAACAAGACTTCATCTCAAAGAAAAAAAAAAGAGAGAGAGATGGAATAGCCTAGGTCACATGCTCCATCAGCAGAATCACATGGATTTCAAGATAGAAACAAAAGCCTTATAGAAAGTGAAAAGAAGGACATTGATTGCTGAAGAGTAAACAGCAAGTGTACAAGTTGGCCCCAATAGATGTTTCCTAAATGGACAAAGAATTTCTGGCATTGATGGTATTTGTAACCTAATATGATCTCTCTGGTGCAAGTATAGAGGAGGTGGATGAAACTCTAAGACTAGAGGCAATAAGATCAGTAAGAAGGATACTACAATGAAAGTCATGATAGGAAGAAGGGGTAGAGAGTGAGTGAATAAGTGGATCTGACACTTTTTTTTTTTTTTTTTTTTTTTTGAGACAAGATCTCTCTCCATCACCCAGGCTGGAGTGCAGTGGTGTAATCACAGCTCACTGCAGCCTTAACTTCCTGGGCTCAAGCAATCCCCCCACCTCAGACCCCCTCCCCACTGGTCCCCAGTAGCTGGAACTACAGATGTGAGTCACCATGTTCAGCTAATTTTTTAATTTTTTGTAGAAATGGGGTCTTACTATGTTGCCCAGGCTGGATCCGACACTTCTGAGCATGTCCTTCCTTAAAGATGTAGCTGAGAAGCACTGGTATGTGCTATTCTTCCCTAGTGCATTTTAAAATGCCTCCTAGACAGTTATCTGTCTGGATGCCCTGTAAACCTCTTCACCTTAACCTATAAATAGGCTCAGTGACTCCTATTCTCAAAAAATAATAATAAATGCAACATTGGCCAGGCACGGTGGCTCACGCCTGTAATCCCAGAACTTTGGGAAGCCAAGGTGGGTGGGTCATCTGAAGTCAGGAGTTCAAGACCAGCCTGGCCAACCTGCTGAAACCTCGTCTCTGTTAAAAATACAAAAACTTGCTGGGAGTGGTAGCATGTGCCTGTAATCCCAGTCACTCCAAAGGCCAAAACAGGAGAATCTCTTGAACCTTAGAGGCGGAGGTTACAGTGAGCCAAGATTGCGTCACTGTACTCCAGCCTGAGTGACAGAGCGAGACTAAAACCAACATTTTTCTTTGGCCTCACCTCTCCCTCCACCACAACCAGATAATTCATTCCTGTCCATTTTTGGCCACTTTTTTTTTTTTTTTTTTTTTGAGGCAGAGTCTCACTCCATCGCCCAGGCTGGAGTGCAATGGCATAATCTCGGCTCACTGCAGCCTCCGCCTCCCGGGTTGGTTCAAGCAATTCTCCTGCCTCAGCCTCCCAAGTAGCTGAAACTACAGGCACATGCCACCACGCCCAGGTAATTTTTGTATTTTTAGCAAACACAGAGTTTCACCATGTTGGCCAGGATGGTCTGGATCTGCTGACCTTGTGATCCGCTTGCCTCGGCCTCCCAAAGGGCTGGGATTACAGGTGAGAGCCACCATGCCAGGCCTTTTGGCCGCTATTTCTTCTTTTGTTTCTTTCATTTTTGTTGAAAACAGTCTCACTATGTTGCCCAGGCTAGTCTCGAAATTCCTGGGCTCAAGTTATCCTCCCGCCTCTACCTCTCTAAGTGCTGGGATTATAGGTGTGAGTCACCACACCCAGCAGCCAGTCATTTTTATTATGAAAACAATTTATTTCCAGATCACCAACAATCTTCTATTTGCAAATGCAGTGGTCACCTTATAGACCTGTCCTTACTGGGCTGGCTGCTCCAACCTCTTTAAAACGCTACTAAAAACTCTGTACCCTGGATTCTCTGTGGAATCTCACTTTTCTGATTCTTATAACCTTTCCTTTTTCCCTGTAGTTTCTTCATCCTGCCCCAGAGCCTTACTGACAAGTGTTGTTCAGGGACCTCACCAAATCTGTCTGCTTTCCTACCTCTAGACCAGCACTGTCCAATACAGTAGTCACTAGCCACAGGAGGCTATTCAGCATTTGAAATGTACTAATCCAAACTGACACGTGCTGTAAGTAGAAAACACAGGCCAAACTTCAAAAACTTAGTACAAAACATGAAAAAGAAAGTAAACATCTCAATTTTAAAAATATGAAATACGGCTGGGTGTGGTGGCTCATGCCTATAATCCCAGCACTTTGGAGGCTGAGGCGGGTGGATCACCTGAGGTCAGGAGTTCAAAACCAGCCTGGCCTACATTGCAAAACCCTGTCTCTACAAAAAATACAAAAATTAGCCGGGCATGGTGGCAGGTGCCTATAATCTCAGCTACTTGAGAGGCTAAGGCAGGAAAATCACTTGAACCTGGGAGGCAGAGGTTGCAGTGAGCTGAGATCGTGCCATTGCAGCCTAGGGGAAAGATCAAAACTCTGTCTCAAAAAAAAAAAACCACATTGAAATTGTAACATTTTGGATATATTTGTGTTAAACAACGCAAATATGTTTATTTTTTCAAAAAAGTTTATTTTTTCAAAATTAATTTCACATGTTCCTCTTTAGTTTTTTTAATGTCACAGGTTATTTTTCTTTTTTAAGTTTCACATTTTCAAAATTACATATGCAGCTCGCATTCTATGTCTCTTGCACAGTGCTACTCAAGACAGTCTCACTGGGTGAGCTCACTCACTAAGACAACTTCCCTTACAATTGTGTGTCGAATCTCCTTTCTTCCCTGACTTTCGGATTTGTATATTCCTCTGTCAGTTTACCATTTCCATATGGATAATAGCTAACAGCAGATGTTTATTAAGTGCTTTCTATATGCCAGGCACTATTCTAAGTACTTTATACATGTCATCTCATTGCTAATCCGCAACAGCTCTTCGAGGTAGGTACTATTACTATGCTCTGTCTTACAGACGAGTAAATGGAAGCACAGAGCACTTTAAGAAATGTGTCCACGTTCACACATTTAGTAAATGGTGAATCACAGAGGCAAATATAAGCTTTTCTGCCACCAGGGCCCATTGTCTCTCTACACAGCCCCCAGATAGCCTTTAAAAACTAAAAGCCCACCTGTTTCTAACCGAACTCACTATGTTCTTCGGTAACATTGAGCTGCAAAACCTGCATTTTCCCCTCCAGATCCACTCTTGCCCTAGGAGGATAGCCTGTGTGAACTATGCTGGGGACCTCTTCACTCTGCTCCAGCTTCCGGTTGGGCCTGGCCAATGAGCAATCCCAGCAGGAGGTCAGAAGGTGAGACCAGAATGAAGTCACAGTGCTGAGCTCTCCTTCTTCGCCTCCCTGCAAGGTTGCAGCAGGACGGCTTCTTCCCCGTCCCTTGAGCGAGGTCACAGTTCTTGCCAGGCAGTCCTTCCACACAGCAGCCTTCTGTTTTCAGGTCCCAAAACTGGTTCCTTCAGGTCTTGGGTTGACAACAGCGTTCCTTTCCTCATCCCAGTTATTAGCTCCAAAGGGCTACATTAGTACTCGTGATTTCTTTACACCCTGCCCACAACTTTATGTAACTGATTTAGTTATTAAGGCCTTCTCAGTTCCCCAACCTGAGTGTGGTTCCTGTTCCTGGGGGGTATCCTGACCAAAACACACACGTTCCTTTTTCTGAATTCATTAACTCAATTAGCAGCAGCATAGATATCCAGTTACAAAGGCTAAACCTGAGAGTCCTGCTCTGTTTTACCCTCCCCTTTCCCCTTCCCAACTCCCACATCTAACCTGTCCTAAGTCTTGCCAGTTTCCTTGTCTTTAGGCCCTTGCCCTCTCTCCCTAGATTATAATACTGGTCTCCAGTGAGTCCTACTCAAGCCCATCATCTGTAACACAGCCAAAGTGAGCTATTTGGCTCCCTTTCATCTCATCCATACAATGAAAAACCTCAGCAGGGCTCTCCCTTGGTTAAAACCCTTCCGAATCTCCTCACCGCTAACAAGCCATGCATTGTATCTCATTAAGATCACCTAAGTCTTTGCCTAACGATCTATGCTCCAAAGACAGCTGTGCATCCAAGTTCACACCATGGTTCTCTGTGCCTTTGTGCTTTGCTTCTGCTTACTGCTTCTACCTTCCCAAACTGTCCTCTGACCCCCAGCTTAGCCAACTCCTACTCATCTTACAACACTCATTACTTTAGGAGACAACCCAAAGTCTTCCAAATAGCATTATCCCTCCACACATATATTCATGTGGCTTTCTCTAGGTAAGGTTTCTCTTTCTTTTCTTTTCCTTTCCCTTTCTTCCTTTCTCCCTTTCTCTTTCTCTTTTTCTTTCTCTCTTCCTTTCCTTTCTTTCTCCCTTTCTCTCTTTCTTTCTTCTTTTCTTCTTTTTGAGACAGTTTCACTTTTGTCACCCAGGCTAGAGTGCAATGGCATGATCTTGGCTCACTGGTACCTCCACCTCCCGGGTTCAAGCCATTCTCCTGTCTCAGGCTCCTGAGTAGCTTGGATTACAGACACGTGCCACCACGCCGGGCTAATTTTCATATTTTTAGTAGAGATGGGGTTTCACCATGTTAGCCAGGCTGGTCTCGAACCCCTGGCCTCAGGTGATTCGCCTGCTTCGGCCTCCCAAAGTGCTGGGATTACAGGTGTGAGCCACGGCACCCAGCAAGGTTTCTCTTTCAACACCATGTGCATGCCTCTACTATTGCACTTCCTACCTTGTCTTTTATTACATCTTTGTATATTGTTTGCCCCCTTCCATCTCTGGGCCTAGCCCAGTGCCAGGCACTTACTACACACTCAGTGAATGTTTTGTTGAATGAATGTGTGGGATAAGTATTATAACCAACCACAGAAAGTGAAGTTATTAAGGCATATAATTTTGCCAAATTAAGGCCAGATTTAACTTTTACCTAAATTTTATGGTAATTCTAGGAAACTTTCTGCAAAATCTAATTCAATTTGTATTTAAAGACCTAACCTCAATTTTTCAAGCCAATGTTTCTACACTCGGTACGTAGGGAGACACTCGATCTATGCCACTTTTTTTTTTTGATGGAGTCTTGCTCTGTTGCCCAGGCTGGAGTGCAGTGCAGATCTCGGCTCACTGCAACCTCTGCCTCCCAGGTTCAAGCAATCCTCCTGCCTCAGCCTCCCAAGTAGCTGGGATTACAGATGCCTGCCACCACGCCTAGCTAATTTTGTATTTTTAGTAGAGACGAGGTTTCACCATGTTGGCCAGGCTGGTCTCGAACTCCTGACCTCAGGTGATCAACCCACCTCGGCCTCCCAAAGTGCTGGGATTACAGGCGTGAGCCACCACACTCGGCCATAAGTTGTGTTTTTTATGGGTGATCTGTGAGAGTTTTTTCCCCTGAGCAGTATGTTTTTGTATGCAGCTAATCCTTCCCTCAGTTTTCTGTACTTTGTTTCTAAATGTACCCCTCTATTTCTTCTAACTGTTTGAATAAATTTAAAAACTCATACTGCTGGATCCACTGCTTATCTTATTCAGTGTATTCCACACTTTGAAAGGACACTTTTGCTTTCCAACGTGACATTTTAACAAGCCAACGTGACTATTTTCTATCCCAGTTTGAAACTGAAACTCATTTCAAAGGAAGGGATCATTCTCTAGGTAATAATTATGTAGCATTTTTCTCTCCACTTCTTCCACCTTAGAACCTACTTAAGGGAACTGCTCGCTGCATTTAGAAGCTTTTTTTTTTTTTTTTTCCAGAAACAGGGTCTCACTGTGTTGTCCAGGCTACTTGCAAACTCCTGGGCTCTAGTGACCCTCCCACTTCAGCCCTTCAAGTAACTAGGACTACAGGCATTCCACCATACGCCTGGCTTCTTTTTGCATTTTTAACTATGGCTTAAGTGTTGTTTTTTACTGTTGCATTTTTTTTTTTTCTGTTTTAATTTTCCTTTGCTTATATTCGGGGCCCTGAGTGAAAATCTACAGAGATGCTGAAAGAGAAAAAGAGGACATTAAAGGATTTATATGTTTTTATGTTCTTTACTTGTTAGTAGTTAAAATATTAGCAAGCAAGGGGATCTTTTAAGTTTTCCTCTAAAATATAATTATTCTAACTATCGAAATAATTTTTTCAGGAAAGCCTCTTTTAGACAATTGTAGTTTTTAATCTTTATATCTCTATACATCTAGAACTCTACAAAAAAGACATGTACTATCCTGTGTTTGTGCCTCTCACATCCTCTCCTTGCTTCTCTGGTGTGTGGGTGAATGGAGCGTGCACAAAAGCAGGGACCACCCCCAGGACAGGCGCTCTGCTCCCTGTGCTGCCCAGGTCCTTTGGTCTTCTTCTGTGACAGTTCCTTTTCTTAGTCCACTAAGCAATGACAGCCACCAAGATCATATGCTAAATATCCCCCCTCTTTGGCCAAAAAAAAAAAAATATATATATATATATATATATATATAAACATAATAAAAAATCAGAAGTCAATATTGCTATTCTAATATTGTATTTGAATTTGAAAATATTCTATATGATTATTGACTTAAATAAAATATTTCAATGACTTTTTACGAGGAAATAACTTGTGGCAATTATGCACTGATGTAAGCTCTTAAGTCAGAGACAGGATGTCTCCAGTGACTCATAGCAGTATCTTCACGTATTCCTTAGCTGGACAACACTAAGGGGCCCCACTGGTTGCTCATCAAAGATATTTATCCCTCGGCTAAACCGAGCTAAGTTTGTTACTGCTGCATCTGTGGAGCTACCATGGTAATGGGAGGCAGGGCTGGTTTCAGGAGCTTGAGATCTGCACAGTGGCTTAGGAAGCCAGACCCTGTTAGAAGGGTCCTGCGCATCCATTTGTGCCCTGCTGTTGCGATCTTGGAATTCTTAATAATTTTTGAACAAGGGTGACCTAGTTTTCATTTTGTACTGGGATCTGCAAATTATGTAGTTAGTCTTGCTTGGAGGTAGGAAGTAACAAGCACAATTTAAGAGGGGAAAGTATACTTAATCCTCTATACATTCTTTTCAAAGAATAAGGCCAACCACATTCCAGAAGGCAAAAGGGTTCTCTTTCCTCACCTTGGTTATTTTCTTCACCTTGATCATTTTATATGAAGATGACTAGAGTATCCTAAAGAATGTAAGAAAAGGATTAGAAAAAGGAATGATGAGTTTACATTTTTTCTTTTTTTTGTATTAAAGGATATAATACTAGCTTGAAGGAATAATTCAGGTAGTGATTTTCTTTTCATGGGAACTTTTATATTCCATTAAAATACAAAATAAATCTAAATCACCTTAGAAATCTCTAGAGGAACAACCAACCATATAGATTGCTTTCTTTTCACCACTTACATTTTGGGAAATATTTAAATTTACTTACGTTTTAGGGGAGGAATTTTTTCAGAAATTTGATGTCAATGAATTCACTGATTGGGAAATGAGAAATACGATGGTTTTTATTCCTGTTCTACTCTGGGAGGCAGTAGAACATAGTGAAAATCAAAGTCTCCAGGAAGGATTGATTTTAATCCCTGCTGAATTACCTCAGGGACCTCCCTCAAAGACCCTGAACCTCAGTGTACTAAACTGTGAAACTGGGTGGCTAATACCCCTCTCATAGGGTGGTTAATGGGTGATCAAACAAGACAATGCCGTAAAATGTTTGACAAAGTGCAAGGCGTTGAGTCAGCTGTTATTATTATTGTTGTTGTTAATATTATTTCTTTTTCTCCTTTTCTTCTAGTGGAAGCCCTGTCGAAATGATCTAGTCCTTCCGTGAGAGCCTGGATAAAGAATTTAACACGTTGGTACTACAATATCCTAATTCGTGAAATGGTTGTTAACTTAGCACACCACCTAGCAGGTGATAGGCATTCAGTAACTAACACCATTTGGTTTGGGGTTGAGGGTTGTTTTTTGTTTGTTTGTTTGTTTGTTTTCAGATGCCTTTAGCTCTTTTTTGTCCAGGATGGTGTTCAATGGTGCTATCTCGGCTCACTGAAACCTCCACCTCCTGGATTCAAGCAATTCTCCTGCCTCAGCCTCCTGAGTAGCTGGGATCATAGGCGCACACCACCACGCTCCGCTAATTTTTGTATTTTTCGTAGCGACGGGGTTTCACCATGTTGGCCAGGCTGGTCTGGAACTCCTTACCTCAGATGATCCGTCTGCCTCAGCCTCCCAAAGTGCTGGGATCACAGACATTAGCCACCATGCCCAGCCTCTTGATTTAGTGTGATTTGTATTTGAAACAAAAAAATAAAGATCAAGTTCCCTGGCCATGTATAAGAAACAACCCACGCACAGAATCTCACTCTGTCGCCCAGGCTGGAGTGCAGTGGCGGGATCTCAGCTCACTGCAAGCTCTGCCTCCCAGGTTCCCGCCATTTTCCTGCCTCAGCCTCCTCAGTAGCTGGGACTACAGGCGCCCACCACCACGCCCGGCTAATTTTTTTGTATTTTTAGTAGAGATGGGGTTTCACCGTGTTAGCCAGGATGGTCTCCATCTCCTGACCTTGTGATCCACCCGCCTCAGCCTCCCAAAGTGCTGGGATTACAGGCATGAGCCACCATGCCCAGCCAGTACTTTCAATTCCTAAAGCGCTTTCATGCATCTTCTCCTCTGAGGAGGCCACCCAGCTGGTAAATTACAGAATCGGAATCCTGACTCTAAGTTTTATGATCTTTCTTCTTCATCACCAATTTATTCTATCAAATATTTGGAGACTCGTTATAGTGCTGCCTTCAGGAAAATTGCTTGTGTAAGATTATTTATGAAAGATGGGTAAGAGCACTCTACAGCCAAGAGTTGCTTGGTGCTCAGGAATTAAGCTCCACTCTTCCCCTAACTGGTGTCCATGTGTTATAATGTTGTCTAATTCGAAAGAAAGAAAGGGATCCGCTTGGTGGTTCATACCTGTAATTCTAGCACTTTGAGAGGCCGAGGCCAGCAGGTTACGAGGTCAGGATATCGAGACCATCCTGGCTAACACGGTGAAACTCTGTCTCTACTAAAAACACAAAAAATTAGCCGGGTGTGATGGCAGGCACCTGTAGTCCCAACTACTCCGGAGGATGAGGCAGGAGAATGGCGTGAACCCGGGATAGGGAGCTTGCAGTGAGCCCAGATCGCACCACTGCACTCCAGCCTGGACGACAGAGACTCAGCCTCAAAAAAAAATAAAAAATAAAAAATAAATCCCTGAACTTATACAATGATGTTGTTTTAAATTCCAAATTTCAGAAAAAGCCTTATAATGTCCTTTATTATTGATATGGTTTGGCTGCATCCTCACCCAAAACTTATCTTGAATTGTAGCTCCCATAATTCCCACCTGTTATGGGAGGGACCCAGTGGGAGGCAATTGAATCATGGGGGTGGGTTTTTCCCCTGCTGTTCTCCTGAGAGTAAGTCTCACCAGATCTGATGGTTTTATAAAGGGCAGTTCTCTGCACACACTCCCCTTACCTGTTGCCATGTAAGACATGCCTTTGCTCCTCCTTTACCTTCCTCCATGATTGTGAGGCCTCCCCAGGCATGTGAAACTGTGAGTCCATTAAACTTCTTTTTCTTTATAAATTACCCAGTCTCAGATCTTTCTTCATAGCAGTATGGAAATGGACTAATACAATGATCAAGCACCAACTAAAAGCACCTGCATCCCCACAACAAAAGCCCTTGTCATCTTGTAAGCTGTTCTCCATGGTAAACAGCACTAAGGAGAACCTTGTGTAATCTAATAGATGCTATGTCTTCCAGTTCTAGCCTCACTGTGTTTGGCTTCTACTTGATATAGAACCTTGTGGTCACATCCAGACTCACCTTGTTCAGGTTCAGTGACCTTGGGTCCAGTCAGGCAGGACCTGGGCCCTCTCACAGGGCTGCCCTCTTTTAGATGTTTACTCTTTGCTGCGGATAATGGCCCACTCATCTCACACCTTTCCTGTCTCCAACAGGGTCCAGCCAGAATAGATGACAATCCAAGACAAGAAACACTCTATATTATTTCTTGGTGGCTGGCTTGCTGGGGGAAAATAAACTCCTCCCTTCTAGCCACCAACTTATGAGAAATGAAGGAGTGAGCTTGTCACAGATTGAGTAAGAAGCGCCTCTTTCTTACATGCTGAGCATTGGCACAATTTCTGTAATGGTGATAGTAAACAAAGCAGGCATGGGAGAACCGCTGGTGCCTGTGTTATAAAACATTTGCTGAGGATTTTGTCTTCTAGCTCTCTAAGTGGCTCCTCTAGTAGTTGCCATATGGGAAATTTCTTTGGAGTTTACAAATAGAATTTTCACCTCCTCTGGTAGAAACTAACCGGCACAAGTAACACATTAATTTCCTTATTTTCCTTGCTGCCAGGATGCTCAGAGATACTATGAGAACAATAGTAACCATTGTGGTTAGCTATTTGCCTCCCCTTCCTTTCCTTTGTTCTGATTTTCCATTTTCTCACTCTTTTTTTTTTTTTTTTTTTTTTTGAGACAAAGTTTTGCTCTGTTGCCCAGGCTGGAGTGCAGTGGTGCAATCTCAGCTCATTGCAACCTCTACCTCCCGGACTCAAGCATTTCCCCTGCCTTAGTCTCCCGAGTAGTTGGGATTACAAGCTCGAGCCACCCCACCCAGCTAAAATTTTGTAGACACTGGGTTTCACCAAACATGGTGAAACATCCTTCATAGCAGTATAGAAATGGACTACTACAATTACCAAGAACCAAATAAAAGCATCCCATCCCCACAACAAAAGCCCTTGTCATCTTGACAAGCCCACTGGTCTTGAATTCCTGGGCTCAAGTGATCCGCCCACCTTAGCTTCCCAAAGTGCTGGGATTACAGATGTAAGCCACCATGCCCAGCCCATTTTATCATCTTTTTAAGTTGGTTAAAATATTACACTTTTTGGCCGGGCGCCGTGGCTCACGCCTGTAATCCCAGCACTTTGGGAGGCCGAGGCAGGTGGATCACGAGGTCAGGAGATCGAGACCATCCTGGCTAACACGGTGAAACCCCGTCTCTACTAAAAATACAAAAATTAGCCGGGCGTGGTGGCGGGCGCCTGTAGCCCCAGCTACATGGGAGGCTGAGGCAGGAGAATGGCCTGAACCCGGGAGGCGGAGCTTGCAGTGAGCTGAGATCTGGCCACTGCACTCCAGCCTGGGCTACAGAGCGAGACTCCGTCTCAAAAAAAATATATATATATATATACTTTTTGAGAAGATATGGGGTAAAAATAAACCATTGCACATGTGTGTATGCAATGAAGGCTTAGAGTTTTCCAAAGGCTTTCAAATACACCATCAGAAAGAAAAAGGTCTCAAATACTTTGTAGTATCCTTAGGGAATAAACCAGCAGACCAAGCCTTCCTCATCCTCAAGTCCAAGAGGTGGAGTTGTAGTTCTCAAATTTCAAGGGGCACCTGAAATTCCCCGGAGGGCTTGTGAGGACACAAAGCTGAGCCCCACCCCCAGAATTTTGATTCAGTAAGTCTGGGATGGGGTCTGAATATTTACCTTCTCTAACAAGTTCCTAGGTGATGCTGATGCTGCTCATCAGAACTGTTGACCTGAAAGAACAATACAATAGAGAACTATTATCAGAGACATATGAGTAAAGAAGATACTAATATAACGTGGGCTTAAATAAAAAGGCAAAATAAAGGATAGAAGGTAGGTACCAAGAAGTAATGTAGATATTGGGGAACATAAGGATCAAAGAGAATGAGGAAAGCCAGAGACCTGGAGCTGCCTGAAAAGTTGCCAGAATACAAGAAATTAAGTTTGATCTAAACCTGAGTTGCAAACCAAGTGGGGAAAGCAGGACAGGCAGTGGGGTAGAAACAAAGTCACAAACAGAAATGTGGACAGTGTGTTTGTGAACGATGCCCTCAGAATGCACCACCCAAAAGGCTCAATGAAAATTTGTTGAATAAATGAACAATATAGAGACTTGATAGGTGGAAGCAACAAATTCCTCCCAAGGAAAAGGAGAGATGTGACCGAGGACTGGATTGTGAGTAGCTCTTAATGCAAAATTAAGAGCTGGATTTAAGTTTTTTAAGCAATGAGAATTCATCGAAGGTTTTGAGTAAGGCATTCACGTGAGCAAAGGGTATTATCAGATATCATTGTATAAGGGTATTTTTTATATATTGTATTAGTCCATTTTCACACTGCTAATAAAGACATACCCGAGACTAGGTAATTTGTAAAGGAAAGAGGATTAACGTGCTCACAGCTCCAAATGGCTGGGGAGGCCTCACAATCAGGGCAGAAGATGAAGGAAGAACAAAGGGACATCTTACATGGTGGCAGGCAAGAAAGAGCATGTGCAGGGGAACTGCCCTTTATAAAACCATCAGATCTCATGAGACTTATTCACTATCATGAGAACAGCATGGGAAAGACCTGCCCCCATGAGTCAGTTCCCTCCCATCAGGTTCCTTGTCCCTTCCATGACACATGGGAATTATGGGAGCTACAATTCAAGATGAGGTTTGGGTGGGGACACAGCCAAACCATATCGTATATGATATTCTATTACAATATTACAATATTACGGATTTCTTTTTTTCTTTTCTTTTTTTTTTTTTTTTTTTTTTTGAGACGAACTCTCGCTCTTGTTGCCCAGGCTGGGGTGTGATGGCGCGATCTCAGCTCACTGAAACCTCCGCCTCCTGGACTCAAGGGATTCTTCTGCCTCAGCCTCCCTAGTAGTTGGGAATACAGGTGCCTGCCACCATGCCCAGCTCATTTTTGTATTTTGAGTAGAGACGGGGTTTTACCATGTTGACCAGGCTGGTCTTGAACTGACCTCAGGCAAGCCGCCTGCCTTGGTTTCCCAAAGTGCTAGAATTACAGGCATGAGCCACTGCACCCGGACAATATTACTGATTTCTTATGGCTTACCACCCATAAAATCGACACAAAGGAAGGGAGGAGACATTTCAAATGGGGGCATTAAAATGGTCAAAGGCTGGTATAGGGAGAAGAGACCAAAAAACCAACACAGTCCATACATTCAAGCCTAAATAATAAGGAGAAAGAATTGCAAGCATAAGAATGTGTGGAGTTGGAGATAGGTTTTGGAGAGGAGATGAGTTTTGTTTTGTTTGTTTGTTTTTTGAGACGGAGTCTTGCTCTGTCGCCAGGCCAGAGTGCAGTAGCACCATGATGGCTCACTGCAACCTCCACCTCCCGGGTTCAAGAGATTCTCCTGCCTCAGCCTCCTGAGTAGCTGGGACAAAGGCTCGTGCCACCAGGCCCAGTTAATTTTTGTATTTTTAGTAGAGACAGGGTTTCACCATGTTGGCCAGGATGGTCTTGGTCTCCTGACCTCATGATCTGCCCACATCAGCCTCCCAAAGTGCTGGGATTACAGGCATGAGCCACTGCACCCAAACATAAGTTTAGTTTTAAAGCAAGGCTTGTGAGGGGTGATGGGAGCCTCCAGTGGGCAGTAAATTGCCTGTTTTAGTTTGGCGAGAAGAAAGAGCTGGAAGTGCGGGATCGTGTTCATGGAGATACACTCCAGTCATAAGAAAAGCTTAATTAACGCTCATGCCAGCTTTCCTCCCTGACTGCCTTGTTCTTATGCATCTCCTGGGAACACTCACAGCTCTGGCGAGTTATAGCTGGAAGCCTTTCCTCTGGCCCCCCAGTTCCCCAGCCCCCCGGCCCCCAGACCAGGCTGTGAGGAGATGCACATCAGTTACACAGAATCACCCTTGCAGCTGAGCTGGCTCCAAAGTGAGATCGGAGGCCAGAAAGCATCCACAGCCTTCTCAGGCCGGGAACTTAACAGCCCAGTTCTATGGTAACCCTGGCAGGCCCAGCTGGCAGCGGTGGGGATGGCAAGAGCAAAGCCCTGGGGGCCAGTCCTGCCAAGAGGGGGAAAGGTCAAGCCAGGGCTGGAGCCCAGGCAGGCAACCAGCTCTCACTGCATTTTTTATGTGGTTGGAGGCAAACCAGGAGATGATATTACCGTAGCAACCAAGGCCAGCAGGAATATCAAGTCTGGGAGAGAATGTGACCACACTGAGGATAGTGCAGAGACAGCAACCCAGAGGAGCCTTCCAGTGCACCTGGTTGGAAGAGAGGTCTGGAGGGCATCCAGGGGAGAGGAGAAGGAATAGCTCCTTCAAGTTCAGAGAAAAGAGATGCAAGAGGGAGGAACATGAGAGCCGAAGAAAGTTTTTTGAGAACCAGTGTGATTTGGCATGCTGGAGGCTCTAGGGAAAGACAAGAGTTAGTCATCAGAAGAACAAGAAGACTGAGATTATGCCCAGTGACTTAGAGTACATGAAAGAAAATGGGGTCCTCAGAAGACACGCAAAGTGAAACAAAGGAAAAATTAGTTGTTCCTTATATCTTCCAGTTGGAGGTGAATTAGTCCAGCTAAATGTGTGCCATGTCACCACGCACATTTGGTGGTAACCCGGTGAATCAGAATCCGCACGTATCTGAGTGTTTCAGTAACTTCCCCACTGCCCAGTCGGTTTGGAGAACTGGTCCAGAGGATATGGAGCAGGTACCCTGATTCACAAAGGGGTTTCGTTTTCTTGCTGCTGTGGGCAGCAGAGAAGCATGGAGGAACACAGGAAAGTAGAGCATGGGCCATTGTGGGACCAAGGTCATGAGCTGCATGATACAATAGGGAAAGAGGGATTTTGAAAATGTACCAGATTTGGGCTGGGTGCGGTGGCTCACGCCTGTAATCCCAGCACTTTGGGAGGCCGAGGCGGGCGGATCACGAGGCCAGGAGATTGAGACCATCCTGGCTAACACAGTGAAATCCCGTCTCTACTAAAAATACAAAAAATTAGCCAGGCGTGGTGGCGGGTGCCTGTAGTCCCAGCTACTTGGGAGGCTGAGGCAGGAGAATGGCGTGAACCCAGGAGGTGGAGCTTGCAGTGAGCTGCGATCGTGCCACTGCACTCCAGCCTGGGCTACCAGATGCGAAGATTGGTGATGTGGAAAGTAGCAAGAAAGCCCTGATTAGTAAATCCAGAGGTAATTTAGCAGTAGGATCTGGAAGGGAAAATTGCAGAAAACAAAATTTACACTTTGAAAATGGCCTGAGAGTAGAAAGGAACAATTTGCTAATTATACCCATGTATCTGTGGAAGTTGCTAGGGTGCCTAGTACAATGTGAGTATTCTTACAGTTTTAACTTTGTTATAATGAAGACACCATAAGGCAGGCTCATCACCATTTTACAGGGGAAACTTAAGCCCCAAGAAATGAGGTAGTTAAGTATCTTACCCCATGGTGCGTGCCGTTAGTCCCAGCTACTCAGAAGGCTGAGGTGGGAGGACCTCTTGATCCCAGGAGTTCAAGTCCTGCCTAGCAACATAATGAGATCCCATCTCTAAAAATCTCACGCCTGTAATCCCAGCACTTTGGGAGGCCAAGGCAGGCGGATCACCTGAGGTCAGGAGATTGAGACCATCCTGGCCAACATGGTGAAATCCCATCTCTACTAAAAATACAAAAAATGGTGGCACATGCCTGTAATTCCCAGCTACTTGGGAGGCTGAGGCTGGAGAATCACTTGAACCCGGAAGTCAGGTTGTGGTGAGCTGAGATTGCTCCACTGCACTCCAGCCTGGTGACAGAGTGAGACTCCGTCTCAATAAATAAATAAAAATATTTTTAAAATTTTAAAAATAGTAATAATAAAAATAAAATAAAATAAAGATTAGGTCAGGCCGGGCGAGGTGGCTCATGCATGTAATCCCAGCACTTTGGGGGGCCAAGGTGGGCAGATAACCTGAGGTCGGGAGTTCGAGACCAGAGTGACCAACATGGGGAAACCCCTACATCTCTACTAAAAATACAAAATTAGCTTGGCATGGTGGCACAAGCCTGTAATTTCAGCTACTGGGGAGGCTGAGGCAGGAGAACTGCTTTAACCCAGGAGGCAGAGATTGCAGTGAGCCGAGATCGCGCCATTACACTCCAGCCTGGGCAACAAGAGCGAAACTCCGTCTCAAAAAAAGTAAATAAATAAAATAAATAAAGATTAGGCCAGGCACGGTGGGTGGCTCATGCCTGTAATCCTAGCACTTTGGAAGGCCGAGGCCGGCGAATCACGAGGTCGGGAGATGAAGACCATCCTGGCCAACATGGTGAAACCCCGTCTCTACTAAAAATACAAAAAATTAGCTGGGCGTGGTGGCGGGCGCCTGTAGTCCCAGCTATTCGGGAGGCTGAAGCAGAGAATCGCTTGAAACTGGGAGGGAGAAGCTGCAGTGAGCCGAGATGGAGCCACTGCACTCCAGGCTGGGCAACAGAGCGAGGCTGTCTCAAAAAAAAAAAAAAAAAAAAATTAACTTTTTAAAAAGATGTTAAGACCAGGTGCAGGGGCTCACGCCTGTAATCCCAGCACTTTGGGAGGCCAAGGCGGGCGGATCACGAGGCCGGGAGATCGAGACCATCCTGGCTAACTCAGTGAAACCCCATCTATATTAAAAACACAAAAAAATTAGCCGGGCGTGGTGGTGGGCGCCTGTAGTCCCAGCTATTCGGGAGGCTGAGGCAGGAGAATGGAGTGAACGCGGGAGGCAGAGCTTGCAGTGAGCCGAGATGGCGCCACTGCACTCCAGCCTGGGCATCAGAGAGAGACTCCATCCCCCTGCCCCGCACCGCCCCCCAAAAAAGATGTTAAATATCTTGCACAGATTTATAACCCAAGTTTGTATTTTTTCTGAGACACCGTTCTAACACTGCAGAATATTCTTTGTTTCTATACTTTATTCCTATCTACTATGCTTTTTAAGACGAGCGCATGGAGACAGCTTGTCTGATAAGAGCCTCAACCCCACTTCTGTACCTTGTGGGGCTGAAGGAACACCAAGAAGACGGTAAGAAAGAAACTATGCTATCATGTTTCCTTTCTTGACAAAAGGATGCTGTGCTTATCCCATTGAAAGAAAAGCAGGAATTAAACAAATACATGGGTTACAATATTTTTCTCTAATAAGAAATATGGAAAATATAAAAGTCGACTTTGAACTCGTAGCATGTTCTATAAAGACATATTACTTTAAAGTCAGAATGAGTCAGCCAAAACGAGGTCGTTCTTAGCTTTTCCTGAAGCTCTGTTTTCTCAAGCATACTCCCAAATATTAGATCCCGGAAAAAAAGGGTTTATGATGTCCAAAATAAACCAGCCAGAGGCAAGAGTAGCACTTAAATGTATTTTTAATCATTACTACTTTTCCTCCTACTTCTCAGCATGTAAACCTAACTGCCAACCCACCAGGTGGTTGTGACAAGCAATTCAATAACTTTGGTAAATGTAAGGACATCATTGTTACCAATGTATTAAAATTTCTAAGTGCTGCCCAAAGGAACACAGTACCACAATGAAATTCTGAAAACAATTCTCTTAATTTTTTTAAGTTTATTTTTAGAATATATATATACATGTATGTATGTGTGTGTGTGTGTACCCACATATATACGCCTACATACAAACTTTTTTTCAGTTCTGTTGTAGAACTGGTGATCCAAAAAAAAAGTGCTACAAACATAAGCTTAGGTTTGATCATCTCAGAGGCCATGGCAGTGATGCAGAGGAAAAGAGAGGCTCTCCTTCAGATTTGGGTGTGGAACAAAGGCGTGTGGAGGGCCAGGTAGCTTCAGTCATGTTGGCAGTTGAAGTTTAACATGCCCTGTTTTCATCTTCCTTGGACAGGAGCAGAGTGCCAGGTGTGATTCTCTGGTTCTCTGCCCAGGTTTTCAGGGATTGCAAGTGGTGCCAGTCATATTCACTTGCGGCTAGAAAGAGCTTTCTGATCTTAAGCATATTGCAGGTTTTGGGGCACGGAATCTGAGTCAGAAGAGGCAAGAGCGGGCACAAAGCTGTAGAACAGGGGAAGTTCAAGGTACTATTTGAGGGGTAAAGTAGAACCTCATTAGGACCCAAGAAAAACGTCTTCCTTAAGACTAACCCAGGCAAAGAATACAACTGTAATTTCTGCATGAAGTTCCTTATAAGTAACCCAGGCAAAGAATAAAACTGTAATTTCTGTATGAAATGTGAGTTTTTTTTTTTAATAACCATAACTTTCAAGAACATTATTTGCCCATCAGGGTTTGCACTGATGGCTTTAACATTGGAAACTGGACTGTAATTTACCTTATAACTTCTTGAGATACTATAATTTCCTTAAAGGAAAAATAAAAGGAAACCGATGTTCTGTAAACCATCCCATCACCAGCAATTCGGACAGTGAAAAAAATTGACAGATACTTCCTAAAATGGGTATTTGTCAATTCAAAAGCATTTCTCCTCTTTTAAGTTTCCTTGGCAATTAAAAAGAATCAAAGCACTACCCCATATTAAAATGATTAAGTACTAGGATGGTAGCTATTATGGAGACAATGCCTCAGAACTGAATGAATGCAAAAGTGCGACTATTACTCGTTGTGAAAATATATTGTGATGTTTTCATTTGGAAAATATATTCTGCAAATAAACTTCTCAAAATATATTCTTTAAGTCCTCAAGAATGTATGACTGTGGGAAAAAAAATTACCTTTTCAACTTGAGAGAAGGAAAACTGTTGGAACAGTTTAGGCAATACCTATCCAATAATTTACAAAAAAAAAAAAAAAGAAAGTTTCTTGGACCACAATTCATTCTCCAAACCTTCAAAAGCCTATCATTTATCATTAATTTTGAAATAAAACAGGAAATACCTGTACTAAAAGAACCTTTGAAAACAAGCAGAATAATTGGCAAGGAATATTTTGGGAGGCACTGACAATAATGTAATGCCTGGATTAGTCTTTCAAAAAACGTGAAATTGTAGCTGGGAGGCATATGTAGCTAAGGATTCAGCATTCCAGCACTGAGCATTATAACTCAGTTTTCCTGATAATCTGACATATTATTTAACAAAAAGCACATGGAAGATGTTCCCAGAACACAACTGCAGAGTTCCTATGTGAGTTAAACTTCCTCTGCTGCAATGGAGCTCACAGCCATAACTGGCATAAAGATGTTAAAGTGTTTTTGTGCTGGGCAGTTTTCAACCATAAAGAGAAACACTTTTAAAAGATGTTATATATTTATGTTGTGTGTACCTGCAAGCATGTAGGTGTGCATACATGTATGTAATCCTAGCCTGTTTCATTCATAAAAGGACTCTGAAAGATGGCTGTATTTCCCTGTCTTTTAATCTGCTACATTCTCCAGTTGCCAATTATTTGGGATATATCTAGAAGTGTGTGGTATTATCAGGGTGACATCCATCTAAAATGTCTGCACTTGGGTTTCCCCACAGGGACCTTGGATTTCCCTGCCTCTGTGTCTTTGTTCAGGCTGTGCTCTCTACTTAGAATACCCACCTTTTGGACTTGGCTCAAAGTTGACTCAAGTGGCATAGCCTCTCCTCATGTCTGGAACTGGATGTGATTTCTTTCATTCCTTTTTTGGTCCCTTTCCTATGACACATTCAATTAGTCTGTTCTCATGCTGCTAATAAAGACATACTGGAGACTGGGTAATTTATAAAGAAAAAGAGGTTTAATACACTCACAGTTTCACATGGCTGGGGAGGCCTCACGATCACGGCGGAAGGCAAAGAAGGAGCAAAGATATGTCTTACAAGGCGGAAAGCGAGAGAGAGCATGTACAGAAGAACCCCCCTTTATAAAACCATCAGATCTCATGAGACTTATTCACTATTACGAGAACAGCACAGGAAAGACCTGTCCCCATGATTCAGTTACCCCCTACTGGGTCTGTCCCACACCTGGGAATTACGGGAGCTACAATTCAAGATGAAATTTGAGTGGGGACACTGCCAAACTATATCACAATTTTATTTTACCTTGACTTAAGCTGACTAATTATTACACTCCTTTTCTTTCTTCCCCTTCCTCTATCCCCACAAACACTAGTTAGTAAATTTTTCAAAGGACAAAGTGTTAATTTCACCTTGTTACAAGACAATATTTGGGAGTCCATTAGTTGAGATGGCACTCTCCGGCATTCTGGGTTCCTACATAAGCAAGCCAAACTCAGAGTAAGTTAATGAGTCAGAAACTAACAACTCTAACCTCTAACTAGAGACTTTACCAACTAGAAATCGCCAACTAACGTCTATTAGGTACTTTAAGGTTACTGTTCCACTTTAGCCAATCAAACATTTTCTTTGTCTAGCTTCCCATGCACCTTATAAAAGTTTTCCTCTCGGCTGGGCGCGGTGGTTCACGCCTGTAATCCCAGCACTTTGGGAGGCCAGGCTGGCTGATCACAGGGTCAGGAGTTCAAGGCCAGCCTGACCAATATGGTGAAACCTCGTCTCTACTAAAAATACAAAAACAATTAGCCGGGTATGGTGTTGGGCACTTGTAGTCCCAGCTACTTGGGAGGCTGAGGTAGGAGAATTACTTGAACCCGGGAGGCAGAGGTTGCAATTAGCTGAGATCATGTCACCGCTCTCCAGCCTGGGCGACAGAGTGAGACTCCGTCTCAAAAAAAAAAAAAAAGTTTTCCTCTGAAGCCCCTTCAGTGGAGCCCTAAACCACTTGCAGTCAGGTGCTGCCAGGTCACTCACTGTCTACTCAAATGAACGCCTTAAAATTTTAATGTGCCTAAGTTTATCTTTTAACAACCTTTGTAACACTGCTTAGCATGGTGGCTTTGCCTGTAGCCGGTGCTCCAAAAACTGTCTGGTGAGTTAGAATGGAAGTTTGTGAATTGAATTGCTGAGCTTTTTACGTTCATTGAAATAAGAGAATTCACTTTTGATGATTCTTTGGATCTTGTTTATTTTGGGATCATTCTTTGAAAAAGTATTTCATATGAATGACAAGTATTGATTTTTCTCTCCTTTTTTCATGAGTTACTAACCTACCTTCCTTCCTTCCTTCCTTCCTTCCTTCCCTCCCACCCTCCCTCCCTCCCTTTTCCCTCCCTCCCTCCCTCCCTCCCTTTTCCCTCCCTCCCTTTTCCCTCCCTCCCTGTCGCCCTTCTTTTCCATTCTTCTTTTCTTCATTTTTTTCTTCCAAACTAGTTGAACGCCTTTTATCTGGCAGTTATCAGACACAAAAAGAGGGCAGGGTGTGGTGGCTCATGCTTGCAATCCCAGCACTTTGGGAGGCCCAGGTGGGTGAATCATCTGAGGTCAGGATTTCAAGACCAGCCTGGCCAACATGGTGAAACCCCATCTCTACTAAAAATACAAAAAGTGGTGGCACACACTTGTAATCCCAGTTATTTGGGAGCTGAGGCTGGAGGATTGCTTGAGTCAGGGAGTTGGAGGCTGCAGTGAGCTATCATCATGTCATTGCACTCCAGCCTGTGCAACAGTAAGACTCTGTCTCAAAAAAAAAAAAAAAAAGGAAAGAAATAAGAAATCTGGATCCAAATCTAGAATTTAATTTATAGTTCTGACAAAGCCATAAATCATGTTCTAAAGGAGACAAATACTTGTCCAATGCATTTATATAAATATATATGTGTGTATGTGTGTGTGTGTGTGTATATATATATATATATATATTTTTTTTTTTTTTTTTTTTTTTTTTTTTGAGGCAGGGTCTTGCTCTGTCACCCATGATAGAGTGCAGTGGCTCGATCTCGGTTCACTGCAACTTCTGCCTCCCAGGTTCAAGCGATTCTCCTATCTCAGCCTCCTGAGTAGCTGGAATTACAGGTGCTTGCCACCACGCCTGGCTAATTTTTGTATTTTTAGTAGAGATGGGGTTTCACCATGTTGGCCAGGCTGGTCTCGAGCTCCTGACCTCAGGCCATCCACCTGCCTTGGCCTCCCAAAACGCTGGGATTACAGGTGTGACCCCCGCGCCCAGCCAAAACATATATTTTAAAACTTGATCAAAAAAATTCTAACTACTCAAAATGTAAATTCATCCCAAGTCTTGCCTTAAACCAGTTCGTCTTCATGCCAACAATTTTTTACACTTCATAATGTGAGAGTAGCTTAATCCTCAAGTATAAATTTTAGAAAACAGATTGGAAGCAAAGTTATGTTATATTATCCTCACCCCCACCCCACTGTTCTAGTTGCTAGCATTTAAAAGGCAAATTATTTAACCACTTTAAGCTACCTCAAGGGTTAAAGAGGAGCTACTCAGTGATTCATTCATAAGATCTACTGAGTATCTACAACAAGCTAAGCAATGTTCTATGTGTTAAATTTAATTTTTAAAAAAGAAAAAGAATGCATTTCTACCCAGAATGAATATAACTGGTTCTACTTTTGAAGGAAGCTGGCTGAATTAGTGTCATTGCGGACATAAGTTTGCCAGATAAAATATAGGACAGCCAGTTAAATTTGAATTTCAGATAAACAACAAATACATTTGTATTATAAATATGTTCCATGCAACATGTACTAAAGAATTACTTATTGTCTAATGAAATGCAAATGTAGCTGGGTGCAGTGGCACGCACCTGCAATCCCAGCACTTTGGGTGGTCAAGATAGGTGAATTGCTTGAGTCTAGGAGTTCAAGTCCAGCCTGGGCTACATGGTGAAACCCCACCTCTACTAAAAATACAGAACATTAGCCAGGTGTGGTGGTGCACACCTGTAGACACAGCTACTGGGAGGCTGACGTGGGAGGATTGCTTGAGCCCAGGGAATTCAAGACTGCAATGAGCTGCTGCACAGAACAAGACCCTGTCATACACACACACACACACACACACACACACACACACACTCTCTCTCTCTCTCTCTCTCTCTCTCTCAGAGAAAGAAAGAAATTCAAATTTAATTGGCCATCCTTTATTTTTAAGACTTTTTTGTTTTTTAGAATAGTTTTAGGTTCACATAAAATTAAGAGGAAGGTACACAGATTTCCCATGTGTCCCCTGCCTCTACACATGCCTTCTCCATGATCAACATTCCCCATCAGAGTGGTTCATTTGTTGCAACTGACAACCTACATTGACACATCATTATTATCCAGAGTCCATTGTTTACATTAGTGTTAACTCTTGGTGCTGTACATTCCATGGGTTTGGACAAATGTATAATGATATGCACCCTTCATTACAAAATCGTACAGAGTATTTCCATTGCTCTAAAAATTATCCATTCTCTGCCTAATCATCTCCTCTCTTTCCCCGTCTTGTATTTTTATTTGCTTAAATCTGTCAACCCTAGTGGGGCAAGGACCAGCTACGTTGCTGGCTTCCTTTGCAGAAGCTGGCTGGGGCTGGAGAGAGAGAATCAGAACAGACAGCTCAGTGTGTAGTTGGCCGGCTTCGAGTATGCGCAACTGCATAGTAAGGGCGAAGAATTAAGAAGCTGAAGCTGTAAGGAGCTGACTACTTTGCATAATAAAATTCTAAATCATTAGGATGGGATGGGAATGGGGCAGACGCTGAGTTAGAAAAGGGAAAGAGGTCTGACTTGGTGGCTCACGTCCCAGGACTTTGGGAGGCTGAGGCGGGTGGATCACGAGGTCAGGACCTCGAGACCAGCCTGACCAGTATGGTGAAACCCTGTCTCTACTAAAAATACAAAAATTAGCCGGGCGCGGTGGCACACACCTATAATCCCAGCGACTCAGAAGGCTGAGGCAGGAGAATCGCTTGAACCTGGGAGGCAGAGGTTGCAGTGAGCCGAGATTGCACCACTGCACTCCAGCCTGGGACAGAGCGAGACTCCATCCCCTCCCCTGCCAAAAAAAAAAAAAAAAGAAGAAGAAAGAAAGAAAAGGGAAAGAAAGCTGGGCATGGTAGGAGGTTAAAACTCAGGCAGAGAAGTTCGGTATTAATTTTTCCATACCACAGTGATAACTATCGTCCTTCACCTTCCCAAATCTTTTACTACCTACATTCATAAATAGTAAAAAGAGGAATAGAAAATATTTTATACAGTAATGTTCATTTCAATTATCAGAACTTTAACCAGTTCTTTGGGGTCACAGTCAAATAGCTTTGCTATGGATGCAAGTGAGGTAAAACACTAGACCTATCAGTTTCCAGTTTCGTTCTAATTTGCTCCTGGTACACAGTCATGGCTATAGAATGATGGGTCTTACGGAGCTGGATAAGACAGCTATTCATCCAAACGGCAGGGCATCCGTGTCAGTCTTTGCCCCAGGTCCTAGGGCTGTCCCATATATTTGCAATAAGTACCCAGGAGAAAGCTGCTCTTCCCTTCCTAGAGCCAATAAAGGTCCAGCAGACATCATGCCTGTGGCTCTCACTCCGGAGGTGTGAAATCATCTTCTATTTATTGTGCTCAAGGGCTGAAGCCAGAGCCTGGTGTTTCAATGGCATTATAAAATAACAGATCCCTAAATACCATAATGAAAAAGGTCCGCCATATGGGCCTTTGTTGATCAAGGCTCTTAGTTACCTGGAGTTTCTCCGTACCCTTCAGGTCTCTGGGATTCTGTATCCCAGTTGGCTGGCAGGGGTTTAGTGTCCCCCTGCCTGGTTTCCTGCTCTTTCTGCGGCCAGACTCTGTTGGGCAGCCTTAGGTGTGCTGCTAGTCCACTCAGAATGTTCACTCTGTTCCAGATACAAGTCTGAAGGCCAGTCTTCAATCTCTTCCTTTAGTTTAGAACCCTCCCTCTAATATCTGGAATCCAAAACATACTTTCTTAGACAACAGCTTCTGCTCTTTTTCTGCCTCACACCCTAGCAATTGCCTTCCCCCTCGTTGGCTCCTGGCCTCCTCTCTCACCCTTAGCTCACAGCATACCTTTGTCAGCATTCACACGCGCCCTCTAACTTGTCTCCTGAGACCTGAACACGGACAATCTGACACCCTAACTCCACATTTCGTTTTTGTTCTTGGAGCTAATAACGATGTGCCTTAGACAAAGTGTCAGAATTGTTCCTGCACCTCCACCAGAGACTGGGTGAAAGAAAAACATCACACATGAATCACACTAGCTGCCATGACAGATAAACTCACCAACTTTAGTGGCCGCATGCATTAAAAATGTATGTCTTGCTCACGTAACAGAAGTTGACTGCTGACTTTTCCTCTATATGGTAACTGTGGGGCAAGGGTCCTTCTATCTTGCGCCTCCACCATCTTGTAGGGCTTCAGATTCCTTGGTGTTGAATCCACAGATAGGGAAAGAGAGTGTTGAGAGCACACTTCTTAATGGGTGGGGTCACAATTCCACCTAGAAATAAAGGGTTGGGAAATGTGGTCCCTGACCTGTCAGCCACTATTCACTGACAACTCTACACCATGGAAGTGGGTTACACAAATCTTCGGTGGGCAATGACCTGAGTCTATGCCATAGATGGTAATCCCCCTTGTCTCAGTCAATAATAGAGTTTCCACTCTAAAAAGAAAAAATAATATATAAAAGTGTTGAGACATCTTTCTTCAAATAAACCAAGTAAATTATTTATTTACTTATTTATTTATTTATTGAATAAAAGGCTTACAGGGAGAAGAAATGAATTCTTCAGGCCTGGTGTGGTGGCCCACGCCTATAATCCCAGCATTTTGGGAGGCCAAGGTGGGCAGATCACGAGGTCAGGAGATCGAGACCATCCTGGCTAACATGGTGAAACCCTGTCTCTACTAAAGTTACAAAAAATTAGCCAAGTGTGGTGGCGGGCACCTGTAGTCCCAGCTACTTGGGAGGCTGAAGCAGGAGAATGGTGTGAACCCAGGAGGCAGAGCTTGCAGTGAGCTGAGATTGAGCCACTGCACTCCTGCCTGGGTGACAGAGAGAGACTCCGTCTCAAAAAACAAAACAAAAAAAAAAAAGGAAGAAAGAAAAAAAGAAATGAATTCTTCAAAGTAATTTGAAGCTGGGTGTGGTGGCTCATGCCTGTAATCTCAGCACTTTGGAAGGCTGAGGTGGGCGGATCACCTGAGGTCAGGAGTTCGGGACCAGTCTGGCCAACATGGTAAAACCCTGCCTCTACTAAAAATACAAAAATTAGCCAGGCGTGGTGGCGGGTGCCTGTAATCCCAGCTACTTGGAAGGCTGAGGCAGGAGAATTGCTTGAACTTGGGAGGTAGAGGCTGCAGTGAACTGAGATCACACCATCGCACTCCAGCCTGGGCAACAGAGCAAGACTAAATCTCAAAAAACTACAACAGCAACAAAGTGAGAAGTCTGTAAGTAGTTTATGTAGCTGTAGTGTCCCTTCCTCTGTATATATATATAACAGTATGTAACTGTTTTCTCAGTCTCCTGTAGCCAAAGATAATTGAGACATGACAGTATGCAGCAGGTTTCTTAACTGCCTATGGGTAAACACACCTGTTTGAAAGAAAATAGATCTAAGAGATATCTGAGAGCCTTCTCATTTTCTTATTTTTGTTATTGCATATAGCGTAAAAGCATAGAAGTATATAGGTCTAAGGACACTTGCTAAGCAGATTTATTCATTCAACATTCATTTTTTGAGTATCTACAATGGCTACTCAGCCATTATCCTAAGCACTAGAAATATCAGAACAATAAATGGGGTCCTTGCTCTCAGGGAGCTTATAGGGTAATGGAGTAGAAAGTACATGTTAAAGTGGTTCCATTCTTGAGATTAGAGAATGCTGAGTTTATCCTTTGAGAAGGACAGATGTCAGGATCTGTCATAACCTGTTTGAAGCAGAACAATGGTAACCGATGTTGTATAGATGAATTGTATTGCTTGGGGGTAGAATCTATGTCTTTGATGATGAAGACTGGTCATAGGATTATGGGGCAGATAGCTGGCTAGATGATACATTGGTGAGATTGTGCAAGGCCTTTGATGACAAATCATTTCCCATTACTAACTTGACTTAGAAGGCCACGACTCAAAATCTAATATATGGGGACAGTATTGGGCATTATTACTCTTATCAGAATTAACCAAACTTGTAGCTGAAAGAAGGGCTAAGGGAATGAACCAGAGGACCAAAAATTGAAATAGGGAGACACAGCCAGGTTGTTGGGCTGGCCTAGAAGCCAGGAGTCAACCTGGAATATTCCTGAGTCAGAAGCGAGAAAAAATTACTGGGTTTTTTTTTTTTTTTTTTTTTTTGAGATGGAGTCTAGCTCTGTCACCCAGGCTGGAGTGCAGTGGAGTGACCTTGGCTTACTGCCACCTCAGCTCCCTGGGTTCAAGCGATTCTGCTGCCTCAGCCTCCCAAGTAGCTGGTATTACAGGTGCCTGCCACCTTGTCCACCTAATTTTTGTATTTTTAGTAGAGATGGAGTTTCACTGTGTTGGCCAGGCTGGTCTCGAACTCCTGACCTCGTGATCCACCTGTCTTGGCCTCCCGAAGTGTAAGCCACCACGCCTGGCTGAAAAAATCACTACTTTTAAAAGTTGCTGGCCAAGCGCGGTGGCTCACGCCTGTAATCCCAGCACTTTGGGAGGCCGAGGCAGCAGGATCATGAGGTCAGGAGATTGAGACCATCCTGGCTAACACAGTGAAACCCCGTCTCTACTGAAGATACAAAAAATTAGCCTGATGTGGTGGCGGGCACCTGTAGTCCCAGCTACTTGGGAGGCTGAGGCAGGAGAATGGTGGGAACCCAGGACATGGAGTTTGCAGTGAGCCGAGATCACACCATGGCACTCCAGCCTGGGTGACAGAGCGAGACTCTGTCTCAAAAAAAAAAAAAAAAGTCTTTGCTATTGTAAGCTTCTGCTGCTTGAGAACATATCCAATTCCCAGGCATGTTGGGGAGTGGGCTGGGAGAGCAAATCTTGAATATCTTAAGAGTGGATTTTGAATCTTTCTTCAGGGTTTTGAAGTTGAGTTACTGATTTAAACAGGATTTTTATACCATTAGGGATGGAAAATTGTCCTGAGGATCCATTAGGAATGGCACTGTGTACACTTTTCCCCAGATTGCCACTTAGATAAAGTAAGTTTTTCAGACTCCAAAAACCCACCAAATATTTCAGTTTTCCTTCTTTGAACTCAGCTCTTATCAAGAGCTTTGTCATAAAGATCCATAAGCTGGAAATAATCTCTCCATTCTTCCATTTTCCCTTTTTGACCCCTTTTATGGCACTTGCTGTATTTTAAGGTAGATTATTATTTATGTTTTTCTTATTTCTCTTACTAGAGGTGAAACTGTTGGCATAAAATGTGGTGGTTAAAGGTATGCCCTGGATTCAGACAGATCTCAGGTCACCGTGTGCCCTCAAACCAATAGTCCACCTCTCTAAGCCTCAATGCCTTCTCTGAAAAATGTATGTTATAACAGTAGGTGAAATGTCCACAGCATCATACAAGAGCATACAGCACTCTGTGTGTGTTAGCTACTTTTTTTTTTTAAGATATTTTTCCTTTGTTAAATTTAATAATTTCAACCTCAGGAAGCCAGTGTTCTTAAAACCATTTTCCTGAGGAGGATTCCACATTGCAGAGGTCACATAACTTTCTCAAAGTTATGTAGCTGGTGGATAGAAGAATCTGAATTTGAACTCAGGTTGTGTCTAGGCAACGTTTCTTTCCAGGGCAACAGGGAGCCACGAATAGATTCTATCCATAGCTGACATGTACTGCAAGGTTTTAATGATTCCTTTTGTGTGTCTCGTTTCCTCCCAGTGAAACAAATAGGCTCTGGTAGGGATGGGTCTTGGCTCAAGCATTCCTGTGTTTATCACAGAAATAGCGTTTAGTAGGCATTCAATGCTTCACGACTTGAAAATTGAGAACAGACACTGCTTTTCATTCTGAACAATGACTTATCAATATAAGGAAACATTTCCATTGTTTTCACATAAAAATGTTCCACTGATGCCATAATGCTAGTAGAGTTTATAAATATAAAGGTACAAGAAGAAAATAATTAAATTGCATTTTCGGAAAGACATAGTAGTCTCTAAATTTTATTTCTTTGTAGCTTAAGAGTCAAAAGCCAGAGAATTGCAAGTTTATTTTGTGCATGTTTTCCCCAAAAGGGCTCAAGATGAAAATGATGACCCCAAATCATGCTAAAATTTTTTGGTCTTAGTTATTCCTCCTCTTGAAATAAAAAGGGCAGACAATGGAGATTTTTAAAAAATTTAACCAGCACTCTAATTAAAAAAACTCTTAATTTTTAAACAGCCTACTTGTTTAAAAAAACAAAAGCTCATTCTTATCACTTATTTGTTTTACTTTTTTTTGAGACGAGTCTTGCTCTGTCGCCCAGGCTGGAGTGTAGTGGCGCGATCTCCGCTCACCGCAAGCTCCGCCTCCTGGGTTCACGCCATTCTCCTGCCTCAGCCTCCTGGGTAGCTGAGACTACAGGCGCCCGCCACCATGCCCAGCTAATTTTTTTGTATTTTTAGTAGAGAAGGGGTTTCACCGTGTTAGCCAGGATGGTCTCAATCTCCTGACCTCGTGATCCATCCACCTCGGCCTCCCAAAATGCTGGGATTACAGGCATGAGCCACCGCTCCCGACAACACTCATCTTTATTCTACAAACTCTATCACAAGCATAAAACGGAAATTTACTAGCTTTTTTTAACGAATGTATTTTACCACATAATCATTAAAATAACAATTACTTTATTTTTTCTCTCAGATAATGACCATACTTTCCAAATTTATACCATTACAGAAACTATTTTAGCTCTGAAATTTGAAATATTTTTGTATTCTACACAATATTTGAAGAATATCTCAGTTATTCATTTCGATGGAGTCTTTCTTTGGTCACTCAATAATTCAACTGGCATTTATTGAGTACCAATTATGTGCTAGGCACTATGCTCAGTGCTGAGGGACACAAGGCAGAAAAGATACATTTCCTACACTCAACAACCTCTCAGAAGACATTTAATGAATAATTTTATCTTCCTGTTACAGTAAAATAAGCAGATGTGAATTCCTCTAAGCATCATTAAGTAACTTCTCTTTTACATGTGAGTCTCTCTTGCTGTAAGGCTCCACCATTTAATGCACTCAATGCACTGTTGAAGATTTCTAACCCTGAGTCTGATATTTTACCAGTTTCAGTTTAAGCCACATTTCCTGATCTCAGTGAAGGGTTTTTGTCATCCATTCATCTGATAAATATATCAGTGTCAATGTGTGTAAGGCAACAGGTTAGTGTCTCTGCAGGCTAAAATGAACGATATGACCAGTAAGTGGATGCAAAAACTGAATGGAAGAAATAAGTGTTTCAGCAGGGGCTTTGGATAAATAGAGAGGAAAGCGTATTTTCCAGTTACTGTCACATGCATCAGAATTAATGAAGATAATATCCATTTAAGTGGCTGAGGATTTCCTTTCCTCAAGGGACTTGCCAACCACCATCCCAGGTATCTATTACTGAATAGGATTTTTATCCAGAACACTTTTCTGCTTCCCTACTCTGAAGCAGGACGTTCAATACTCTGAAGCAGGATGTTCAGAACTCTGAAGAGACATTTAAATGGCGTGGGGGACCAGAAGCAGTGGCGCATGCCTGTAGTCCCAGCAACTTGGGAAGCTGAGGCATGAGAATAGCTTGAACCTGGGAGGCAGAAGTTGCAGTGAGCCGAGATCATGCCACTACACTCCAGCATGCACGACAGAGTGAGACTCTGCCTCAAAAAATAAAATAAAATAAATAAGTTAAATACATGGCATGGAGACTGATATGGTTTGGCTGTGTCCCACCCAAATCTCACCTTGAATTGTAATAATCCTCATATGTCAAGGGCAGGGCCAGATGGAGATAATTGAATCACGGGGGCGGTTTTCCCCATACTGTTCTCATGGTAGTGAATAAGTGTCACAAGATCTGATGGTTTTATAAATGGGAATTCCCCTGCACGAGCTCTCTTTGCCTACCACCATGTAAGACATGCCTTTGCCCTTCCTTCATCTTCTACCAGGAGTGTGAGGCCTCCCCAGCCATGTGGAACTGTGAGTTTATTAAACTTCTTTCCTTATAAATTACCCTGTCTCTGGTATGTCTTTATTAGCAGCATGAGAATGGACTAATACAGTTAGCCTGCACCTTCTTCCTCTAAGCTTCTAGCCAGCCCCAGTCATGTTAGGTTCTAGCTTCCTGCCTCTGGGTCTTCTCCAGAGTCAGGAATATGCACTACTATATGAACAGGAGCCAAGGGGTGTAGTATGGATGAAAGTGACTTATGTTCTACATTACACAATTCTATGAGATTTTCACTTTAAAACCCAGAGTGCATTTACTTTTTAATTGTAAAGAAAGTTTTAAAATTATAGAATTCGAAAATCATATTCTCTGGAATCAAAGGCAGCTCCCAGTTCTCAAAAGCACCTCTCAAGTCTTAACACTCAAAATGTAGGAAATTTAAGGGACCCCAGGAAGAGGGATGGCTTTCTTCATTTAGAATTTCTTCTCTCACCCACTCCCAGTTTTTCTTTGTTAAGGTGTCTCTTTCTTTCCACATTTGTTCTACAAGCATGTGTCCTGTGGCTCTCCCAGAGGAGATCGAAACAGAAGCTATGTGGGGGTATAACGTCTTTCACTAGGGTGAGACTGAAATGGGGAGGGAGAGGTTGTGAGTAAAGGCAGGTAATTAAAAACTGGTCTATAGGCTGGGTATGGTGGCTCACGCCTATAATCCCAGTACTTTGGCAGGCTGAGGCAGGTGGGATCACCTGAGGTCAGGAGTTCGAGACCAGCCTGGCCAACATGGCAAAACCCCATCTCTACTAAAAAATGCAAAAATTAGCCAGGCGTGGTGGCGGGTGCCTATAATTCCAACTACTCAGGAGGCTGAGGCAGCAGAATCGCTTGAACCTGGAGGCGGAGGTTGCAGTAAACTGAGATCGCACCACTGCACTCCAGCCTGGGCTACAGAGCAAGAGTGCATCTCAGAAAAAAAAAAAAAAAAAAAGAAAAGAAAACTGGTCTATGGAAATCTGACTCTGAAGCATTCAGTTATTGGTTGGCATCACCGTTTGTATGCAAAAGCAGCAGATCCAGCACTGGGGTTTTACTGCAAGTTTGAGGTCCTCACACAGGGGGCTTGAAGGGTTTTTATGGCTCATTTCATCCCAGTCTTGCACCTTAAAGTTGGTTCATCCCAGAGGGGTGACTGATGACCAGTTTTCTTTTCTTTTTCTTTTCTTTTTTTTTTTGACACAGAGTCTTGCTCTGTTGCCCAGGCTAGAGTGCAGTGGCGCGATCTCAGCTCACTACAACCTCCACCTCTGGGTTCAAGCGATTCTGCTGCCTCAGCCTCCCAAGTAGCTGGGATTACAGGCCCCTGCCACCACGCCTGGCTAATTTTTGTAGTTTTAGTAGAGATAGGGTTTTGCCATGTTGGCCAGGCTGGTCTTGAACTCCCGACCTCAGGTGATCCCACTGGCCTCAGCCTCCCAAAGTGCTCGGATTACAGGCTTGAGTCACCACGCCCAGCCCTGATGACCAGTTTTCTGAGTGCATGCTTTACCTGCCAGATGAGCAGAAGGTTCCATGAGTCCTTGGAGAACTTGCATCCTTCAGGTAACCAGCTTATGACAAATGAATTTATTTCTTATTAATGTTCTCGGTACTAAAATTAACTTATTAATGTTCTTGGTATTAATATGCTCGGTACTCCACATGCCAGTCACACAATATGTGAGTTTCTCCTAGGATGGGTGAGTTGGCTGAGGTTGTACCCCTGAAATGAAGGAAAACCATGTGGGATAGTAGATCCTCTTTCTTCTCCACCTCTAACTGTGCTTTGTAAGAATTCTCCAGCCGGGCGCGGTGGCTCAAGCCTGTAATCCCAGCACTTTGGGAGGCCGAGACGGGCGGATCATGAGGTCAGGAGATCGAGACCATCCCGGCTAACACAGTGAAACCCCGTCTCTACTAAAAATACAAAAATTAGCTGAGCGCAATGGTGGGCACCTGTAGTCCCAGCTACACGTGAGGCTGAGGCAGGAGAATGGCGTGAACCCGGGTGGCGGAGCTTGCAGTGAGTGGAGATCGCACCACTGCACTCCAGCCTGGGCGACAGAGGGAGACTCCGTCTCAAAAACAAACAAACAAACAAACAAAGAATTCTCTTACTAGCAGCATCTTGCCGTATACAATCCGAATGTGGACGACTCATTTTAATCTCTGCTCCAATACTGACTCCCTGGATCACACAGACCTGTCCAAAATCTTGTACCTGGTTTCCCGAAGATTCTGAGGATAATAATGAGAAGCAATACATCTGAAAGCCTCTTGGAATAGACACATGTATACATAGTTTGCAGTTCAGACTGGCGTGTTTTTAGCAGCAGCGTACCCTCTGTTGGTCAAGCACATTAGTGGCCATTACTGGAATCACATTTGGTGACATGCCAAGTGTCTTCTGATTTGACATCGAAGTGGTAATGATAGCTTGAGTGAGTGAACTAGCATCTGTGAAGCTCCTTATCATGGAGATAACTGATTTTATATTGATATTTTCCTGCTTCCTCATTTGCTTTTGCTTTCCTTCCCAAGCAGCATATTTATTGTTGTTAACTTGGATCAGTTTTTGTGATCTTGGTAGTAAGTGAGACAGCTATGTAAACAAGTTGCAAGCCATCATTAGTTTATCAGTAGAAGGATGTCTGGTCCATTGCCAAGATTCATTGACCTGTTTATTATGACCCTACCCAGTACAATTTTAGTGGCAATTTAAAAAATCGTCTTAGGGTTTCACTTGCAGAAGTCCACTGGTTCATTTATTAACCTACATTTGAGGGCTAGCTTGCTGTATAATCTTACCAGCATTATGACAGTTGTTATAATCCACTGCAGCCTGGGAGCAATATCCCAATTACACGTTCTATTGTTTCACTTGTTATATGAGAGCAATACAAATTGTTGAAGATAATTATGTTGATTTTCAGTAGTTTGCAAATTAGTAAATTAGTACATTTAGAAATATAAATATACCCAAAGGCTAGTATGTGTGTTGGGGCTAGTTAACAAGTATTTATTGAGTGCCTACAGTATGTGTGGTGGACTATAATAGGCACAGTGGTAGGGATACCAGTGACGGCATAAAACAAACAAGGAACCTACCCTGGCTCAGGTTACAATTTGTGCTAGTTAAAAATAAAAGTACCTTACTAATTGAGTTAGTCTGTTCTGGCAAGAAGCAACCCTGAAATGGCATAAAACAACAATTTATCAATTTCTACAATTCTGTGGGTTGGCTGGGCTGTTTATTGACTGGTTTCAGAGGATGACCAGTGGGACAGTCACTGGGTTGGAGAGGCTAGCCTCATTCACAGGAATGGCAGTTAGTGTTGGCTGTGGGCTGGGCATCTTGCTTCTTTTTTATGTATTTATTTATTTTTTCCCTAGATGGAATCTCGCTTTTTCACCCAAGCTGGAGTGCAGTGGGGTGATCCCAGCTCACTGCAACCTCCACCTCCCAGGTTCAAGGGTTCAAGCAATTCTCCTGCCTCAGCCTCCCGAGTAGCTGGGATTACAGGCGCCTGCCACCATGCCCGGCTAATTTTTGTATTTTTAGCAGAGATGGAGGTTTCACCACGTTGGCCAGGCTGGTCTTGAACTCCTGACCTTGTGATCCACCTGCCTCGGCCTCCCAAAGTGCCAGGATTACAGGCGTGAGCCACCGCGCCCAGCCATCTTGCTTCTTTTTTAAGTGGCCTCTCATCCTCTGGTAGGTTAGACCAGCTCCCTCACATGTGCTCAGGGCAATGCTCCAAGAGAGTGAAAGAGGAAGCTGCAAGGCCCGTTGAGGTCAAGCCTCGGGAATTGCATAACATCACGTCTCCCACATTCTACCAATCAAAGCAAGACTTAAGGCCCACCCAGATTCACGAGATTGGAGAAACAGACTGCACCTCTTGATGAAAGTGGCAGAGAAGCCACATAGCAAAGATGAGGACATACCAGGATGGATATGTTGGGGCTCAGAAAAGGATACCCCAAAAAGCGGCATTTTGACACGCTGAACTAAAGACGCAGCCTTAAGGTGTCTCTGACCAACCCACCACATCACCCCTCAATCCTCTGCCTCTGCCAAAGCACAGATGAGGCTGTTCTCTGAAATTCCCTTATCTACCGAAAAACCAGACCTGCCAAAGAAGAACACAGTTGCCTTTAATCCCCTCCCTGAAATTTCATAAACCAGAGATGAAAATTCATATCAGAAAGGAAGAGACTGATGATTAAACACTACATGTGGAATCCAGAGGAACTTTGTCAGTATTGAGCTCCCATTCAGTTCCCAGGGAACTATATACTAACCATTCTCTGATCATTGGGCCCATTCATTCTACCTGAAAATCATCTACTACCCTCTCAAAATAGCCACATTTGCCCCGTCTCCCTTTCCTCTATGAAGAAGGTTACATAAGCATCTAGACCCCACTGGGTTACCGGGTGTCATTCTCCTGTGATTCCCCATGCTTACGCACATTACATAAATATGTAGGCCTTTTTCTCTATTAATCTGCCTATTGTCAGTTTTATTTCAAGGAACCTTTAGAGGGCAGAGAGGAAATTTTCCTCTGGCCCTTACAGGTGGGTTTTGTTCCATGCTTTGCAATCTACTACACTTACTATGTAAAAACTAGTCCTTCACAATGGTTGTTTTTGCGTTTCAAAATTCCTATTTCAGTGCTATAGGTGATCAACATTGGGTCAAAACCCAGCTATTCTCATACCTGAAGTTTATACAGGGTCCTTTTTCTTTTCTTTTCTTTTCTTTTTTTTTGAGATGGTGTCTCACTCTTGTTGTCCAGGCTGGGGTGCAATAGCATGATCTCTGCTCACCGCAACCTCCGCCTCCTGGGTTCAAGCAATTCTCCTGCCTCAGCCTTCTGAGCAGTTGGAATTACAGGTGTCCGCCACCATGCTCGGCTAAGTTTTTGTATTTTTTTTTTTTTTGAGACGGAGTCTTGCTGTGCCCCAGGCTGGAGTGCAGTGGCGCGATCTCGGCTCACTGCAAGCTCCGCCCCGCCGGTTTCACGCCATTCTCCTGCCTCAGCCTCCCAAGTAGCTGGGACTACAGGCGCCCGCCACCTCACCCGGCTAATTTTCTTGTATTTTTAGTAGAGACGGGGTTTCACCGGGTTAGCCAGGATGGTGTCGATCTCCTGACCTCGTGATCCGCCCATCTCGGCCTCCCAAAGTGCTGGGATTACAGGCTTGAGCCACCGCGCCCGGCCAAGTTTTTGTATTTTTAATAGAGATGGGGTTTCGCCATGTTGGCCAGGCTGGTCTCAAACTCTTGACCTCAGGTGATCCACCCCCCCTCGGCCTTCCAAAGTGCTGGGATTACAGTTGTAAGCCACCACACCCAGCCACAGGATCCTTTTTCTATGTCAGTTTAAGTTAGGCCAGACACAGTGGCTCACACCTGTAATCCCAGAACTTTGGGAGGCCAAGGTGGGCAGATGGCTTGAGCCCAGGTGTTCAAGATCAGCCTGTGCAACATGCGAGACACTGTCTTTAAAAAAAGAAAAAAAAAATTAGCTAGGAGTGGTGGCACATGCCTGTAGTCCTAGTTTCTCAGAAGGCTAAGGTGGGAGGATCATTTGAGCTCAGGAGTTTGAGGTTACAGTGAACTATGGTCATGCCATTGCACTCCAGCCTGGGCAACAGAATGAGACTCTGTCTCCAAAAAAACGGTCTCACTCTCACTCATATCTCCCTCTCTGAACATTAGTGTTATCAGTTTCCTCTCTATTCTTCTAGACATATTTTATCCACATATGTGCAAATACATGGAGATATTCCCTTTCTCTCCTTTTTTACACAAAAGGTAGCATACTACATATGCTGTTTTTCACCTTGCTTTTTTTCCTTATTATATCTTACTCCATTCAATATCTAAAGAGATTTGCATTCTCTTTTAGAGCTACATAGTATTCCATGGTATTCCATTTGCCATCACTTATTTATTCAGTATCCTATTGTATGGACGCTTAGATTGTTTTTCTGTCTTTTGCTATTTAAACAAAACCGCAGTGGATTACTAGGTCGCTTTCCTCAAGTGGAAGTGTATCTGGAATGTCCTAGAAGTTCAAAGGATATATGCAATTGCAATTTTGATAAATATTGCCAAATCAGTTTCTCTAACTGCTAAACCAATTTACACTTATAGCAGTAATGTGTGAGTATGCCTGTTCCTCACACCCTTCATCAGGTATTATCAAATGGCTGTTATTTACATTAGTAACTGTTACTACAAGTTGCTTTTCTACAATGCCTTAAAGTAGAAAAAACACTGTAACATACTCTGGGTTTATACAATAGCGGGTTAAGTTTTATTATAGTAATTTCCCTGGTGATGACCTAGTGGCTCGAATGTCCTATATAACTTGCCTAGTGTCGTGCAGCAGGTAAGGGTCCAAATCAGGTCTGGGGCCTTAAACTGCCAGTTTAAGGCATATACCCTAACATCAATATTGTCTTCTATTATGTAAAATATACATAATATAAAATTCACCATCTATGCCATTTTAAGTGTACAGTTTAGTAGCAATAAGTTCTTTTCACACTGCTGTGCTACTGTCACAACTATTCACCCTCAGAACTCTTCGTATGGTAAAAACTGAAATGCTGTATATATTAAATAATAACTCTCGCCGGGCGCGGTGGCTCACGCCTGTAATCCCAGCACGTTGGGAGGTCGAGGTGGGCAGATCACCTAAGGTTGGGAATTTGAGAGCAGCCTGACGAACAGAGAGAAACCCCATCTCTACTAAAAATACAAAAAATTAGCCAGGCGTGGTGGCGCATACCTGTAATCCCAGCTACTCGGGAGGCTGAGCAGGAGAATTGCTTGAACCCGGTAGGTGGAGGTTGCGGTGAGTCAAGATCGTGCCATTGCACTGCAACCTGGGCAACAAGAGTGAAACTCCGTCTCAAAAAAAAAGTAAATAATAACTCTCCTTCCTTCTGACCCCAGGCCCTGGCAACCATTATTCTTCTTTCTGTCTCTATGAGTTTGAAAACTCTACGTACTTCCTTATCAGTGGAATCATACAGTATTTGTTCTTTCGTGACTGGCTTATTTCATTTAGCATAACATTCTCAGGGTTCATCCATGTTGTAGCATGTTTTCCGTGTAGTTTTTAATCTAGATTTCCCTGATGTCTAATGATGTTCCTGTGCTCACTGATCAATTGTACATCTTTTAGGAAAAATGTCTGTTCATATATTTTCACTGTCTGTTATGTTCTAAATGTATCTCCCAAAATTCATGTGGTTGAAACTTAATGGCCAATGTAGTAGTATAAAAGGAGAGACTTTGGCCAGGAGTGGTGGTTCATGCCTGTAATCCCAGCACTTTGGGAGGCAAGGCAGGCGAATCACCTGAGGTCACAAGTTGGAGACCAGCCTGGCCAGCATGGCGAAACCTCGTCCCTACTAAAAATGCAAAAAGTAGCCAGGTGTGGTGGTGTACACTGGTAATTCCAACTACTCAGGAGGCTGAGGCAGGAGAATCGCTTGAACCTGGGAGGCAGAGGTTGCAGTGAGCTGAGATCATGCCACTGCATTCCAGCCTGAAAGACAGCGAGACTCCATCTCAAAAATAAATAAATAAAAAATAAATAAATAAATAAATAAATAAATAAATAAATAAATAAACAAACGGGCCTTTAGGATGTGATTAAGTCATGAGAGTGGAGCCTTCAAAATGGGATTAATGTCCTTATAAACGGGTTTCAGCGAGTGGGTTCTCCCTTACCAGACACCAGATGCTGGCACCTTGATTTTGGACTTTCCAGCATCGAGAACTGTAAGAAATACATTTCTGTGCCGCGTACGTTGGCTCATGCCTGTAATCTCAACATTTTGGGAGGCCAAGGTGGGTGGATCACCTTAGATCAGGAGTTCAAGACCAGCCTGACCAACATGGTGAAACCCAGTCTCTATTAAAGTACAAAAAAATCAGCTGGGCATGGTGGTGGGCGCCTGTAATCTCAGCTACTGAGGGAGGCTGAGGCAAGAGAATTGCTTGAACCCAGGAGGCAGAGGTTGCAGTGAGCTGAGATCGTCCCATTGTACTCCAGCCTGGGCAACAAGAGCAAAACTCTGTCAAAAAAAAAAAAAAAAAAATCCGTTCTTTATTAATTACCCAGTCTGTGGTATTTTGTTACAATAGCACAAATGAACAAAGACATTGACCACAATTTAATGATTACTCTGGATCAAAACCCACTTTTTGGATTGCCTATGAAACATCTCTAGGTATTTCCTCTTATTTTTCCCCTCTAGAATTCATACAAGGAGGTATATCACTTAATCACAACCTTTGAGCTGATAGAAGCTCAGTAATAACAGATGTTCATAATAATGGGAAGTCCTGCTGAATCCTGATGTGCCCTCCAGCCTGATAGAGAAAAATGTTAATGATGGTAACTATGAATTATTTTAGGATTTAGGTATATTTTAATTAGTCTGATTCTTCAAAATTGGTAATGAATATAGGTTTTCATTAACTCTTCATTTTTATTTTTATTCATTTTAATCTACTGTATACGTTGCTGCCTGAATAATTTTTAACAGTATAACTCTGATCATGTCACTCCCTACCTCAAAACCCTCAAAAGCTCCCCATTGCCAACTTAAATACAAACAATCCTTTTCTATAATTCAATGTCTTCCCATATGCTATGGTTTCAATGCATCCCCCAAAAGTTCAAGTGTTGGAAACTTGGTTGCCATTGTGGTGGTGTTGAGAGGCAGGGCTTTGAGAGGTTATTGAGTCATAAGGGCTCTGCCATTATCACAGGAGTGGGTTATTTATCTCAGGAGTTCAGATCCCTTTTCTTTGTCTTGCATGCTCACTTCTGCCTTCTGTCCTTCAACCGCGGGGTGACCCTGGTCAGATGCCAGTGCCATGCTCTTGGGTTCCCAGCCTCTAGAACCATGAGCCAAATAAATCTCTTTTCTCTATAAATTATCCAGTCTGTGGTATTCTGTTACAGCAGCAGAAAACAGACTAAGATACTACCTTTTTTTGACACAAAAAATCAGTAAAATGTTAATTTTATATTGTGACTAAAAACACAAACATATATATAAACACACACCCAAACAATAGAAACGAATCCTTCACAGAAAGTTCCTACCACGGCGGGGCACAGTGGCTCAAGCCTGTAATCCCAGCACTTCAGGAAGCCGAGGCGGGAAGATCACCTGAGGTCAGGAGTTCGAGACCAGCCCGGCCAACATGGTGAAACCCCATTTCTACTAAAAATACAAAAATTAGCTGGGCATGGTGGCGCATGCCTGTAGTCCCGGCTACTTGGGAGGCTAAGGCAAAAGAAAGGCTTGAACCTGGGAGGCAGAAGTTGCAGTGAGCTGAGATTGCAACCATTGCACTCCAGCCTGGGCAACAGAGAAAGACTCCATCTCAAAAAAAAAAAAAAGTTCCTACCATTACTACATGAAATGCATTATGCTATATATATTAATATAGCATGTTTAATATATAATGTATTAATATAACATATTTAATATATTAATATAACATGTAATATATTAATGTATTTAATATATATCAATGTGTTAATATATTAACATATTTACTATATTCTATATATGTATATTATATGTATGTCATTATATTTTAGAGACAAGGTCTCACTGTGTTGCTCAAGGTGGATTTGAACTCCTGGGCTCAAGTGATCTTCCTGCCTCAGCCTCCCAACTAGCTGGGACTACAGGTGCCTGCTACCATACCTGACTGCATACTGATATTTTTAAAGTAAAACAAAAAATATGTGATGGGGCTCACTAAATTGATTTTCAAACCTAAAGTTTAGAAAACGTGCTTCTACATAATGGCCAAATATGGCAAGTTTCTTCAGAGTCTTGTAAGACCTACTCCAGTGATACCGAAGCCTGACTGCACATTACAATCACTTGGAGAATTGAAATTCTTTTTTCTTTTTTTTTTTTTTTTTTGAGACTGAGTCTCACTCTGTCGCCCAGGCTGGAGTGCAGTGGCGCGATCTCTGCTCACTGCAAGCTCCGCCTCCCGGGTTCATGCCATTCTCCTGCTTCAGTCTCTGAGTAGCTAGGACTACAGGCGCCTGCCACCACGGCTGGCTAATTTTTTTGTATTTTGTAGTAGAGATGGGGTTTCACCATGTTATCCAGGATGGTCTTGATCTCTTAACTTCGTGATCCACCCGCCTCAGCCTCCCAAAGTGCTGGGATTACAGGCGTGAGCCACCGCACCCGGCCGAAATTATTTTCTTAAAAAAAAAAAAAAAGAGGCTACATAATTGAGATCTCCTTGAAAATTCTCATTTATAGGGCCTGCAAAGGAGACCAGAAAGCTGTGTTTTTATTAAATCTCCCCAGTTAATTCTGTCGTGCAGCCAGATTTGGGAACAACTGCTCTTACCACATACTACTTGTCTTTCCTTCATCCCAGACAAATGTTTCTTGCTTCATGCAGGTTCTTTCTTTGCACATTCATTTTTTCTATCTGTAATCTGGGCCCTCTTTCTAAGCCCATCTCAAATACCACTTCCTACTTATTCTTCCCACCAGAAGAACAGTCTCGTTTCCTTAGACTTGCCACAAGTCTTTGTTTGGGTTTTGTTGATAGGTCTTCTCTTGCCCTACCTTACTATGCTTATCCTCCCAATACTTTGTAAACAATCACATTATCATTGCCCCTTATGGGGAGAACAATGGCCTATTTAAAGTCAGAATTTGATAAACTTTCTTGAAATAGAATCTTCCATTCTGGAGCCAAGCTAGTTAAAAGAGAGTTTAAGCAACATCAGATTCTCTTATATTTTAATGTGGTTTTATGGGCATCAATAGGTGAATGTTAAGCCTTTCAGCATGGGAAATTCTTGCAATTTAGCCTCTGGTTAGCTCTTTTTCAATATTCTTTTCATCACAGCCCTCCAAAGGAAGAGACAATGGCCACATCTAAATGCCCATACCCAAAATAAACTAGGACCAAAATTCTCTCCATCCTATTTGATGTTAGGCTCCCTTAAGAATTCCTCCTCTCTGTGACGGATGTTTCCAGGTCATTTCTTTGAATTTGAAGCAAATCAAATACCCTAAATGTTTTGTTTCCATCTGATTTGGCTGTGCGTGTTCAGAGCACCGTTATAGTATTGTGTTTTCCATTTTGCACGGATATAAATTAAAGCGCAGGGAGGATTTGATTAGCTCAAGATCCCAGAGTGACTGGCAATGATGGGAATAAAGGTTTGCTCCCCAGATTCCTGGCTCAGTTCACCCTGTACCAAACCACAGGTATGTCGCCTTTTTGCTGATGACGCCACACAACGTTCCTTGGAGGGGATACCCATTAGCTCTGAGAGGATGAAGGCACAAGGAAAGACTTCTAGAGAGTCATTTGGAGAGTCAGGATAACGGCCAATGATGTCCTGGAAGTTCGAGTGAGCATTTTAAAATATGGTTTAGAAAAATATGTGGTTAGTAAATACCTAACAGGGTTTGAGGATATTTATTTTAAATGTCAAGCCACTTTGCACTTATGGCAAATACATAGCCCTACATGTCCATCTCTTACTCTGAGTGTAACACAGACAAAATGATAAGACAATATCAAGTTTTAAAAAAGACATCATCACATGAATTCCTAGGAAATGCTAAAATTTAAAGTGATACCAATGACAAAATGTAGGTGGTGGTGGTAGTGATCAAATTGTAGAACTGGGTATCAGAATTAGCAACGACTGGGAAATTATGGCCTCCAAATATATCTTGGAAGAGGAAACATCACTGAGGATTCCCACCATATAATCAGGGTTCCGGTGTCACCCCCATCCCACAGTGGACTCTGGTTGCTGAATCTGACATCATCTGGAATGACAGGTATCTTGGGGCCTTTCCCTATTTTCCTAATGTTTTGGTTGAATACACAAGTTCTCTAACCCCTCCCACTCTTCCTGTCTTGGGACACACTTACCCCGCTAACCTTTAAATTCCTTTCTCACTTCTTTTTCACCTCAGGGCCTTTGCAGATACTGTTTTCTGTGCCTAGGAGGAGCTTCCCACTGATCATGATTCTAATCCCAGCAGCATATCACCTTCTCAGAGAAGCTTTCTTTGACTCTCTAATATTGTAATGTTTTACTCCACCGTTATCTGACACCAGCGCCTCACCCCTGGTCACTCTGGATTACAGCATCCTATTTTATTTTCATTAAAGCATTTATCTCTACTTGAATTTGTTAACTTATTCATTGTCTCTGCTACTCACTAGAGAGTAAGCTCAGGGAAAGTAGAAGCCTTGTCCAACCTATTCAAGGTTTTATTACCAGCACCTAGAACCTAGAGCAGCACCTGGTATCTAGTAAGTGCTAAATATATATATATATATGTGTGTGTGTGTGTCTATATACATATACAAAAATATATATACATATATGTATGTATACACACACATTGCATAAATGAAATATCCATCAATGATGTCACTGCAGGAAATGCCTCTTCAACCCATGGATTGCTCTAAGAAACTGCCTAATAATGATTTCTGGAATGACTTAAGCAAGTGCATTAGGTAGTATTTCCAAAATGTGGGCTGGGTGAATAGTAAACATTAGCCAGCCTTCAAGGATCACTCAGGAAGATGAACTCAGAGTTTGCATAACCACAGCTGGGGTCAGCTTCCTATTGGACAATCTTTTACACATTCGTAGTAAAGGATGGAGGGCAGGTGTCTTGGGCGTCAGGGAGCAGCTGTACCCTAGCATGCTGTGCCTGCTGCAGGCAGCAGAAGAGCTCTGATGAAAAGCAGAGGAAATTACAGTTGTCAGGCCTTGTGGTCACAAGGGCATGTGTTACATTTGCAAGGTCATCATGGGATAATTCAGGGTATAGCTTGCACATATTCTGTTGCTGAAAGGGAGATTTTTTTTTTCTCTACCACATCCGACACATGGTTTGCCAGAGGAAGGGCACGAGATCAGCAGCACTGATGAGCTGGCTCGGTGTTTTTAGGCCACAACTCTAATAAACCAGAACTCCCTTCTGACTCTTCCAAAACAGCCAACAGAATTTATTCATTACCAAGTGTGTACAGCAATTGCACAAAGCCACCAGATTGCTTTTGCCTGCCATGTCGAAAGGCACTTCTCAAAAAAAAAAAATTCTTAAATAATAACACTGTTGATGCTTATTATACTGAAATATGTGAGAGGGAAGGATGTTAACCTACTTCTAAGCTACAGATAAATACACATTTTCTTTCTCTAGTATAAATCTAGGAATTAAAAGAATAAAGAACTATATAAGACTACATTTGGAACAGCAAACAGTGCACTTACATAATACATTGAGACAATAAAATGAGATACTCTGGGTAAAGTGCTTTGTAGGTTATTTAGTAAACGTTAGCTCCTATTTTTTGGTCCCCGAAGATACAGTAGCTCAGCCTGAGGTAAACAGAAACATTCTTGGCCAGGTGCGGTGGCTCACGCCTGTAATCCCAGCACTTTGGGAGGCCGAGGCGGGCGGATCACAAGGTCAGGACATCGAGACCATCCTGGCTAACACGGTGAAACCCCATCTCTACTAAAAATACAAAAAATTAGCCAGGCGTGGTGGCGGCACCTATAGTCTCAGCTACTTGGGAGGCTGAGGCAGGAGAATGGCGTGAACCCGGGAGTGTGCCGAGACGGCGCCACTGCACTCCAGCCTGGGAGACAGAGCCAGACTCCATCTGAAAAAAAAAAAAAAAAAGAAAGAAACATTCTTAGGTAAAGAACATGGTTATATATATATATAAATATAAATTTAATCTATATATATAAAAATTTAATATATATATATATATTTAAGATATTGTCACACTCTGTAGCCCAGGCTGGAGTCAGTTGTACAATCGTAGCGCACTGCTGGGACCACAGGTGTGTGTCACTACACTTGGCTAATTGTTTTTTGTTTTCTTTTTTTTTAAGAGATGGGGTCTCCTTATTGTGCCCATATTGGTTTCAAACTCCTAGGCTCAAGCAATCCTCCCACTTCAGCCTCTCAAAGTGCTGGGATTACAGGTGTGAGCCACTGTGCCCAGCAAGACTCAAGCTTTTTTACCCTTTGCCAAAAGCTCTACAGCATTCTGACCTCATCAACTGTATGAAAATGGCCATCAGTCTCATGCTTGTTGACTAAAGGACTCCGGTGTGGATTACTTGCTCTGTGACTTTTATTTGGTCGTGAAAGTAAATCCTGTTTTAACGTGTTTAACTTTGGTTGATAATTTGGGGAGGGATTCACCACATTTCATGAAAATCGTGTGTTTTTTAGGCTACACAAATTGAGTCATAGTTCTGAAGAAATGAATAATAGTCTAGCAAAATAATAAATGTCTTACCTTATTTGAGGCAAATTAGAACATTAACAGCTTATAGCATCTCAGTCGTAAGTTAAGGGTAAGAGTGACAGCCTTAGAATTTAACCAATCACATTTTCTAAGCATTCTCAGGACAAGAGCTAAACATTTATGTATAGATGGAGCAAAAGGCCAGGCATGGTGGTTCACGCCTGGAATCCCAACACTTCAGAAGGCTGAGGTGAGAGAATTGCTTGAGCGTAGGAATTCAACAACAGCCTGGGCAACATAGGGACAATCTATCTCTACAAAAATAAAAAATTAGCCGGGTGTGGTGGCACACCTGTGGTCCCAGCTACTCAGCAGGCTGAGGTGGGAGGATGGCTTGAGCCTGGGAGGTCGAGGCTGCAGTGAGCTGATTGCAACACTGCACTCCAGTCTGGGTGACAGAGCAAGACTGTCTCAAAAAAAAAAAAAAAAAAAAAAAAGGCTTGGCACAGTGGCTCAGGCCTGTAATCCCAGCACTTTAGGAGGCCAAGGTGGATGGATCACCTGAGGTCAGGAGTTCGAGACCAGCCTGACCAACATGGCAAAACCCCATCTCTACTAAAAATATAAAAATAGCCAGGTGTGGAGGCACATGCCTGTAATCCCAGCTATTCAGGAGGCTGAGGCAGGAGAATCGCTTGAACCCGGGAGGTGGCAGTTGTAATGAGTCAAGATGGCACAATTGCACTCCAGCCTGGGCAACAAGAGCAAAAAAAAAAAGATTTAGCAGAAGTATATAGTGCATAAATGAGATATGTATTTCTTGGTAGTGAGAGGTGAAGCCAGCTGAGCTTCTGGGTCGGGTGGCGACTTGGAGAACTTTTGTGTCTAGCTAAAGGATTGTAAATGCACCAATCAGCACCCTGTAAAAATGGGCAAATCAGCATTCTGTAAAATGGACCAATCAGCACTCTGTAAAGTTGACCACTCAGCAGGATGTGGGTGGCACCAAATAAGGGAATAAACACTGGCCACCTGAGCCAGCAGAGGCAACCCAGTCTGGTCCTCTTCCAGGCTTGGGAAGGTTTGTTCTTTTGCTCTTTACAATAAATCTTGCTGCTGCTCACTCTTTGGGTCCGCACTACCTTTATGAGCAGTAACACTCACCATGAGGATCTGAGGATTCATTCCTGAAGTCAGTGAGACCACGAACCCACCGGGAGGAACAAACAATTCTGGATGCGCCACCTTTGAGAGCTGTAATGTTCACTGCGAAGGTCTGTGGGTTCACTCCTGAAGTTGGTGAGACCACAAACCCACCGGAAGGAAGAAACTCCGGACACATCTGAACATCTGAAGGAGCAAACTCTGGACACACCATTTTTAAAAGCTATAACACTCAACCGCAGGGGTCCGTGGCTTCATTCTTGAAGTCAGCTAGAAACCAAGAACTCACCAGAAGGAATACATTCCAGACACAGTAGGAGAGAGGTAACTTTTGGCTATATAAAGGACAGAGAACACAGGAGATGAAAAAGATGTGTATGGGGTGCTCTGTTTGACACAACTGCATTGCAGTCATACACATGTCTCAGAAGAAGTGGGACTTTAACAGTGTTCCTTTCTAGTTGAGCAGCGGGCACAACTACACGGCTGAAGCAATAAGCTGATACATCAGGAGAACATGCAGCGGAAACAGGAAGTAGCCTGGTCTGAATGCCCGGGTGACCAGGTATAAGTGGAGTCAAAACTTATAAGTAAGTATATGTAATGTTATAATTTGTGATAAGGGACTTTTATTCCTATAGAAATGTTTTTCTTAAGATATTATTTCATGTTTAAGTGTTAGAACTTCGTTTTAATAAATTATTCCATTAAACTCCTTTCTCTGTTTCTGTGCCTAACTCACTGTACCAGGGATGGTGGAGAGTCGAGAAAGCTGCACTCCATAGGACCTCTGCTCTCAAAGACCTTGCTAACTTTCTCATTAAAGAGATAGACACATAAAACAACCACAAATATGTAAGGGCGTGTGACTCCATGACAAATCAATAGTCCAGGCTATACGTGCTGCAGGAGCTTTAGAGGGGAGAGAAAAAGAGAAAGAAAAAGAGCCACAGAAATAAAGGAGGGCTCCAAGAAGGATGTGTAATCTGATCAAGTCCTTGATAGCAGGGTGGGATTTAAGAGCTGTGGGACACCGGGCTGGGCGCAGTGGCTCACGTCTGTAATCCCAACACTTTGGGAGGCTGAAGTGGGCAGATCATGAGGTCAGGAGATGAACACCATCCTGGCTAACATGGCAAAACCCTGTCTCTACTAAAAATACCAAAAAACCCAAAAAATTAGCCTGGCGTGGTGTTGGGAACCTGTAGTCAGTCCCAGCTACTCTGGAGGCTGAGGCGGGAGAATGGCGTGAACCCGGGAGGCGGAGCTTGCAGTGAGCTGAGATCGTGCCACTGCACTCCAGCATGGGCAACAGAGTGAGACTCCACCTCAAAAAACAAACAAACAAAAAAAGAGCTGGGGGACATCTACATGCTGTAGTCCTTAGACGAGATAGTTAAAGCTTCAGAGTCTCTTAACCATAGAATAGTGATAATAATGCCTGGTTCTATAGTTTGTTGGAAAGATTCAGTAATGTATACAAAGAAAATGATAAAGAACTTGACCCATAGTAGATACTTAGAACAATTATTCTGTAATCATAAATGATCTAAATGTAGCTGTGCCTCTTTTTCAGAGGGGCCTCAACCCACCTTTGGAAATAGGTGGTAGTTAAGTTGGCACAGACACGAATCGTTAAAGAGGAAGTAGTGCTTTCAGCTGGAGAGTCAAGAGAAAAACACAGAAATAATTATGCATGTGTGCAGGGAAGGCTATCCAAGCAGAGCAGTGGATTCTTGCTGGGTTGGGGAAAAACATGGTATAAACAAGGTGAGTCATTTATTCATTCCACAGAAACTTACTGAACAACTATTAGGTACCAGGCACTGTACAAGGTACGGGCATTGAAAAAAAGTGAGCCTTGAGAAGCAGACATTACAATTTGTCTTGACATGGTAGAAAACAGGGCAAGAGCCAGACACAGTGGCTTACGCCTGTAATCCCAGCACTTTGGGAGGCTGAGGCTGGTGGATCACCTGAGGTGAGGAGCTCAGAACCAGCCTGGCCAGCATGGCAAAACACCATCTGTACTGGAAATACAAAAATTAGCTGGATGTGGTGGTGTGCACCTGTAATCCCGGCTACTCGGAAGGCTGAGGCAGGAGAACGCTTGAACTTGGGAGGTGGAGGTTGCACTGAGCCAAGATCCCGCCACTGCACTCCAGCCTGGGCTACAGAGAGACTCTGTTTCAAAAAAAAAAAAAAAAAAAAAAAAAAAAGGCGGGGGGCGCAGTGCCTCATGCATGTAATCCCAGGACATTGGGAGGCTGAGGCAGGCAGATCTCCTGAGGCCAGGAGTTCGAGGCAAGTGTGACCAACATGGAGAAACCCCATCTCTACTAAAACTACAAAATTAGCCCGGGGTGGTGGCGCACGCCTGTAGTGCCAGCTACTTGGGAGGCTGAGGCAGGAAAATCACTTGAACCCGGGAGGTGGAGGTTGTGGTGAGCCAAGATTGTGCCATTGCACTCCACTCTGTCTCAGACAAAAAAAAAAAAAAAAAAAAAAAAAAGAAGGGCAAGAATGAAGATTTACTACTTATTGTGCAGGGTAAGAACATATAATAAAAACAAAATTTAAAAAGCTAAGGTCTGGCCACAAACATGTAAGAATGGGGGGTGGAAAGTGGACAGGAAGAGTATAACAGAAACATTGTTTCAATAGTTAAGCAGAAAATGGTGGTCATAGGAATGAAATGGGAATGGATGGATGTGAGGAACAAATTGAAGGAACTCCTGTGTGATTTAGTGAAAGATGATTTGGGAGATGAAGGCAAGAAAAAGAGGATTGGAGGTTGAATACAAGGTTTGCTCTTAAATGGATAAAAGAAGAGTAAAGACAGGAAAAGGAAAGTTGAAAAGAGAAATTTGGAAGGGGTATTGATGGTTTCCATCTCAGATTAAGTTTGGGGTGGTTCAGACACCTAGGAAGACCACAATAAAAACAGAAGAGAAAAACCATGAGATTTAACCATTTGTTAGAAATCCCACATTATGTGTGGAAGAAGTAAGTGTGAAGCGGTTGGGTAAGGATGTGATAAAGGAAAGGAAGGAGCCAGTATAGTAAAGTTGGAAAGAACCACCAGAGGGGACCTTTCTAGACGGAGTTTTGCCCTTGTCACCCAGGCTGGAGTGCAATGGCAGATCTCGGCTCACTGCCACCTCCGCTTCCCGGGTTCAAGTGATTCTCCTGCATCAGCCTTCCAAGTAGCTGGGATTACAGGGATGTGCCACCATGCCCGGCTGGTTTTTTGTATTTTTAGTAGAGATGGGGTTTCTCCATGTTGGTCAGGCTTGTCTCGAATGCCTGACCTGAGGTGATCTGCCAGCCTCAGCCTCCCAAAGTGCTGGGATTACAGGCGTGAGTCACTGCGCCCAGCCTGAGGGGACCGTTTTTGAAAGATCAACAATATCCTATGCATCTGAGAGTCAGAGAATGGGATTGGGGTAAATATATCTACAGAATCATTATCTATAGAATCAATGGATAACTATACGATAATGCAGATTTATGAAAACATGTTAGGGGTAGGAAAATTTTAAAAGACTTTGACATGACAAACAGATCTAGTGTTTTCAAATTCCTGGCAGATATTAATCTTTGGAGTTATAAATGAGAAATTGGAGTTCATGAGAATTTCCCAAATCATGAGTTATTCTGAATTTTTTCTTAACACGTATTTTTAAAATAATGATCATAATAATAGTAAATCTTTTTTGTGATAGGGTTCTACTATGTATCTGAAAGATATCCTGTAAAAAGGAATGTAATAATCAATGTGTGGCTTACATGAACCAATATATTGTGACAAGATTATGTATTTCAGTAACATGTAAAAACTAGCTCTACCAGCCAGGCGCAGTGGCTCACGCTTCTAATCCCAGAACTTTGGGAGGCTGAAGCGGGTGGATCACCTGAGGTCAGGAGTTCGAGACCAGCCTGGCCAACACGGTGAATCCCTGTCTCTACTAAACATACAAAAAATTAGCCGGGAGTGGTGGCGGGTGCCTATAATACAGCTACTCTGGAGGCTGAGGTAGAAGAATCACTTGAATCTAAGAGGTGGAGGTTGCAGTGAGCTGAGATCACACCATTGCATTCCAGCCTGGGCAACTTAGCAAGACTCTGTCTCAAAAAAAAAAAAAAAAATTAGCTCTACCTGAAAAGGACATTTAGTAATAGAAAACACTAAAAAATAAAAAACATTGACATCAATGCTAAATAAAATACATTTAAAAATTGTAAAAACAAGCCACACATATTTAATATTTAAAAGCTACCATTGTTGGCCTGGCGCAGTGGCTCACACCTGTAATCTCAGCACTTTGGGAGGCAGAGGCGGGTGGATCACGAGGTCAGGAGATCAAGACCATCCTGGCTAACACAGTGAAACCCCGTCTCTACTAAAAATACAAAAAATTAGCCAGGCGTGGTGGTGGGTGCCTGTAGTCACAGCTACTTGGGAGACTGAGTCAGGAGAATGGCGTGAACCCGGGAGGCGGAGCTTGCAGTGAGCCAAGATCGCGTCACTGCACTCCAGCTTGGGTGACAGAGCGAGACCCCGTCTCAAAAAAAAAAAAAAAAGGTTACCTTTTTTGTTTGATAATTTTTAATTCTCATAGGGGATGATAAATGATAATACTTTTCCCGTTTTGGTGATTTCTTCATAGATTTTTCTCAGAATTTGGAAAAAAAATATGTAAATTTTATAGGAAATGACAGGACGGAATTCCTACATGGAAACTGTGAACAGACATGTCATTTCCCTGTAATTTAGAAAGCTTCAAGCTGCAATTAATAAAATGCAACCTCAAAATAGGCTAAATTATAAGGGGACTGATTATGTCACATAACAAGAAGTTTGATGCCATCTGGGGTTACTTAATTCAGTAAGCCAGTAACATCATCAAGAGCTCAGGTGCTTACCACCTTCCCACTCTATCATTCCAGGCATGTGTGGTCCCTTTTGGTCACAAGGTGGATACAGCTGCTTTGAGGTACCATAGTCTCATATACTAACATCCAGAGCAGAAAAGGGACAATCTACTTCTTGTCATTTTGTTTTTTATAGTTTTAATGCATCATCTTTCCCTGACACCCCTCCAATGACTTCCTCTCATCCTTCATTGGCTAGAACTAACATGCTCATCCTTAAACCAATGACAGCAAAGGGGAAGGGGCAACCATAATGGGTTTAAAACAATCTAGTTTAACCTGAGATATGGAAGGGACACTAACTGTTGTGGATGCCAGACATTCTCAAATGATCTTTTTTTTTTTTTTGAGACGGAGTCTTGCTCTGTCGCCCAGGCTGGAGTACAGTGGCGTCATCCTGGATCACTACAACCTCCGCCTCCTGGGTTCAAGGGATTCTCTTATCTTAGCCTCCCAAATAGCTGGGATTACAGTGAGGTGCCCGCCACACACCTGGCTAATTTTTTTTATTTTTACTAGAGACGGGGTTTTGCCATGTTGGCTAGGCTAGTCTTGAACTCCTGACCTCAGGCAATCCACCCACCTTGGCCTCCCAGAGTGCTGGGATTACAGCCGTGAACCACCATACCCAGCCACAATCTCATGACCTCTTAAAAATTACTGAAGAATTCAAAGAGCTTTTTTTTGCGATGGAGTTTTGCTGTTGTTGCCCAGACTGGAGTGCAACCTCCGCCTCGTGGGTTCAAGTGATTCTCCTGCCTCAGCCTCCCAAGTAGCTGGGATTACAGGCATGCGGCACCACCCCCGGCTAATTTTGTAGTTTTAGTAGACAGGGTTTCTCCATGTTGGTCAAGCTGGTCTCGAACTCCTGATTTCATGTGATCTGCCCACCTCCGCCTCCCAAAGTGCTGGGATTACATGCGTGAGCCACCGTGCCTCCCAGAGCTTTTGTTGATAAACATCAGTAGCTACTGACGTTCATTTTATGAGGAAAATTTAAGTCATTAATTCATTTAAAATAACAATATTAAACCTATCACTTATTACCATACTGTGGTAAACAGAATAATAACTCCTAATGATGGTTCATATCCTAATCCCTGAAACCTGTGAATATGCAGATATGATTAAATTAAGGATCTTGAGATGGGGCGATTATCCCGCATTATCTAGATAGAACCAGTGTAATCACTCAGGTAGTTATAACTGAAAGAGGGAGGGAGAAGGCTCAGTGTCACAGCGGTATGGCATGAAAAAGACATGTCTGGTTATCACAGGCTTTGAAGATGGAAGGGGGCCATAAGCCAAGGAATGGGGGTGACCTTTAGAAGCTGGAAGAAATAAGGAAATAGATTGTCCCCTAGGGACTCCAAAAAGAAACACAGGCTCACAATCACATTTTAGTTTAGTGAAACCTATTTCAGATTTCTAACCTCTAAAATTATAATGAATTCGTGTTGTTTAATCCACTAAATCCGTGGTAATCGGTCACGGCAGCTACAGGAAATGTATATATACCGATATTTTAAAATGAAAAACAAAAACAGGCTGGGTGAGGTGGCTCACGCCTATAATCCCACTTTGGGAGGCTGAGGCAGGTGGATCGCCTGAGGTCAGGAGTTCAAGACTAGTCTGGCCAACATGGTGAAACCCTGTCTCTACTAAAAATACGAAAATTAGCCGGTGTGGTGGCGCGTGCCTGTCGTCTCAGCTGCTTGGGAAGGTGAAGCAGGAGAATTGTTTGAACCTGGGAGGCGGAGGTTGCAGTGAGCCGAGATTGTGCCACTGAACTCCAGTCTGAATGACAGAGAGAGATTCCATCTCAAGAAAGAAAGAAAAAAAAAACTTAGTGAGAAGCAGAGTGCACTGATTACATTTTTGGCACATTTCTTTAACAGCCGATTAAGACAGGTGGATTCTCATATCTGGTTCTGCATTCAGTCTGTTGTGATACCACCTGTTACACTGTCATTGGAACACTCACAGGAGAGAATGTAAGAAAGGCAAATAACTTCCCAGTATCATGATAAAAACAGTTTTGACTTCATGGACTTCCTAAAACGGTCTTGGTGATCTTTCGGGGTCCCAGGAACATACTTTGAGGAGGGCTGGTGTTGGAAGTGAACAGTGCTTGCTACATTCTCTAAAAGAAAAAGCCCTTTCCCCCGCCATATTCTTACACTGACCTTGTTTGGCCTTAAGGTCTTCAGACAACGCAGTGTAATCCTCTTGACATTTCTTCATTAATTCAAGTAATACTTAAATGAGTTTATTTTGTGCCTGGCATTGTTTTATGGGCTGAGGCTATATAAGTGAACAAAGTCCTCACTTAACGTTATCATGAATAGGTTCTTGGAAACTGTGACTTTAAGCAAAATAATAAGCAAAATCCATTTTACCATAGGCTGCTATAAATAAGAGTCCTGCAGGATATTTCTGGTCACAAAACATCATCAAACTTCTAAATAAAGACCCCAAATACTTCTAATATTGAAACACTGAAATAAATGTGAGCTACACATACACTTAAGAAAGATTAATACAAACAATTAGGATAATTATATATATATATATATTTTTTGAGGTGGGAGTCTTGCTTTGTTGCCCAGGGCTGGAGTGCAGTGGCATGATCTCGGCTCACTGCAACCTCTGCCTCCCGGGTTCAAGCAATTCTCCTGCCTCAGCCTCCCAGTAGCTGGGATTGTAGGCGCACGCCACAACACCCAGCTAAGTTTTTGTATTTTTAATAGTGACGGGGTTTTACCATGTTGGCTAGGCTGCTCTCAAACTCCTGACCTCAAGTGATCTGCCTGCCTTGGCCTCCCAAAGTGCTGGGATTACAGGTGTGAGCCACCGTGCCCAGTCAGATAATTAAAATATTTACGCAATTATTCCAGTTCTGAGATGCAGGTGGCTGGAGCCTATCTGGACAGCTCAGGGTGCAAGGCAGGAACCAACCCTGGACAGGCCATCAGTCCATGCAGGGCACACTCACACACACACTCACACGGGGATCATGTGGATACTCCAAAGAACCCAAGGGGCATATCTTTGGGATGTGGGAGGAAACTGGAGTATCCAGAGAAGACCCATGCAGACAGCGGGGAGAATGTGCAAATGCCACACAGACAGTGGCCCTGGCAGGGAATCAGTTTTTTTTTTTTCTTTTCTCAGCCTTGTAACAAAAGGCAGTTGAATGAAAGGACATTGAATGAAACGGTGTTATTCAAGGACCTGCAGCACAGTTGTTTCCCTTGTGGAGGTTCCATTTTACTTGAAGAAAAATAATAAACACAAACTAAGAAGACAATTTCAGATATTGATAAGGGATAGAAAAGGGATACAAAAATAAGTAATAACAGCAAGTATGAGGGGTGTTTTGGGTGGTGGGCCAAGAGCTATTTAAACTAGAGTCTGCAGAATTGCTGTTAGAGCTGAGATAGAAATAAGAAGGAATCACTGGAAAACTTGGGAGAACACTCCAGGTAGAACAGCAGGGGAAAAGAGCAGGAAAGAGCTCTGCAAGTTAGAGGAACAGAAAGGAAGCCAACGTGACTTGAGTGTAGTCCACCATGGTAATGAACAAATGGAATAAAACATTCGAAAAACTCAGGCGGGTGTAGATCATTCAGGTCTTGCAGGATACAAAAAGGATTTAAGGTTTTATTCCAATTGCCATACAGACCGCTAGAGGAAATGAGACTATGGAATCCTCTTAAATGCTAGGCTTTGCTTCCTTCTGTAAATTCTTCCACCTTCTCCAAGCGCTGCTCTTCAGCCTAACACATTCCCCATTTTTAACATGATGAGTCTCCAGAAAGGCACGAGATCCCAAATAGATGCATCTTGCCTCACATAAATTGTTTGTATGCTAATATCAAAAACAGACAGATCTGGAACCAATCAGGGGAATGTAAATTACAGGTTGCTTGATGTGGAATAACTTCTGCATGTTGGCCAGTGTAGGTGTGCAGCCAAAAATGCACTGTGTGAATACAATTGTTTGGCAATTGCTGATCTGTCACTTGTCCAAAGCGGTAAGTGTGTGAATGGATTTGTATGGGTAATGACTATGAAATTAGCAACTAGCTTTTCTCATCTCTCCATGATGCAAGAAAAACATACTGGAACTTGGCTCATTTCTGGAAAATTCTTGTGATGATCCTCAATTGTTCAAAATGCACATTTGGTCATCATTATCCCTTGTGTAATCAGTTTCTGCAAACTACAAGATGATGTTAGTTATGTTTAGAAAATAAGGGAACATGCTCTACACCTTAAATCATTTAAAGATGAGCCCTCTTAAATAACATGCATTTAAATATCTATATATTACATATATAGATATATAGATGGTTGTTGGGAGATCTAGTGTATACTTTGATTTATGCTGTAGTGAGAAAAGTAATCTTGTCTTTCATTGGAAACCTGCAGATGCAACCTGTGCCCAGACCTCTAAGTTATTTATGATAAATAATATGGGAGAAGTGTTTACCAGACACATTTTTCCACAACAAAATGATGCACAGAATCCACAAATGCAGAAATCTTCTTTGAAAGGGCCAGGAAACGGTCGGAATTTGGAACCAGTCAGTACACAGAACTGCAAGTGCGTGTTAAAAAGCTGGATCCACGTGAATAATAAGCCTAATCCCATTTTTTTCTTTTTTTTTTTCAGATGGAGTCTCGCTCTGTCGCACAGGCTGGAGTGCAATGGCATGATCTTGGTTCATTGCAACCTCCACCTCCCGCATTCAAGCAATTCTCCTGCCTCAGCCTCCCGAGTAGCTGGGATTATAGGCGCCCGCCACCACAGTCGGCTAAGTTTTGTATTTTTAGTAGAGATGGGGTTTCACCATGTTGGCCAGGCTGGTCTCGAACTCCTGACCTCAGGTGATCCGTCTGCCTCGGCCTCCCAAAGTGGGATTACAGGCGTGAGTCACGCGCTTGGCCACCTAATCACATTTTCAAGACAGCTGTGGCTACTTGGGACTCTCAGCGGCTTTCGAAAAATTTTAAAAAATTAGTTACTGTTAAAATTTATATTAAACTAAGACCAGACTCTGCAAATAAAATAAAACTATGTAATTCCAAGGCTATATATTTTCAGAGGAATTTAATTCTGTCCTCTGAATGCAATTAACTAGTCTCTCTCTCCCTCTATTCGAGGAAGAGAGGAAGAAGGGATGATTCTCACTTTTCAGTAGGAACCGGTAACCTTACCTGCTGTTCTGCCAAGTCTTCGCCGATTCCCTGATTTCTTAGTGCTCAGGGAGTATGCTTGAAACCTATGCCTTCCTCCCATGTTAGATAAGCAGAAAGTTTGCTCTAGCTATGATAAATCTGCACAACGCGGAGATGTTTTTGGCACAAAGTGTACGTTAGTTACATGATGATGATTAAGCTCCCCCCCACCCCCGCCCCATTCTTGCGGCCGGGGAGTGTGTTTTGCCTGCATTTAAGAAATGTCCTTCAGCTGCAGGCGTGTGCGCGCTTAGCCTGTAGCCGGCGTTTCTGAGTCTCCAGGGCAGGGTGACTTGGGTCGGCTGCGTGTCACCCACAGATGTGACTGTTCTTTCCCCCGCGGGCGCGACAGCCTCCTTCCTCTCCAGCCCGAGGCCCGCGGCCCAGACCAGGGGAAGGGGAAGGAAGCCCTCGCCGCAAGCCGGCGTCTGGGCCGGCACAAAACGCGCCGCCACCAGAAAAACTTTTTCCCCCAGCTGCGCGCTACTTTTGGCCTTTTCTCCCAGCACGTTCTTGTCCCGGGTTTCTGTCCCCTGGGTTTTCCTCCGCCTCGCTCGCCTTCGCCCCAGCGGCGCGCAGAGGAGCTGGGCTGAGAGGGGCGCGGGGAGTCGGGGCGGCCGCGGCGGGGACGCCGGAGAAGGAGCAGGGGTAGGGGAGGAGGGGGCGTGCGGGCCTGGGGAGGAGGAACTGGTCAAAGGGGACAGAGACGCCCGAGTGCCCGAAAAGGAAAGAGCCGCCGCGGTTTGCTGCAGTCGGAATAAAGTTCGCGCCCTTTCCTCGGCGTTTCGCAGCCTCCTCTCCTTCCCTCCGCTCCCCACACCCTCCCCGCATTTTTTTTTTTTTTTTTTTTTTTTTTGGTCACAGCTGGGCGCTAGCAGCCACCTCCACCTCCACGCCCGCAGCCCCCGGCGGGGGCGCCAGGGTTGTTTTTCCATCCCCACAAAGTTGTTTTTTCCATCCCCAGAAAGAGAGAGCAAGAAAAACCCAAACAACAAACAAAAAGCCCCCAAACAAGTCACAGGGCGGGGGGAGGGAGAAACATACATCCTCCTTCCCCAAGCCCCTGGACCTCTGAGGACAAACAACACAACGAACCGACTTTTATTTTGCAAAAGGGAAGCAACATTGTAGTCACGACAATTCTGCAGAGAGGAAAAACTTGTGGGGCTTGCACGGCCCCCGAGGTCACCTCGCCCGCCGGTCCCCCGCCTCCCGCGAGCAGGGCAGCCCCCTCCCGGGACAGGCCGTTCCCTTTTTCTTTTTTTTTCCGTCCCGAGGAGGAGCCGGGGAACCGTGCCGGCTGGGACTCGGGGCGCGAGCGCGACCCCGGCGCGAGTGTAAATCAGTCACCTGAGCGCAGAGGGGCCGCGGCGAGGGCGCGCGCGGGCGGGCGGGGAGGCGGAGGCGGCGAGAGCTGCGGCCCGGAGGAACTCGGAGGGGGAGGGAGAGAAAGGCCGAGACGGAGGGAGCCAGCGGCGGCCGAGGGGCTGGTCCAGGCGCGGCCGCTAAGAGGAGACCAAGAGGCGGGGGCTGCACTTGACAACCAGCATGCCGAGATGGTAAGAAGTTTCCACCCTCCTTCCCTTTTTATTCTAGACTTCCTCAGAAATGACCCCCGCGCCCGAGCGCCACCGGGGCCGCCCGGGGGCCGTGTCCGCCCTCCGGCCCGCGGCGCGAGGGGCAAGGGGGCGCTGAGGAGGGCGAGCTGGGGACCACAACCCCGGTCCGACCTGATCCCCGCTGCGCTCTCAGTGTACTCCCCTAAACTTGGCCCCAAGTTTCCGAGGCGAGCTCCAGGTGGGAGGGTGCGCGTGTGAGGGGGCTCCTCAAGGTCGGCCCCGCTCGCGGCTTCCACGCGAAGGTGAGCGGCTGGCTAGGGGAGGCTCCAGGGAGTTGGGGACTGGCTGGGGGGACGAGGTGCAGGGGAGCGGGGGATGAATGGAGCGTTGGCAGGAGCTCGGGGAGGAGAGGAAGGCGGCTGGGACCTACGGGAACTTTTACAACTTGCCGCCGAGTGAGGGACCGGCGGCTGGGCGTGGGTGCCGGGTGCGCTCGGGCGCAGCCGCCCAGGCCCCGGCACGTTGACTCTTCCCCTCCCATCTTCTTCACATTCGGAACCTTCCAGTGGTAAATGGAGATGGGAGGAAATGCTCCCGCAGGCTTTGCGGAGAAGGTGCAGAACGCAGGGCAGGAACATCAACCCTGCAGAGAGACGGCTCTTTTCGAAGTGCAATTCTATAGGAGCCGGTTTGTTTTACTTGCACGTTGACTGGAGGGTGGGATTTGGGGCCCGGGGAGGGAGCAGATAAAAAATTATATACATTGAAAAACCCTAGGTGAAATCTCCTGTGAAGTGAGTTTAAGGTTGAAAAAAAGTTCCAAGTGCAAGTGGTGGAGGAGATGGGCTGGCTTTGCGAAGCGAGACTCCAGCACAGCCCCTCTACGAGAAGAGACTTCTCTGCAGCGAGGAAGCGTGCAATTAGTTCGCCTGGTGATGAGCCGCTCTGTCCGCTTTCGGGGAAGTGATTTGTTAGAAATGGGGCTTGACCACTCCCTTCTTTTTAGTTTGCTTCCACCCAGCGTTGCTATTGTTACCCCCACTTGGGCATCTGACATAGTGTGTTCCGTATGTAGAGGGAACGTATAAGAATAGAGGTGAGATAGCGGGTTGGCATTTTTTTCCTCTTCCCTTCTCCCTAATGTGACATCTCTTGTTTCAGTGATCAAAGTCACAACTGGAGTGTAGGAGATGCTACTGTCAAATGCAGGCGCGCGTGCACACACACACACACAAAAGCGTGAACCCAGGACTGTGGTTACAGTAACGCTGACAGAAATTAAAGTGGTTTTGAAAGCAGCGTGCGATTTATGATGGTTCCCATTTACCCTAGAGTCAGGCTGTTGTAAAACTGACGTACAAAAGACATCATAAAATAATCCTGTGTACCCAGGATTAAAGTGGCAGAAAGTGGCCTGTTTTATTATTATTTTTATATACTTCGTGGACACTTGCAATTGTTGAAAGCTGCATTTAAGTGAGACATCAAAACAGAATATTAAATATATCTGTTTAGAGCTTGAGAGTTTTTCTTCTAAAGGGCGTTTTACACAGGAATACTGTAAAAGCCGGTTGCAGGTTTTATTTTTCTTCCCTTCACCCTAGCCTATATTAACTGTTTGTCTACACATCTATATTAACTATTTGTCTACACATCTATTCCCATATACTAATCACTTTGAACTGTGGCTAAGCCTGTTTGCCTTCCACTGCTTCGTATTCTGCAGTTTCAGATGTTACTGTGCACACGCATACATGCTTTAAATGAGACGAATTTATTTCTGGCACTGTTACTTTGTGTGTCTGATCTGAAGATGCACCCTAGTAGTTAGACCTTGTACAAACTTTTACTCTTTGGACACACACACACATACACACACACAGAGTCCCTTGTGAGCCTTTAGAGAGTATCTGTATTTTATATTATATTTGTAGCTGTTTCATTTAAACTGTTCAGTCTTAATGAAGTTCTTAGTTCCCAGAGTACACTGTATTAAAAGTCCAGATTGCTAATCACTTTACCAAAGTACAGGAGTATCTTTACCTGGGGGAAGTAATAACGAGCTTGAACGTGAACTTTGAGTATCTTTTGAGAAAGGTCTGAAACTTTTTTCCTCCTTGAGAATATTAAGTTGGGTGGTGTTTGCATGTAAGACTTTGAATAAGAATCAACTGTGCATGATATTTTACAATTAATATTAGGAAAATATTAATAGCGGCAGTACATTCCTAATACCTGATTTTTTTTCTTCTATTTGAGATGTAAGATACCTGTCAGATAGGGATATGCGATTACAAAAAGAAGCAGACAAAAGCAGAGCTGACTATTGCTATATTAAAATGTAAGTGTTACAGTTTGAATTTTCAAGTGAGAGTTCTTGAGTTCAGTGCTTTACATAACATTTTGTCCTAATCTTGCTTGCTGTCAGGGATGTTTCATGGTTGTGCAATTGCTGCAGTCAAGAATGCCAATTTGCATTCCAGGAGTGTCATTTGATTACTTTTATCTGCACAGCTCCAAGACCGGCCCAGACCTCTCGTTTCATCTTGCCATGTCACGAGTCAATGCTGTGTCGTCTTTTCAAAAATCTGCCTGATTTAGACAAGAAAGAAAAGTACTTTCATGTTGCAGCCGCAGTCCCCTGCTAACTTGTCAGCAGCAGGATATGATTCACTTGGGCCCAGAAGAATGGAACAGAGAGGCGGGTTAGGCGGTTCAATAAAGCCCACGGACAGGTAGTGTGTGACATCCCCAGAGAGCCGCAGTTAATGAAGAACAGGTCTGCTTAGTTCTCCACACGCTGACCTGGTGCTGTCCCCACAGTTTTCTCATTTGATCTTTCCCAGCAAATTGATCTTTTCTTGTATTTTTTTTGCCTTCCAAGTTAGTCCTTGTGGGACTGAAATTAGCAGAGCAACTTAAGTTGGATAATACAGCTGTTCAGAAAGGAAGAAATTGGACACTGGCTCAAAAAGGGGTGGGGGGTGGGGGGGTAGAGGGAGCTATTCTTTTTGTTGTTGTTCCTGGGAATATTTCTTAATATTAAGGGAGTCCAAAATAGATGATGACTTGAAGTTAGTTGTTTCCTTTACTTTTAATTTTAGAGTTAAGGGTTCAGCAAGATTTTAAATATTCCTTAAGTATTTGAAAGATGGCCTTAGTGAATATGAGTTCAATTTAGTATTGTTCAGATTCACTTGTTGGAGATGATTTGCCAGTCGACAATGTGGCTTTTATGGTTATTGTAAGATGGCATACTTCAACTATATTATTTGTAGTCTTCTAAACAACGTATGATCCCCAAATATCCAATACTAAATTGCAGGTAAGATTAAACAATAAAAAAGTCGTTATACTAGTGTTGCGTATAAATACTATGGTATATTAAAATGTTTTCTATACTATTAGCATCTTTGTTTTATATAAACCCCACAGATACAGTTCATGAAGTGTTTTTTTTTGTCTGAATTTTTGAGATTCTGTATTTAAATGTAGATTTTTAAAACTGAGACCAGACCACAAGTTTGCATTTCTGTGGATGTTCATACATGTTGTTATTTTTTTTGACATTAAAATTAATTTTAGACAGGGTGGGGAAATTTATGTTGTATGGTTTAAACAGATTAAAATTTCACTATAGAATTCTGTACATAGAGCTTACGCTGGAAGCAGTTAATATATTCTTAACTTGATAAATAGATAAGGAGCAACGCTTTCTGATTTACTCAGCAGATGGTCTCATTTACCATCTACATCCTTACAAGAAACAGAGTGGAAAACATTTCTTATGGAAGGGGAGGTAGCCTCCTCACATCTTTCCTGTTGGATGGGAATTATATAGTATCATTGGTTAGTAAACTCCCCTCTGAAGAGCTAGAGGGAGCCTCATGATTTTATTAGATATACTTAAGGTTTAAAAAACACTCTGGCCATCAGAATGTTGCACAAAAAAGAGTGGGTAATGAATACTGGCTCAGTGTTTAGATTGGGAGGTGCTATTTTTTTTTTATTATTATTAAAAAAAACAGTGACAGAAGCAAAAGAACTTTCTATAAGAACAGTCAAGGTATCAGCTAAGCTTTCTAGGCTTTTGCCTTTCAGGTGATTTAAAGATCAGGCAAAATGCAACCAGATACTGTATTTTAAATGTTTTGGTTTGACTAACTACTGTTTGTAGTTTTTGTCAACTGAGGGAGTTACTCTCATTTTAGGAGGCCAACCTTCAGAGTTCTATTAAAAGTAACTTCCTACCAAATCACTGAGAACTGAGTTAACTTCTTTTGGTTTATGAAGGACAACCCCTTTTCAGTAAATGATGGTTTCGGAGTAGTTCTACGTATAACTGCTGTATTCCAGAGAGAAATTTTCTTTAAAATAAATGCTTCGTGTTATAAGCATAAATGTTAAACTATTTATAAACCTGACTTATGGATCAAAAAATAAGTTAAAGACATAGGACTTAAATGATATTACATTCAATAATTGTCATTTAATTTCATTTTTAACACTTTCCATTAACATTTGTGATAGGTTTATGTTAAAGAGTCATTGATCATAATTGCACCTTAATATTTATATACTAGTTTTTAGGAGCATTACTTTAGACAAACATATTTATCATTTAAGTAAATAATATAATCCAGTGAGATAAACTACCCAGATTTGTCCTTCTTAAAATCTTTTGCACAGTAGCTCTCATTATGTTGCTAGCCAATAAAAGTCTTTATTTGTTGCTTATTAGAACCCTCAGTACACTCAAGAGTTCAGCTATAATTTAATTTGGCTGTTCAAAGAGCCTCCCTTGTTTTGAAATATGTTCTCAGTATGCTTTTACCATTTGTTGTGAACCCATATTCTAACTCAATGCATAAGAACCTGTATTCTAACTCCTTATGCCTAAGAATGATATTACAGATATATCATTCTGTTAAGTTTTTGCTATAGTCGTAACTTTTTTTCTTTAAAAATATCCGTACATAACAACGTCAGTTTTGTTCTTTTTGCTCTATTTTCTCTTTGACATTCTAGAGCATTTTTTTCTTGGTGATTTAAATTGTTTTGCTATTATAATTTAAAATACACTTCCTAAAGAATATAACCTTCCCTTAAGGTATAGTGAGAAGGGCACCAAAAAATAATAGGTTCAATAATTAAGAATTCTAGTTGAGGCCATTTCACAATTGCAATGGCTTGCAATGACAAAAAGTTTGCCTGGTACTTCACAAATTGCTAGTAACTGCTGCGAAGTTTTGCAATGAGTGGAAGGTAACTTTGAGAGTTTTGGTTGTATTTGTAACAAATTACGTTCACTAAAGACTAGAACTTAACTATAAAACTCTAATAAGATGAGTATCAGGAATTCTTCCATAAGGAAGGCAGAATTTGAAACTCCTAAATGACTCAACTGTGTATGTATCTTACCAGTGGGAATAGCATCAAGCCAGCCTTCTAGATGCAGTATTTAATAGTTGTCAAAATGTACAGTATTGTCTTGGAACTTGCGGTTCATGAGTTGATAGTCCCTGCTTTTTTGTGTTTATTACAAAGATGTAACAACCTACACAAAACATTTTTCTCTTATAATGACCTTACATTTGCCAAAGTGCCCCATGCTGAAATTCCTTTTCAGTATCTTTTTTTTTTTTTTAGTCCAAAGCCAGACGTGTACCCAGACACAAAAGCCTCTGTGTATAGCAAGCTGTTTTAAATATTGTGACTCGACGATGTGCTGTCCTTTCTCTGCTTGAGCCAAGGATCTCTGCTCAGTGTCTGTGGATTACCAAGCTCCTTCTTTATTGTACCTCTTGTCAACTATTCCTATTCATTTAACCTTTCATTAGTGTCTGTGCAGCTTCACTGTCTGGAAAGGCAAGGAAAAACCGAAAGGCCCCACTGTCACAGTTATTAGATTTCTCGGTTACATCCCAGCAACCATAAAGAAGTAAGAGTCGAGACTATTGTCGTGCATGCTGCTGTCCTGGGGTGCGGCTCTTCTGTGCATGTCAAGGACATGTGCCACATGTTGATATGCATCCCAGGGATAAATGCACAACATGGGGGATAGGCCGACGCTGGCAGTAATGAGCTTTGTAGGAGTTATTGCAAAGACCAACAGTTTGTGAAGGAATTTTGCTTAACAGGCCAAGGAGATAGACAGAGTTGAGGGTTGCCAAGATTTGCCTGTGCGGGGCTTGTCAGTCACATTGTTTTCATCTAAACTTCATTTGAGGGGAAAATTGAATACATTTGACAGCAATGAAAAGTCTTACTTTCTTTTTTTAAATCTTTCAGAGGACAAAAGCAATATTTCTGGTGACACAACTGTTTTTATTACTGACTAAATCATATATGTGAATGGATCTATTAGCAGTTTATCTTTTTCCATACCTACAGGATAATTAAGAGATATTTCATAGATGTCATATATATGTTTTAAAATCTGTGTAAAAATAATGTAGCCTATTAATTTTGCTTTGTTGTTTTCCCCCTTTGATTTTCCTCTAGCATAGCCTGGTTCTTTAGAAATGCATTTGCTTAGTTGGCTAGATGCAGAGGAGAAAAAGGATGATAATGTGGTCATTTTCAAATCATAAATAAAATAAGTATTTGTAAATTTTATATTGGGAAATATTTTAACATCTTAGCAATGAAGATAATTACCTTGTTAAGAATTCTGAAAACACTTGAAAATGGTACATTATAATACATTTGTCTCTACCCAAAAGTTTATCTTTTTTTTTTTCTTCTTTCTTTTTAAAATAGGAGAACCTTTGTTACTGAGGGTAAATAAAATATTTTTGTCTCCCGATTTCAACAGATTTTGTCAGTTTTCCAAACTTTTTTGGGGTTCTCCAATATCTTTTCAAATATGTTAATGACTTATTGCCAGATCCCTGTGAAGTTATTTTTAATTTTTCCTTGACCTTACTTCTTTTAGGCAAGGCTTTTTAACAGTTGCACTTTCTCTGTTAAGATTTTTTTTTTTTTGGTGAAACGGAATCTCGCTCTGTCGCCCAAACTAGAGTGCAGTGGTGTGATTTTGGCTCACTGCAACCTCCATTTCCTGGGTTCAAGTGATTCTCCTGTCTCAGCCTCCCAAGTAACTGGGACGAAGGCACGCGCCACCAGGCCCAGTTAACTTTTGTATTTTTAGTAGAGACAGGGTTTCATCATGTTGACCAGGCTGGTCTCAAACTCCTGACCTCAGGTGATCCACCCGCCTTGACCTCCCAAAGTGCTGGGATTACAGCATGAGCCACTGCGCCCAGCCACCTCTGTTAAGCTTTTCTTGGTGTCTTGTGAAAGTATGGGCTAAGTTATCCTTGTTTTAGGGAAGAGAGAGGAGCTATTTTTCATAGTCTTTCTCTCAGGTGGGATGCTAAATGCCCAGCTATCCTAGGGCTATGCCTCAGCCTTTTGGCCAGCAGGCGGAAGTACTGTATAGAATATATAGAGATGGGGCAGGGCGCGGTGACTCACACCTGTAATTCCAGCATTTTGGGAGGCTGAGGTGGGTGGATCACAAGGTCAGGAGTTCAAGACCAGCCTGGCCAATATGGTGAAACCCTGTCTCTACTAAAAATACAAAAATTAGCCAGGTGTGGTGGCGGGCACCTGTAATCCCAGCTACTCAGGAGGCTGAGGCAGGAGAGTCACTTGAACCTGGGAGGCGGAGGTTGCAGTGAGTCAAGATCTTGCCCCTGCACTCCAGCCTGAGTGACAGAGCAAGACTCCATCTAAAAAAAAAGAAAAAAGAAAAATCTCTCATCGTCATCTAAGGCTGGTAACCTTCCCACAGAAGAAGCGTGAGTGTCTTAACGTTCCTTTTTTTAATAGTTCCATTTGCATTTATTTATTATGGTTTGTGTTGGGAGTAGTAGAAGAGAAAAGAGGGACTGGTGAAGATGAGGCCATAATTTTAACTGTTCCCCCGCCAATGAAAACCCCCAAATTAGAACAAAATAGGTCAGTGCTGTGTGGTAATTAAAGAGACAGGAATACATGGCGGTAGCTACTCTCTGCCGGTATCCTGCACTTACTCTTCATCCAGTCAGTATCTCTATGCAGGTGACTGGCTATTCCTTGGAAGGCAGTTGTGCTGTTGCCTGTTAGAGACTGAGAACAGCGCTGGGACTGGGTATATATAGAGGCCCTGTTTTATTCCACCTACTTTTGATAGCCTCTGTTCTGTCATTTGTAAGTCAAGTGAGTTTGGTAATTTCTAAGTGCCTTTCCAATTGGTACATTTCATATTTTATATGATAACTATATAATCGTAGCAGTTTACTTTTATTAGCTTTATTGAGATATAATTCACTCACTTAAAATGTACATTAATATTCCATTTTATGGATATACTACCTCTTACATATCCATTCAATGAAAGCACATTTGGGTTGTTTACACTTTTTGAGTAATGTGGCCCTGAACATTCATGTACAAGTTTTGTGAACATAATATATTAATTTTGCTTGGATGTATGTCCAAGAGTAGAATTATTGGGTGGTATGGCCTATCTACTTATAAATTTTTGAGGAACTTCCAAATTGTTTTCCAATGCAATTGCAGCATTTTACTTTCTAACCAATAGTGTATAATTCTTCCAGTCTCTCTACATCCTCCTCAATACTTGTTATTGTCTTTTTTTTTTTTTTTTTTTTTGAGACGGAGTCCCCCTCTGTCGCCCAGGCTGGAGTGCAGTGGCGCAGTCTCGGCTCACTGCAAGCTCCGCCTCCCGGGTTCACGCCATTTGCCTGCCTGGGAAATGGTAGCGGGCACCTAGCTGGGACTACAGGTGCCCGCCACCATGCCCGGCTAATTTTTTGTATTTCCAGTAGAGACGGGTTTCACTGTGTTAGCCAGGATGGTCTTGATCTCCTGACCTCATGATCCTCCCATCTCGGCCTCTCAAAGTGCTGGGATTACAGGCGTGAGCCACCACGCCTGGCCCTTGTTATTGTCTTTTTATTTTTACACATCTTGGTGGGTATGAAGTAGTATCTTGTTATTTGAATCATCCTAGTGACTATGAAGTGATATTTCACTGTGGTTTTGGTTTGCATTTGCCTGATGGCTAGCGATGTTGAGCAACTTATGCACTTATTGGCCATTTGTATATCTTTTCTGGAAAACAGACTTCTCCATTGGCCATTTTTCAATTGGGTTATTTGTCTTTTTATTGTGGAGTTCTAAGCGCTATTTATATATTCTGAGTACAAGCCCTCTGGTAGGTACAAGGTTTGCAAATAATTTCTCCTATTCTGTGGGTTGTCTTTTTATATTTATTTTATTTTATTTTTTTAAGAGGCAGGGTCTTTCTAGCTCTCATGCAGGTTGGAGTGCAGTGGTGTGATTATGGCTCACTGCAGCCTTGAACTTCTGGGCTCAAGAAATCCTCCTGCTTCAACCTCCCTAGTAATTGGGACTACAAGTGCAAGCCACGATGCCCGGTTAATTTTTTAATATTATTTTTTTTTGTAGAGATAGGGTATTACCATATTGCCCAGGCTGGTTTCAAACTCCTGGCCTCAAGAGATCCTCTTTCCTTGACCCCCCAAAATTCTGGGATTACAGGGCATAAGCCACTGTGCCCGGCTGTCTTTTTTTTTTTTTTTGAGACAGAGTCTTACTCTGTCACCCAGCTGGAGTGCAATGGTGTGATCTTAGCTCACTGCAACCTCCGCCTCTTGGGTTTAAGCCATTGTCCTGTCTCAGCCTCCCGAGTAGCTGGGATTACAGGCATGTGCCACCATGCCTGGCTAATTTTTGTATTTTTAGTGGAGACAGGGTTTCTCTGTGTTGGTGAGGCCGGTCTCTTTAACTCCTGGCTTCAGGTGATGTGCTGGTCTTGGCCTCCCAAAGTGCCTCATGCCTGGGATTACTGGCATGAGCCACCATGCCCAGCGCCAGCTGTCTTTTGAGTTTTTGATGGTGCCTTTTCAAGCACAGAAATTTTTGAAGTCTGATTTGTCAATTTTTGTTGTTTCTGTCCTTGGTATGCTATCTAAGAAGCTGTTGTCTAACCCAAGATCGTGAAAATTTACCTGTGTGTTTTTTTGTAAGTGTCTTACAGTTTGAGCTCCTACAGGGTGGATTCATAGATCTTTGATCCATTTGGATTAACTTCTGTAAATAGTATGAGGTAGGGGTACAACTTTATTCTTTTGAATGTGGATGTCTGTTGTTCCCAGCACTATTTGTTGAAAAGACAGTTTTTCTCCATTGAAGTGTCTGGGCACCCTTGTCAAAAATTAATTGACCATGATATATAAGGGTTTATTTCTGAAATTTCTGTTCTGTTCCATCGATCTTTCTGTCTGTCCTTGTGCCAGTACCTACTACTGTAGCTTTGAGCTTTGTATTAAGTGTTGCAATTGAGAAGTGTGAGTCCTACAACTTTGTTCTGTTCTTCTTTTTCAAGATTGTTTTAGCTATTCTTAGTTTCTTAGAAGTTGACTTTTTAAAGAGCAGTTTTGATTGTGGTAGAAAACAAACATAAAATGTACCTCATTAATCTTTTTTTTTTTTTTTTTTTTGAGACGGAGTCTCCCTCTGTCATCCATACTGGAGTGCAGTGGCGTGATTTCAGCTCACTGCAACCTCTACCTCCCTGGTTCAAGCAGTTCCTGTGCCTCAGCCTCACGAGTAGCACACGGCACCATGACTGGCTAATTTTTTTGTATTTTTAGTAGAGATGGGGTTTCACCATGTTGGCCAGACTGTTCTCCAACTCTTGACCTCAGGCAGTCCGCCCGCCTGGGCCTCCCAAAGTGCTGGGATTACAGGCGTGAGCCACCGTGCCTGGCCCATGTTAACCATTTTTAAGTGTACAGTTTAGTAGTGTTTTCTGTAACTTAATGTACAGCAGATCTCTAGAACATTTTAATTTTGCAAAGCTGAAAGTTTTTTAACCTTTGAATGAAAACTCCCGTTTACCTTTTTCCCCCAGCCCTGGGAAACCATTATTCTAGCTTCTGTTTCTAAGAGTTTGCCTGCTATATATGCCTCATAGAAGTGGAATCATACAGTACATATTTATCTTTTTGTTCTGGCTTATTTCACTTAGCTAGAAACTTAGTGTTCTTAAGGTTCATTTATGTTGTAGCATATAACAGAATTGTCTTCATTTTTAAGGCTGAATAATATTTCATTATATGTATATACCACATTTTCTTTTTCCATTCATCTGTAGATAGATATTTAGTTTGCTTTCCACCTCTTGGCTCTTGTGAATTATGCTGTTGTGAATATAAGTATACAAATATCTCTGAAAGATACTGCTTTCAATCTTTGGACATACACGTAGAAGTGGGATAGCTGGATCATACAGTAGTTTGTAATTATTTGAGGAACCTCCATAGTGTTTTCCATGGGGGCAGCATCGTTTACTTTCCTGCCAGCAGTGCACAAGGGTTCCAATTTCTCTCCAACCTCATAACTTAGTATTTTCTGTTTTTTTCGATGGTAACCATTCTAACAGGTGTGAGGTGATATCCCAGTGTAGTTTTGATTTGCCTTTCCTTGATTCTTGATGTTAAGCATATTTTCACATGCTTATTGGGCATTTGTATATATCTATTCAAGTCCTTTACTTATTTTTAAATGAGGTTTTTTGTTTCATTATTTTAAATGAGGTTTTTACTTATTTTTAAATGAGGTTGTTGAGTTTTAGGAGTTGTCTATATGTTCTGGATACCCCTTATCAGAAATATGATTTACAAATATTTTCTCACATTCTATAGTTTATCTCTTCACTCTGCTGATTGTTTCCTTTGCTTTTGCAGCACAGAAGTTTCTAAGTTTCATTCAGTTCCATTTGTCTATTCTTGCTTTTGTTGCCTTTAGCAGTTTACTTTTAAAGCTCGGATATGTCTGATCCTCAGAAGAGTAAAGGCTACATTAAAAAAGTACATTCTATTGTTTAGGTAAAAAAACTCTTGGTAGTACTCCAGGGGACAAGAAATATGTCATTCAGTAGCCAAAAGATGATAGCTCCTAGTTGCCTGTGAAACACCCTGGTTTTACTTTGATGTTTCTTAATTATCATTGAGTTTAAAAGCATTCTAGGTGTTCCGTATGATAAGAGACACACTTCATGCCCTGGAGGGTGGAATTAAGTACCCAGAAATAATTGTTTTTGGTTTTATAAATACCTCAAAAGGAAAGGGGGAAGAAAACCATTACTGAGAAAATTTGTCTTCCTAGACATCCCGTCATGACTAGAAAAACACCAACAGAGATAAAACTGAAAATTATTGTATGATCTCCAAACCCAAAATAAGTGGTCCAGTGAAGTTTTAAATAAATAACCGTGTTCAAATCTGGCATGGCATATTTGGAAACATGAGCTTGCTTTACAGTTTACCTGGCAAATTTTGTAATTAAAATACCTCATCGTTGAATTAGAGAAATTTGAGAGCAAATGAAAGGTAACTTAATTTGGAGGCAGCTATATTGCATCATTGTTGAATTAAAAGAAATGTTTGTTCCCTTACAGTTCTAATTTTCTCTTTATTCATGCTAATAAAGGCTGATATTTATTTTCATCTAAGTAATTGCTTTTCTGAAATTCTGATGGACCATTCTTCACTGCATTGTCTGTTTCTGGCCTTTTGCCAGTTACTTTAGACAAAAGTTTCATTATTTAGTCAGCATCAACTATTAATTAGATATCTAACTCTTTGAATTTATACAAGGCGAGCGTGCATTTTTTCATCATAAGTGTTCATGTGTTACATAAAGAGTAATTATCTAATTTAAAATGATATGATGTATTTTAAGGATAAATTTTTTTTTCCTAGGGCAAACAATTCTGTTAAAATTCTGTAGAGGATTTAAAATCACTGCTTTTTTTTTTTTTTTTTTTTTTGAGACAGAGTCTCACTCGCCATCTCGGCTCACTGCAACCTCCGCCTGCCGGTTTCAACTGATTCTCCTGCCTCAGCCTCCCAAGTAGCTGGGATTACAGGCACCTGCCAACCCGCCCGGCTAATTTTTTTTTGTATTTTTAGTAGAAACGGGGCTTCATCATGTTGGACAAGCTGATCTCGAACTCCTGACCTGGTGATCTGCCCGTCTCAGCTTCCCAAAGTGCTGAGATTACAGGTGTGAGCCACTGTGCCTGGCCTGAAATCACTTTTAAAAATTGTTATGGTAAAAATTTTATGTTCACCAGATGTGAATTTTGGTTATATATACATTTATCCCAATCGACACACTTTATTCATAAGAAAACATTAATGTTACTTTTCTATTCTTTATGACATATTTTGACATGTGTTTAGACATACGTTTTATATGTGTGGACTGACAAAATAATATATGCTATTATTTGGTATCGTATGTGGTTGGAGGACATAAAGAATGTAAGTAACTGAAACAATACATTTGCTCAAAGAAAGGCCACTCAGTTCTCAGCCTATGGTATCTAATCTCCTTGTAATACACATTTCACCATCTAGGATTAGAGAAGTTCATTCTATCAACACGTATGCTAACAGGTAGGCTTCTGGAAGTACAATGTGATAGTTCAGATCTTTCTGTGATTCAAAATGGTGATTTAAAAGGAATCATACTTAGCTGAATTGGCTTTTGATAGACTAAAACATTAATTTCCCTTAATGTGCATTAACGCTAAAGGATACTAAAAAACAGAGAAATGTTTTTTAAACCTAGAAGTTCTACCATGTCTGGAGCCATATTTTTCACCCAATAAATGTTCTTTGTAAGAAATATATTTACATGAAGGGCTGGGTGCAGTGGTGTATGCCTGTAGTCCCAACTATTTGGGAGGCTGAGGCAGGAGAATCATTCCAAGTCTAGACATTCAAGTCCAGCCTGAGCAACATAGTGAGATCCTGTCTCTAAAAGAATAAATAAGAAATATTTTCACATCAAGAATTTATATCTGTGCATTGGTCTTTGAAGCTTCCCTTTTGTCCATAAACAGCAACCAGTCGCTGACATGACATATTTGTGTACAAAGGACAATGATAATTAGATATGCTAGAATTAGGGGGGGGTGGTGTGTGTGTGTGAGAGAGAGAGAGAGTGTGTGTGTGTGTGTGTGTGTGTGTGTGTGTGAAGAAACATGCATGAGAAACTGATAGTTTGCTGCTTCCTTATGCGGGAGGGTAGAAGGCAGAATAGAGGGTAGAGTAGTATAGTTGACTGAAATTTTTTTGGAGGGGAAGGGCAGGGTTTACCAGGTTTACCATTAATGTACTTTCATTTTGCAATAGATAATACTTGATAAATTTTTTTTGTGGTTTTTTACATATATTTATGGATGGCACAGATGAATGTTGAGTGTCTTTCTTACTGTTTTACTAGTGTGACTGTCAAATTGTATTCCTGAAGTACAGATATGCTAAGGTAATAAATCTATTAGCAGCCAGCAAATAAATGTTTCCTTACTATATGTAGAATAACTTGCTGCAGATTTGCATGAAACAACATTAGACAATTGTGTACTGATTTGGTAAAAATAAAAAAGATGTGGCCAGGTGCAGTGGCTCATGCTTGTAATCCCAGCACTTTGGGAGGCCGAGGTGGATCACGAGGTCAGGAGATCGAGACCATCCTGGCTAGCACAGTGAAACCCCGTCTCTACTGAAAAAAAAAACAACAAAAAATTAGCCGGGCATGGTGGTAGGTGCCTGTACTGCCAACTACTCAAGAGGCTGAGGCAGGAGAATGGCGTGAACCCGGGAGGCAGAGCTTGCAGTGAGCCGAGATCACGCCACTGCACTCCAGCCTGGACAACAGAGTGAGACTCCGTCTCAAAAAAAAAAAAAAAGATGCTTTTAAAAATTATTAGGTTTTGATGTTCAAGCTTACATTTAGCATAGGCATGGGACTTCTAGTTCCCTTCATTTTCCAAAGTATAACCTTTTTTTATTTTAGAATACAATAATTTGACAAGCATTTGAATTTCTATGATGTATGTGATACTCTATTAGGTGCCATAGATATTACAGATGAAGTAGAAGCTGTCACCCTCATATTAAAGATCACAATATTCACTGGTAAAGGGAAACTCATTATCTTTAAAGAATTAACCATGATCCTTGGTCTGCCTCTGGTCTTCATATGCCTTAGGAGCCTAATTTTGTTAACATACCATTGAAAAACATCACCTCTTCGTGGATACATTCACTTTATTCACCAACTGAGAGAGAGAGATCACACACACACACACAACACACACACCATATGAACATGTATATATCTGTATACCATATGAGGTGGCATACTCATGTACTCGTATTGAAATGATTAGTACATCCTCTCCTTGGCAGGCAAATTTAAATGGGGAGTCAGATTATAATCCAAATGTTGTTCATCTTTTTATGAGGTTGGAATTTCAGCAGAGAATATTAAGGGTGGGATGGGGGCCCGAGGGTCTCCTCCTCCTATAAAGAAATTCTTTCCAGTGGCCTGTGTTGTTGACGGTGCACACTTTGGACTCCTTTCCTGGGCTGTGCTTGTAAGAGTATTGACGGTGTTTACCCCCTTGCTTTTTTTCTCCTACCATTGCCCTTGTTATAGACAAATTTCTTTCTCTTTAGATATGTTAATATTCTCAAGCAGATATTAGGCAACTGTCCTGGGAGCTAGTTGTTAAGGTGACTTTGCATGTGTTTGGTTTTTTATGGATCTAATGCAGATGGCAGTCTCATTTCACTCATTTCAGATTTTCTTGGGGGATACCTCATGCTACCACCTTACGCATAACATGTTTTATATATGGATAAGTGGAAGTGGTAGAAAAAAGGATATATATTATGAGAAAAAAAGACCTAGAACTAGTTATTAAATACCTGGTAGAGAAAGTTTCTTTTGTTAAATACCTTATAGAGAAATACCTTGATCTGAGATTGACTTTATATACAGGTGGAATAAACTGCTCTAGAAATCAAGAGGGAGTATGTGTATTTAATCTCTGTATCTGTTTTCTGTGTCTCTTTTCCATCCTAAAATAAGGATTAAGATTAGGTTTTAAAGATTCTTTTTTTTTTTTTGAGATGGAGTCTCGCTGTGTCGCCCAGGCTGGAGTGCAGTGATGCAATCTCGGCTCACTGCAAGCTCCACCACCTGGGTTCACGCCATTCTCCTGCCTCAGCCTCCCAAGTAGCTGGGACTACAGGCGCCCGGCAATGTGGTCTCAATCTCCTGACCTCGTGATCTGCTGCCTCGGCCTCCCAAAGTGCTGGGATTACAGGCATGAGCCACCGCGCCCAGTCTGGTTTCAAAGATTCTTTGTAATTCTTTGCATTGTGTGATGCTCAACATCTATTTGTGGTATTATTTTATGGACCAGAAAATTAAAGCTGGCTGTACCTTTAACTTCACATTGGTTAATTCTAGCAGCTTCCCAATTAGTGTCATTTTTTTACCTTTCAATCTTTCCTTCCTTTTAAAACACTTTAACATCAAGAATAATTTGTTATGGGAAGAGAAAGTAGAAAGGAAAGACACTGAACAAACATCCAGTTGATATTAGGCAGCAGGGCAGAAGTTGGTGGTCCGGGAAGCAGCCTGCCGTCCTGGTTTCCTTAGGCTCCAGTCTGACTTTTATCCTTATATCCTTAAGTTCAGGCGACATGTGAGCAGTCATAGTACAAGCATGTAATGTGAGAATTTTATTATTTAAACCCACAGAGCTTAATAAACTCCAATTTTTAATTTTAATTTTAATTTTTTTTTTTTTTTTGAGACAGAGTGTCCCTCTGTTGCTCAGGCTGGAGTGCAGTGGCTCAATGTTGGCTCACTGCAACCTCCGCCTCCCAGGTTCAAGCAATTCTCCTGCCTCAGCCTCCCAAATAGCTGAGATTACAGACATGCACTACCATGTCCAGCTAATTTTTGTAGTTTTAGTACAGATGGGGTTTCACCATGTTGGCCAGGCTGGTCTTGAACTCCTGACCTCAAGAGATTGACCCATCTCAGCCTCCTAAAGTAGTGGGATTACCGGCGCGAGCCACAGCGCCCAGCTGCAAATTTTAAATTTGAAGATGTGTCTGAAATGAAAATAAAGTGAGGGGAGGTGTTGGAGAGAAAGGAGAAATTGCACAGGAAATGTAGAACTTGGATTAAAATGTAATTAGAAAGTTATGTTGAAAATCAAAGGGCTAGTTAAAATGAGCGTCATTATAATCTTTTTTTTTTTGAGACAGGGTCTCACTCCCATCACTCAGGCTGGAGTGCAGTGGCATGATCATGGCTCACTGCAGCCTCGACCTCCCTGGGCTCAGGTGATCCTCCCACCTTAGCCTCCTGGCTAACTGGGCCTACAGCTGCATGCCACCACGGCCAGCTAGTTTTTTGTAGAGATGGAGTTTAGCCACGTTGGCCAGGCTGGTCATGAACTCCTGACCTTAAGTGATCTGCCTACCTGGGCCTCTTAAAGTGCTGGGATTACAGGCGTGAGCCACACTCTACCCTGCCCGGAATATCGTCGTATCTTCTAAGTGGCCTAGTGCTTCTACCCTTGCCTCTCTCCTCCCACTGCTCCTAGAAGACTTTCCACAGGTGGATCACTTCTTACCTCACAACCTTCCAGTGACTTCTTACCACACCTGCAGTGAAATCCCAACTCCTTACCATCACTGAAAGGGATATGTAATGTTTGCGACCCAGCCCAACTCTGACGCTGTTTCCTGCCATTGCTCCCTCTACTCCAGCCTTGCTGATTTTCCACAGGCCATAGAACTTTGCTAAGCTGGTACCTACCTCAGCCCTTTACATGGGGTTTTTCTCTGCCTGTAAGGTTCTTTTTTCACACTTTCGCACGGCTTCCTCCCTCATTTCACTATAGTCTCCTCTGTAATGTCAGTCCTTCAAAGAGACCTTCCTGTCAACCTTCACTGCTGTGTCCCTATCAGTGTATGTTTCTTTGGTCTCTTACCCTGATTTTTTTCTTTATAGCACTTACTGCCACTTGGAAGTATATTTAATTTTTTTGTTTATGTGTAGTTTATCTTCCCACCACCATGAAGCCCCATAAGAACAGGGTCCTTTGTCTTGCTAATTTCTACATTTCCATTACCTGCAGCAACACTCAACAAATATTTATTGAATGAATGAATGGATGAATATCTCACATATGATTGTCCTTGTGAACATGAACTGATTCTTTATCAATAGTTATCAAGTCTTAGTTATTATAACCATTGAGAGTTATTTATGGCATCTGCTGCTGGACTTTCCTCAACTGCTTATGCTTAGCTCAGTTGGAACAGTGGTTTCCAGGATAGATGTAAACACTCCAAGGGGTATGCAGAAATCATCCTTTACGATGTGGGGGAAAATATATTAGAAATTTGATTTATCTTGTTCACCTATTTTTGTGTTTTATAGTGTGCATTATGTATATATAAGGGAAACATTGTGCTGTCAAAAAAATTGAGACTGGATAGAGCATGATCTGGACAGGATGGTTAACTTTGTTTAAAGCAAAATGTATCTCTGTAGTCAGGCTATTTTACAGATTTTGTGCTTTTGCATAATAAGGCAGTGTGACTGCTGGTGAGAGTGTAGAATCTGTTGCCACTATTCAAAAGATCACACGTCTCATGTTGAGTTGAAAGTGAAATATTATATATGATATTCAGCATGAATGTGTATATCTGTATATTTTCTTTAATATTCGTTCTCTGGTGGAATTTACAAATCTCTTCAGTTCAAAGTATACCTGTGTTGGGGTCCTTTGTACCTGTGCTAACATATGTGTGAGAGGTATGTGAGCTCTTTTCAGTGACTGAAAAATTATTACTTGATTGGTCTGTTTTGGCGTGATCTGGGCTTTTGATTAATCTTTGAATAACTTTTTCCTTCCTTTTTAATAGTTCAGGCTTGTTAATGATGCTTAATTGGGTTCTTTGGGTTTCTGTGACTTGTTTTTAAAAACCGTTTTATTGACATGTAATTTGCATACCATAGAATTCACTGCTATGACAAGTTTTACAGTACTGTTTTATAATTATATGTGATTTTCAAGACACAGGAAAATAAGGAAATGGTATGCTTAGAATTTGGAAGAAAGTTAGGTTTTCATTTTAGTTTTGTTTTTTTGAGACAGGGTCTCACTCTGTCACCCAGGCTAGAGTGTAGTGGCATGATCATGGCTTGCTGTAGCCTTGACCTCCTGGGCTCCAGCAATCCTACTGCCTCAGCCTCCTGAGTAGCTGGGACTACAGGCATGAACCATCATGCCTGGCTAACTTTTTCTTTTTTTGTAGAGACAGGGTCTCACTATGCTGCCCAGGCTGTTTTCACACTCCTGGGCTCAAGCAATCCTCCTCCCTCGGCCTCCCAAAGTGCTGGGATTATGGGCATGAGCCGCTGTACCCAGCCACTGTACTGATTTTAAATACTTTTTAAGTGAAATGAAATTTTATAATATTTGAGGAACTTATTTTATTAAAATGTTTGACAGGATTAATAAATTTGAATGAAACATTGAAATAATTACTATCCTAATGAATACACTAAGGGAATTTGAAAACCACAAATAAGCAATTACAAATAAGTATTATTATTTGTAAAATAGTCACCCTAGAAGATGATGCAGTGATGGTGTCATAGCATAAAATGCTTTTGGAGCTCTTCATTTGACATTGATTTCAGACAGCCTGTGTCTAGTTCTTCTAAGCATCTTTGGTGCTAGCAAATCTTCTACGTCATAAGCTTTGGTTTTCTGAATCTTCAAAAGTCTTTTGGTGTTAAGCCAAATGAACTTACTTGGTGGGTGATAAAACAAGATAATTCTATTTTTGATTTATTTTTTATTTTTTAGAAACAGAGTCTCCCTGTGTCACACTGACTGGAGTGCAGTGATGCAATACTACTAACTCACTGCATCCTTGAACTCTTGGACTCAAGCGATCCCCCTATCTCAGCTTCCTGAGGTATTGTTCAGGCTAGCATCGCAACTCCTGGACTCAAGTGATCCTTCCACCTTCACCTTCCACAGTGGTGGAATTACAGGCATGGGCCACCACCCCCAGCCTATTTTTGATTGTAAAATAAAGACAAAACTGATTTTTCACTATAGTTCACAAGTTGGCCCTAGAAGTACTTACAGATGATGAGTTCTAGAAATATTTTGAACAACGTTGTTGGAACATTGGAACATTATTGGAGCATCTTCCAACATTGTTGGAAGAAGTACAGTGTCTTAAGGTGATAATTTTGACATTGATTCTTTCCCCCCACTAGTTATGGGGCTTCTTTAAATCTATAAAAAGCCATTTCACTGTATAAGAATTGGTATCATATTTTGTGCATTTATAGATTCATGCATACCATACATGCATGCTTATAAATATCTTTCCACTGACCAAAGTGTGTTATTATTTTGTAGCCCTTTGTAGCCAGCTCTATGTGGTAAGTACCTGATAAATTCTACTACAGAGTGAATTTCTTCTAAGTAAAATTTTGAAGCTTGAGAAGGCTTCTAAAGGCAAAGGATATCAAGAAAAGTTTTAACTAAGATGTGAGACTGCATGAGTGCTTCATGATACAAATGGTTTTATATATCGCTCTTAGGTTAGAAATTAGAGAGGCTGACACATAACCTACCTTGTCTGTGTTTTTAGTTGAGCAAATCTGTGTGTGGGGGGCATAAACAAATACTAGTGACATTAGACATCAGAAAGCTAGTGAAGTACAAATCTGTGCCTATAACACTATTTGTAGGACAGTCTTACTCATACTGGTCTTTGACAAAAGTCAAAGGAAAAAGTAGTTGCCAAAGAGGAACGTGATTTTATTTTTTTGTACTTTAAAGTTTGTTTTTGAATTCCAGCAAGTTATGGTTTGAGGTAATACTAATCGGTTTCTTTATGTTGACTTCTTGGTTATCAATTAAGAAAAGCATTAGTTAGCGCTTTATTTTTTTGTACTTTAAGGTTTGTTTTTGAATTCCAGCAAGTTATGGTTTGAGGTAATACTAATTGGTTTCTTTATGTTGACTTCTTGGTTATCAATTAAGAAAAGCATTAGTTAGCGCTTTGGAAAAATCTGTGTTACTGAATTTCTTCCAATTCGTATACAACCTCTTCTTCACAGTATAAAATGCAAATTTTGCATGGGGCCAGGTGCTCACGCCTATAGTCCCAGCACTCTGGGAGGCAGAGGCGAGTGGGTCACTTGAAGTCAAGAGTTCAAGACCAGCCTGGCCAACATGGTGAAACCCCATCTCTACTAAAAATACAAAAATTAGTCAGGCATGGTGGTGTGCGCCTGTAGTCTCGGCTAGTTTGGAGGCTGAGGCAGGAGAATCGCTTGAACTTGGGAGGTGGAGGTTGTAGTGAGCCGAGATTGCACCACTGTGCTCCAGCCTGGGCAACAGTGCGAGACTCCATCTCAAAAAAAAAAAAAAAAAAAAAACAAAACTTCTTTTGCATGGAATCTGCAGATCTAGGAATCATTTTATTGTTAAAAATACAACCAGCAATTCTGAAAATTCAATCTGCTTTGTGAAGTCAGGCTCTAGAAAGTTTATAGATTTTTTGGGGGGGCAATGAGAGTTCGGGAAATAAAAAGAAATGAAATAAATTTGACTCCAGGAAAGCTAATTTTACATTTGTTTCTTCATTCCTCTCTGGGGCTCTCTGAAACTCTGGAACTTTCTCATTTAAAAGAAAGCTAGAACAACCTGTGTTGGACATACAGGTTGAGCCTCTGGTATTTGACCTGCTTGGGACCAAAATTCAGATTTATTCAGATTTTGGAATATTTGCATATACATAATGGGATATCTCAGGGATAGGACCTAAGTCTAAACATGAAATTCATTTGTTTTTCTTATATACTTTATGCACATAGGCTGGAGGTAACATTGTATGATATATTTTATACCTTAATCAAAGTTTGTGTATGTGGACATCAGAAAGCAATGGTGTCAGGTGTGGAATTTTCCACTTAAGACATATTGGTACTCAAAAAGTGTGGGATTTTAGAGTATTTTATGATTTTTGGATTTAGCATGCTCAGCCTGTAAACTTGAGGGTCAAACTTTTCTTGTGTTAGTTGAAATCTCCTGGGTGCTTTCTTTTAACCAAATCCCAAGGTCTTTTATATAACTAATATGCTAGATTTCCTACATTGTTCTGTGAAGGTAGAGAGGGTCCTTAGCACACCCTGTTTTAAGATGTAAAGTTCTGCTGGACCAAAACCTGAGGGCATAATTAACACTGTCTTTGGAGGGACTGTTTGTGCTGTCTTCATGGACCGTTTGGCTCATAAGATGGGATTTGGTTCATAATTCATTGTCACGTACTGTAACTCCTGTGGGAGTATAACATCTAGCTGTTTTGCATTGGATAGGTTCTGAATGCTTTATCTTGTTCCAGGGTGGATTATTATACTCAAGAATGCACTTAATTACAAGCTTTATGTTTCCAACACCCGTTCACAATAACTCCTCTTCACTACACCTGACTTCATCGATGGAATTTCATTTGTAGATTGAGTATATGACTTGGGTGATGGAAGCTGTCAGACTTGAAGTCTGCCTCCTTTTTTCGGTGCCTTCTCTTTACCTTGATATTTTGAACCTTTCTAACTTAAAATTTGTTTTTAGGTTAATTTTCTCAGCAAAAGAAATTTATATTTGATAAGATGCTAAGGGAAAAGGCAGCATTTATTAATATTGGGTGTTTCCTAATTACAATATCTTAAGAGTTTGAATTTTGTTGTGATTTCATAAGCTACTGCATCATAGATTTCATTTACTTTGAACAGAGACTTAGAAAAGTGATGCTTTGGAATATTTGTTGTTTCAGTCTTTTGAGATTGAACACAGAAGTTTCTTACAGGATATCAGTTTTTTATGTATTTATGTAATCTGTCTCTCCAGCTTCCTGAATTAGTGATTCATATGAGCTTAATCACACTTTATTTTAATCAACTGTTTACACATCTACCTCATATGCTGCTCTGTAGATTCTCAGGTATATCTTTATGGTCTTTTCATTGTTCTGTCTTTATTAAGGAATAAATGATCCTAACTGGATTATGATTTACTAGTAGATTTATTTAATAGTTTTGTGTTTTAGTTTTTAAAGCCTTGTTCAACGGTTATGGTTTTGGGATATCTAGGTATATCTCGGACAAGCTTTCAATTGTCAAAATTAAGTTACACTACCTTGTATGTTTTAGTCTTAGAATTCAGTGTTCTATTTCTGATTGAGAAACCTGTGACTAGCACGTCAAAATTTCCTAAATGTGTTTGGTCAATTCTTTTTTCTTTTTTAACCAAATGAATTTTATAAAGTCAACTTCCTTAATTTGTATTGTAGGCTCAATGAAAGCTGCAGGGTTGTTTCTCCCCGCCCCCCCCCCCCGGAGAAATCTTTAGAGAGATGTTTAAACAAATCAAAATATGCTTAAAACGTAAAAAAGATAATTTGATGTGGCAAGTTTTAAATAAATAAATAAATAAAAAGACACACACTCCATAACCTTTCTTTGAGTCTTTGGTTTAAGTTCTCTGTCATATAGTGCCAAAAATTTTGTTCTGAGCTGCGTGTGTGTTGAAACATGTATGCCTGTCCTAGTGTCATAACTAATTATATCTCTTGTATGCTTACTTCTAGTAATTGGAAAGTAGACCTACCGCAGCATACATCTTCACATTTAGTTTTATCTTGAGGACCTGCTACAGAGATTGTTTTCTACCATGCAGCAACTTGACATTGTGAACAGATACTACTATTTTAAATATATTATCTACTTTGTGTTTTGCAGGAATAATGTGCTTTCAGGGAAGAAAAGTTTTGGGTGTTTTCAAAGCACATCTGTCTTTACCAGTAAATTATACACTAATACTGACTGCCTTTGCAGTTTTGACTGAGATATTTCATCTGTGAATTGGAAATCAATGGTCTAGCGCTGTGATACCAAAATTTTATAGGATTTCTTTTTACTCAAAGTTTTCAAAAGATTGTGGCTTATGGAAAACCTGCTGGTGCTTTGGTCACTTACTCTTCGTGTATTGGTCTAAAATAATTTGGGACTTCTTTTGTAAAAGTGTATTGTAGAATTTTCACGAACTTAGAAATCCTTTCTTAGATATGCTTATGACTGGGGTGGCAAACAGTTTCTCATATGCACCAGCATGTAGGAAAATATGTGGTCCTTGTCCTTGCCTGCTGGAAGAGAAACCCTACCAGTCTTCAGTCTCTGAGCTGCAGCCTTGTTGAAATTAAAGTCTTAAGACTGGGAGTAGTTAATGCTGGTGATAGATTGTGGTATTTAGTGCTGTGCTGTGTTGCGTGGTAGACTTACACGGTAATAGTCAGAACTTGGGAAAGAATATACCACAGAATTGGTGACAAATATTTTTCAAAGTGAGAAATACAATGACTTTTCTTATTAATAAACAGACCTTTTGGTTGCTAAGGAAATAGTGAAAAGATTGTACAATTCTGTTACTGATAATGGTTTAGAATTTAACACTGAAAATGCTGGATTTTTCTTTCCTCTTATTAAGTTAATGTATTACTTTGAAGCATCTTTTCTTTCATTTTTTTATAGTTAGAAATTCACCAAAACTGTACTTCTAACTTAGGTGTTTTTAATTTCATACTAAATTAGTTTTTATAAATACTGCATTGTTACTGTCATATGGTAACTTAAGTATGCAGGGGCATTGAACTTGAACATTTTGTGTTCTGGAACGTGGGGCTTGGATTCCTGGTATAATTTTCCTATTTTAAAAACTGAACTACCAGTGGTTTCTTTCTAATATGTATATTATGACTTGTTGCATTTGAGAAGCTCCATGGTCTAGGCCATGTGACTTCTGAGGACTGTAACTGTAAAAAGCTGGTGTTGAATCATTCAAAGGTCCCTCCATTTAAAAAAATGCCATTTCTCTTAGAGTTTTTATGGTGTCAGTCAAATGAATGCAGGTATGTTTGGTTTTAAGAATAACATGATAGAAATCCGAATTTATGCTGATAGGCCGCCTAAGAAAAAGTTATTTCAAAACATGGGGCATCCTGGCAGTGCCTGGGAGGGTTGGCCCCCAGCCTGACTGATAGGAACTTCCTACTCATCAGTTCACAGTGAAATACTAACAGGTGGAAGGTGTTAAAGCTTGTTTGGGTTCTGAACCTGGAAGTGCTGCTACCTACACAGAGTGTTTGGAAATCTCGGGTGATTTGTTTTTTCACAAATGACTGAATTGGGGGGCTGCCTCCTGCTATTTAGTGGGTCAAGGACACTGCAGCATCAGGATGGCAGAGTAATTTACACACAATGATGAGTTGTTCTGCCCCAAATATCTATAATACCTTTCCTGGAAATGACCGGATAGTTATTGATATAAAAAAATGAAAAATGGCTGGGTGCAGTGGCTCATGCCTGTAATCCCAGCACTTTGGGAGGCCGAGGCGGGTGGATCACCTGAGGTCAGGAGTTTGAGACCAACCTGGCCAACATGGCGAAAACCCGTCTCTACTAAAAATACAAACATTAGCCAGGTGTGGTGGCTTGTGCCTGTAGTCCCAGCTACTTGGGAGGCTGAGGCAGGAAGAATCACTTGAACCTGGTAGGCGGAGGTTGCCGTGAACTGAGAGTGCGCCACTGCACTCCAGCCTGGGTGACAGAGCGAAACTGCGTCTCAAATAAAAAAAAAAAAAAAAAAAGGAAAAATACTTGTAAAAATAGTACTCTTGCTCCCCACCCCTAGAATTACTACCTGACATCATTTTTTTTTAAAGAAATGTTTATTTTTTTAAGGTGTGCACTTGATTGCAGATTAACAAATGGAACACTAAATTCTGCTTCTTAACGTTTTTAAGTAAACATGATTTGTAAAGGTATATGAATATTTTATGCAGTTGGCATTTTAATGGTATTTAGTCATAAGTCCCCAATTCAAACCCAAATATACCCATCTATGCAAATGCCCATCAGATTTTGTGTCAGTGATTGGTAAACTAGCACTTAAAATGTGTGTTGAAACTCCTGTCTGTAATTTTTTTTTGTAATGTGAAAAAAACTTACGAGAAATTGCTAAACTCTTGCAAGATTTATTATTATTATTTTTTTGTAGAGATGGTGACTCACTATGTTGCCCAGTCTGGTCTTGAACTCCTAGCCTCGAACGATCCTCCTACTTCATAGGTGTGAGCAACCCTGCCTGGCCAGAAGATTTTTAAATGAACAACAACAACAACAAAAACTTAGAGTAGAAACCAGAATTTGATAACGACAAATATTTCGCATACTCATTGCACACTCATGGCACTATCAGTTACGGCATTTTGACTTGGAAGAAAAATTCTAACGTGAATTTCTGCTTGAATTCTAACATGAATTCTGCTTGTTTTTGAATAATGTTCAATTGGGAGTAACTGTTTGATGAAAAGCATAGTATCTAAACCTCTTCTCCTTCCACACACATTTGTAGTCTTACATAGTAAACCTAAAGTAGCTCAGAAACATTTACTAAAACCCATTTACTTGGTAATAGAGTTTTCATTTATAAAAAAGGAGCTTAAGAAAATGTAGGCTGGGCATGGTGGCTTACGCCTGTAATCCCAGTATCTCAGGAGGCCAAGGCGGGTGGATCACTTGAGTTTAGGAGTTTGAGACCAGCCTGGCCAACAGGGCAAAACCCCATCTCTACTAAAAATACAGAAATTAGCTGGGTGTGGTAGTGTGCACCTGTAATCCCAGTTACTCTGAGGCTGAGGCAGGGGAGGCTGAGGCTTGAGCCCAGGAGGCGGAGCTTGCAGTAAGCTGAGATTGTGCTACTGTTCTCCAGCCTAGGCGACAGAGCAAGACTCCGTCTCACACACAAAAAAGGAATGTATCTTAGTGTACACCTTTTGAACGACCATAAATGACATCTCAGTACTATCCAGTACAAACAGAATTATAACCCTGCCCTTTTTGGGCTTATGAGAAAGAGTATTGGCTTTGGAGTTGTAAAGACCTGAATTTGAATACTGATTCTGCTACTGACTATGGTAGAATCTTGGGCAAATTCGTCTATCTCTCTATCAGTCAATTATCTGTCTGTCAAATCGATTTTTAATTATGGTAAAAAAACATAAGATTTACCCTCAACTTTTTAAAGTGTACAGTTCAGTAATGTTAAATATATTCATATTGTTGTTTTATTAAATTTGAAATAAATTCAGGCCTTCACTTGAGGTTATGAGTTTGAGTCCAGCCTGGCCAACATGACAAAACCCCGTCTCTACTGAAAATACAAAAATTAGTTGGGTGTGATGGTGCACACCTGTAATTCCAGCTACTTGGGAGGCTGATGCAGGAGAATTACTTGAATCTAGGAGACGGAGATTGCAGTGAGCTGAAATTGCACTGCAGCAAGATTGCACAGAGTGAAAGAGACTCCAAAAAACAAAACCAAACCAAACAAAAATCAAGTAAGTTCAGGCTTACACAAGAATCAGAAAAAAAAAAAATACAATGAATTCCTATATACCTATATATCCTTTAACCAGATTTTCCAAATGTTAATGTTTACCATGATTGTTCAGTTTTTAAAATTGAGATAAAATTCACCATTTTAAAGTGTAGAGTCACTGGTTTTTAGTATACTCACAAAGTTGTGGAAATATCAGCAGTATTTAATTCTAGAATACTTTCATCCCTCCACAGAGAGGCACTATATTCAACAGTAAATCTTCCATTTCCCCTCCCCAGCCCTTAGCATCTTTTACTTTTTGACCCACTGTTTTCTATAAAGTAGGTATAATAATATTTACGCTGGAGTATTTCTGAGATGACATATGTGACAGTTCCTAGCATGGTATGTGTGTAATACAAGTACCAAACACCCGTTAGTTTCTTTTTCCTATCATAGGAACAGAAAGTATCATACTTATATCTACGTGAACTATTTTGGAAATTCTGATGCCAGCATCTTTTCTATGTGAATTTCTCTTACTAGTTTGGTAGATCAACAGTTTGCAAGATAATAAAAATCATAGTGGAGGTTCATATGTAAAAATAACATAAGGCAAAGCAGCTTCAAAACTCCAAAAATATGTGCATTAAATAATATCTTGCAGGATGGGTGCGTGGCTCACGCCTGTAATCCCAGCACTTTGGGAGGCCGAGGCAGGTGGATCATCCGAGGTCAGGAGTTCGAGACCAGCCTGACCAAAACAGTGAAACCGTGTCTCTACTAAAAATAGAAAATTAGCTGGACGTGGTAGTGCATGCCTGTAGTCCCAGCTACTTGGGAGGCTGAGGTGGGAGAATCACTTGAACTCGGGAGGTGGAGGTTGCATTGAGCCGAGATTGTGCCATTGCACTCCAGCCTTGGGCAACAAGAGTGAAATTCTGTCTCAAAAAAAAAGAAAAAAATTTATAATAATGTCTTGCAGACATAGGCTTGGGAAATAGATCTTTTGCAATGGGCAGCCATCATGCGTGCAGATCTTTTCATGGATTAATCTTTTAATTTGAAGTATTTTATCTTTTTTTAATGTATTTTATTTTCATTGTTTAAACATTTTCAAACTTTGTATTTTTGATTTTATAAGAAGGCATGGTGAATACCACAGTGCGGTGAAACTACTCAAGGATCATAAGGGTTCCATTGTTATCTTAAATGACCCACACACAACTTATGCCCTGGGTTTGATTAGCTTTTGATGATGTGATGGTTTGATTGTGGACATACTGTTTGGCCAGGATATCTACATTTTGAGGAATAATTAGTTACGGTTCTCATGGCCTCACAATACAAATGATTTTTAAGTATTTATAGTGTAGTGGAAGTAGCATAGTCTGTGAAGGTATAGAAAGCATTGGAGTCAGAACGGCCTGGGTTTGAATCCCAACTATGTTGTGGGAAGTTTGACAAGGGACAGAATTTCTTTAAGCCTGGATTTCCTCATTTTTAAATATGGAGGGTAATAACTGTCATTGCTTAGGGTTGGAATGAGGATTCAATAAGACATAGTTTGAGTAAGGGTCAGCACAGTGCCTGACAAAAACCCATTAAAATGGTGGATGTCATTCAGGTTTGCTTATGTGTTGTTTAAAGAAAGGAGTCTTTTGCCCATTAATTCATGACCTTTTTAAAAATTTGCCTAGAACATTGCCCATTAGGTCATTTCTGCCCATGAAGCAGAGATACAGTGTTCAAACGTGAAATCGAAAGAACAACGAAAATATTAATTACCCTAGCTGAGGTTACAGTGGTGGAACTGGTGGGATTTCAGTCAAAAAAGCTGATTTTGTTATATACGATATTATCTACATAACGTTAGGCCTGTTTATTGTGAAGCGGCCAAAATCTGTTCTGGTATTTAAAGAGTAATGAAGGTATTTTCCAATCTGAGTGCATTCATGTGGTAACCCTTTTCTGATGAGCAGCTGTAGGCTCATTTAACAGTAGAACTGCTGAATTAACTATGATTGAAATGTTTATTTGGTGTCAGGTTTATAAACATTTTACTTGGTTTCTGTGGCAGGTAACAAGCATAGGAATACCAATTTTACCCAGCCCCTTGACCTGGTAATTCTTTTTTGCTTTTGGTATATCTTACCATTTAAGTTCTTTAGTCTTAGTGACAAAACTGTATAGTGTTTGTCACAGATGTGTGTATTTGGAAAGGCATACAACCACGGCGGTATTTTGCCATTGTGACATTAAAGGAAAAACACTTGTGATAGGGTGAATAAATACTTCTGAGCAGAAGCAAAGATCAAGCTTTAGAGTGAACTTTTGAGTGACAGCTAATGGCTTAAGGGAGGACGCCATGTTAACTATGGGCATTCATTAACCCTGTGGATATGAAATGGCAGTAAGTTCTCTCCCCTTTTAAGCCAGGGGCATTGGATTCTGTAAAAGCAAAAAGGAGAGGAGCATATGTGGCTGCCAAAATGAGATGGTAAGAAGTTAAATGATTAGGACACAGATAAATTAAGGAATAGTAAGATTTAGTGGGTATGTGATAAACATTGCAGATAGACTCTGTGGTATGGACCAGAAGGCAGAAGGTCTGGATTTTTTCTAACCCAGACGCTGTCACTGACTACCTGTTTGATCTTTGTAACTTCTTTGGTTCTTCTTTAGACCTCTTTATCTGAAGAATAGAGTAAGTTAAAGATGGAAAACAGGTTTCGGCTCTTATCAATATTGATAGATTGGTAAAAGCCATTGAGAAGAGAACCGTGCAACTGTGCCTTGGGTCATTGGAAGGAGTTCTGGGATTAGTTGAGCAGTTTCTGGTAACTGTCATGGGGTGGTAGTGGGTGTGTGCTTGCAGGCGTGCATGTTTGTATGTAGGTGCATGCAGCACATCGGTTGACTAATCATTTGTAAAAATCCTTTTCAATTCAGTTTATATATCGGAAATTACATTTTTCTTGGCTGTAAGGTTGAGAGGATCTTCTAATCAGCCTTTAATTTTTATGACTGAAAGCCAGTGTGCTTCCAGTTTTGGGAGAGAATTACATACTATAGAGCTGGATGCCTAATAGGCATATAGTGATGGTGCCTAAGAAGGAATGAAGTGGTTGGTCCAAGAGCTAAAGAGTGCACAGCATGCTTTAGACTCACATGGGGTTTTCTTCTCACCTGCAGGTCTGTGTGCATCAAACATAATAGGTCCCTTCAGATAGGTAGTCATCTAATGAGCCACAGTTAATTAAATGTTTATCATTGCTTAATATTTGGTGTAGGGCATTTCATTTCTATTCTAGGATAGCTTTCAAAACTAGTAATTTGGGCAGTATTTTAGTACTACATAGAAGGAAGACTGGTACAAAATGGGTGATGGCGTGCAACTTTTACCATATTGATACATAGCACAATATAAACAGGGCATTAAAAGATGCATAACCTTAGCAACAAGTGCTAGTTATGATTGGTTCAGCAGTATTAAAAGCAACTAAGATTACTTTCAGATATGTATATTATATACAAACTGTTGGAGAATCATTGCTTCACTTTTAAGGAAAAGAATCCTTAGGTTTCTAATGTCTTTTATCTGAGAAAATTATTCAGAGTTGTTAATTTAATCCACTATGTTGAAAACTCTGTTAGGAACTTTTATGTATCACCTCTTTCTGCAAGGAGGAATTATGTAAGAGCTAACTTCTGTTAGCTCACCTCTACTGACCAGTGAAATTAGTAGTTTTCTTTCATGTGTGTTTCTTAAGAAACTGTAAGTAGCAACCACATCTGTGGCACACATAGACCAATACAATAGCCTTTTTGTATTTCTTTGTATCTTTCTCAAGTACTGTTAATGTTGTCCTTCCCATGGGTGAGGAGTCATGTTTTATTCATGTTTGAATCGCCAAACCTAGCATAAGCCAGGAATACAATAAATACTCTATAAATAATGTTGAATCCATAGTTGAAATACAGTTTTATCTAAGAGCAACTGTGAGCCACCAGGTGAAGATCATGTCTACTTTGAAGTCTAAGTTGGGGAATCTGAAAACACTGGATTTACCATTCTGCGATTCATATGTGGTAGTGTGATGTGATTCTATGGTGATCAGTTTTTACAGTGAAATCCACAGAAGCTACAAAATTTGAGGTAGTAACTCGCATTTCTTTCTTTCTTTTTTTTAAGACGGAGTTTCGCTCTTGTTGCCCAGGCTGGAGTGCTTTTGGCTCACCGCAACCTCCGCTTCCAGGGTTCAAGTGATTCTCCTGCCTCAGCCTCCCGAGTAGCTGGAATTACAGGCATGCGCCACCACGCCCAGCTAATTTTGTCTTTTTTCTTTTTAGTAGAGATGAGGTCTCTCCATGTTAGTCAAGCTGATCTCGAACTCCCGACCTCAGGTGATTCCCACCTGCCTCGGCCTCCCGAAGTGCCGGGATTACAGGCATGAGCCACCGCGCCTGGCACGACTTGCGTTTCTTTGCTTTTTTTTTTTTTTTATGTTTTGAGACAGTGTCTTGCTCTGTTGCCCAGGCTAGAGTGCAGCAGCATGATTTTGACTTACTGTAACCTCTGCCTCCCAGGTTCAAGCAATTCTCCTGCTTCAGCCTCCCAGGTAGCTGGGAGGCGCACACTACCACACCTGGCTAATTTTTGTTCTTTTAGTCAAAGATGGGGTTTTGCTATGTTGGCCAGGCTGGTCTCGAACTCCTGACTACAAGTGATCTACCCACCTCGGCCTCCCAAAGTGCCGGGATTACAGGCGTGAGCCACCATGCCGGGCCTGCTTTGTTTTACCTGTAAAAGTCTATCTAGAGTTAAACTGTCAGTATGGATCTGTACGTGAAAAAAAATTCCAAAGAAACATTTTTGGTTAAAAATATGTGGTAGGTTGAAACTTATGTGCAGTGTAAGTATCACGTTATGTATGCCTTATTTAAGTAGACCTAAATACCTGGTAGCCTGAGCCATCAGACTTGGATAGCTCCAAAGGGCAGTAGTGATCTTGTTAGGGTTTGGCATCTGAGTGATCTGGTTACCTTTTCCTTTTGGCGTTTTTTTACCAGGTATCATAAAATACAGAAAGCAGAGCAAAAGTGAAAGACTAGTAACTCTGAATTTTGTTTTGTTTTGTTTTGTTTTTTAAGACAGAGTTTTGCTTTTGTTGCCCAAGCTGGAGTGCAATGGCGCGATCTTGGCTCACTGCAACCTCCACCTCCTGGAAACACTGAGCTTTTTAAATGTTGAGGCAGAGTTGATGGTAATAGAAAAGCTTAGGATACCTAAGACCAGGCTAATTTGATAGCTCTGAAGTTAGGGCTCCTCATCTTTGAAATGGTTCAAGAATACCTGTCTTGTATACCTTCAGAGGATCACAGTGTGATAACATGTTTGAAAGTACTTTAATTCTCAGGTTTTCTTTATCTAATTCTACAAGTATCATTTGAGAACCTCCTTTTCGCCAGGCATTGACTTCGAGGCTGGAGATGGAAGAACCTGGCAGTCTACCAAGGACTTTCCAGTCTGGTAGAATTATGGTTTTCTTTTTTGAAATGGAGTCTCGGTCAGGCTGAAGTGCAGTGGCGCGATCTCAGCTCACTGCAACCTCTGCCTGCTAGGTTCAAGCGATTCTCCTGCCTCAGCCTCCTGAGTAGCTGGGATTACAGGCACCCACCACTACGCTGGGCTAATTTTTGTATTTTTAGTAGAGACAGGGTTTTACTATGTTGGCCAGGCTGGTCTCGAATGCCTGACCTCGTGATCCACCTGCCTCAGCCTCCCAAAGTGCTGGGATTACAGGCGTGAGCCACCAAGCCTGGCCAGAATTATGGTTTTCTAAGATTATGTTTCATAGTGTTTCAGGTTTCTATTACTGAGGTCTTTGTTGTGGATCCATTTTTTGGGTTCAAAAACATGAAAAGAAAGCAGCATTTTGAAAGTGTTTTGTTACTTCTCTATGCTTATAAAAATTTGACTCTTAGAACTTACCTATGTAGTCTCTCACCTGAGATACCAGGACAGTGGGGAGAGAATTTATGATATGGCAAAAAAGTTTTTTTTGGCAGAGCCAAAATATTCTAACATATGTTGAACCAGGTGTGTAAGTTGAATACCTTTTAGACGGGTAGTTGTCACTGTTAATATAAGTGGCCTGCTGTCACTCAATGCTGTGGACAGCCCAAGGGCCTTTTCTAAATCTTTTGTAAGCAGGAAGTGAAGTTTAATTTGCATATATATTTTTCTTTCTTTTTTTTTTTGAGATTAGTTCTTCTACCAAAAACTGAAAAAAATGTATTATTAGGTCATTTTTACTTTATTGGATTTGTTAGTCCCAGTCTTTGTAGCAATTTCACTTTAAAATTAGTGATTAGCAGTGTCCTCTTTTCATTTCTGATGACTTTGTGTGGTGAGGAGGGTTCACTTAGAACCTGGGACAAATTAGGGTTGATTGAGTAGGGTCGAACTTAGTAAGAATTAAGGAGACATTAAATATATTCTTGAACTGGGTTTTCTAGGATTTTTTTTTTTTTTTTTAACCTGGAAGGAAGAGCTGGGCCAAAGTTTTAAAAATCAAGACAAACTAGAGATTTCTTCATGTTCATGGCCATATTATTGTTTGGGATTCTATTTAATTTTCATATATCCCTTATGTTTCTAAGAATATGTTTCTGATGGTCTACTTTATATATGCATTCATTAGACTGCAGCTACAGTAATAATTGATTATACCTTTAAAAAATGACCTCTGATTCTTCATTTAAATCAGAACAAATTGTTTTTGAAAGCAGCGCCATGAGAATACCTTGAATGACCATAGACTTGGCCCACAAAGGAAAGGAAATTATGAAGAGAAGGAAGCCGTTGGTCCTTCCAGATCCTAATCTGGGAACCATTAGCAGGACCGTCTTGCTGTGAGGCACATTCATAGCGTGAGAGGCAATTTCTAAAACTGCTAAAATCAATCCCTGTAGGCTTTGAGAGATTAAACTCACTACCTCGTGTTATAACCAGATGAAAATAATTATGTACTGCAGCCTGCTGAGTGGGGTGAAATAGATTTCTAGTGCCAGGATTCTTAACTAGGTGGGATGGGTGCTGTGTTTTACTGAAGACTCCCTGCAGTTGAAAGATTTATCCTATTAGAGCAAGTCTCAAACTGGTAAGTCTGGGAAAAAACAATTCAACTTTAGACACCAATTCTTGTAAAACCTCTTTAACTTAAATCTGTTTTTCTTGGCAAGAGAGTTAAACCTCATATTTAAAATAGGATACCAGAACTGTGCCTTGCACACACTAGTTTTCTGCTAGATAGATATTAAGTACACATTTTTTTTTTCTCTGAAAAGGAGTCTTGCTCTGTTGCTGAGGCTGGAGTGCAGTGGCGCTATCTCTGCTCACTGCAACCTCCGCCTCCCAGGTTCAAGAGATTCTCCTTGCCTCAGTCTCCCGAGTAGCTGGGACTAACAGGCATGTGCCACCATGCCCGGCTAATTTTTTTGTATTTTTAGTAGAGACAGGGTTTCACCATGTTGGTCGGGCTGGTCTCAAACTCCTGACCTCAAATGGTCTGCCTGCCTCGGCCTCCCAAAGTGCTGGGATTACAGGCGTGAGCCACCATGCCCGGCCAAGTACACAATTTTTATAACCACAAATGCAGTGAGGTTTCCTTCTGCATCAAATAAGCATAATAATGGTACCTAACTCATGGGGTGGTGGTGGTGAGAATTAGGTGAGTTTACTACGTGTAAAATGATTATAAATATACTTAACAAAGAAAAATCAACACTATTGATTGAAAATCAATCAGTTAAAATATTAAACTATTTTGACATACAGAAAAGACAAATAATGTTTGCTATTATATGAAGTTGTTGTTGCTAACATCTCATCCATATGAATTGTTTCTCCATTTGTGTGGAAGGACAGTGTTGATATTTGCACAACACTCTGTAACTCAGTTCTTCTTTTGAACAATTGGTGATACTAGAGGAATGAAGCCACTATAAGTGAATGAAACTCAGTGACTAGACTTCTCTTAAGTACCCATGGATATCCATGACCAGCTGGATCCCAGTGAACGCTGAATTCTATGAAAGAATAGTAACTAATCATATGTTAATAATTCTACAAAGAATTATTGAAAAAAATTCTTGAAAAAGCAAAACTAATACATGGAGATGGTGGAATCTATTTTCATACTGCACTGTCTCTTAATCCATTTATTTAAAAACTCTTCGTTGAGTGCTTACTATATATAGGACAGACATTATACTGGACTCTAGGGATGCAGTGATAGAGAAAAAAGACTAAAAATCCCTTACTTGTATGGAGTTCACAAATGAGTGAGGAGACCAGTATTATTAGATAATAAGGCAAAAATGTAAAATATTGACTGTGGAAGGCAAACACTGGCTTCAAGATGTATGTCTCCTGAGTTCTCTAAGGAAGTAGCATTGTTCTTTCTACAGAAGAGTGACTGGGCATAGAGAAGATAGTGGATTTGCCTGCGGTCAGGCAGCTGGTAGTAGCAAGGTCTGACTTATAGTCCGACTCTAAGCCTGGTGCATTTTTTGCTTTTCTGCAACTGTCACTCATTGCAACCAACACAGGGAAAGGAGGAGTACTAAGTGGCTACAGTTTCAAAAGTATTGATCTGTTTTTGGAGTGTTTGAAATAAATGAACATTGATCCCAACAAGTGGATTTGGGGTTCACTTCCAAAAATGTATAACATTGAATTTTTTGTTAGTATAGTTAAGAGTAGAAATTAGGCCGGGCGTGGTGGCTCAAGCCTGTAATCCCAGCACTTTGGGAGGCCGAGACGGGTGGATCATGAGATCGAGACCATCCTGGCTAACGCAGTGAAACCCCATCTCTACTAAAAAATACAAAAAAACTGGCTGGGCGAGGTGGCGGGGGCTTATAGTCCCAGCTACCTGGGAGGCTGAGGCAGGAGAAGGGCGTAAACCCGGGAGGCGGCGCTTGCAGTGAGCTGAGATCCGGCCACTGCACTCCAGCCTGGGCGACAGAGCGAAACTCCATCTCAAAAAAAAAAAAAAAAAGAGGAAAAATTAAATACTACAAGTATCAGAATTATTTTGCCTTAAGGGATTTTTTTTTAAAACTGGCCAGTGATAGTCAAAGTTTTTTTGAGCTTTGAGACCAGTCTTCATTTTCCAGATAGAATAATACTCAGAATCCAAAAATACAAAGCAGTGACCACCAAATGCAGTTTGTGGGGTCAGAGAAGATTTCTCTGAAGGGTTGTTTGAGCTGAGATCTGGAGGATGGAGAGAAATTAACTAGGTTGTCTGCGGGTAAGGTAGAGGGTGCTGAGTATTGCAAAAGGGCTGAAGGCCTGAGATTAGAGAGTGCTTGCTTGGGACGTTGGAGGTGTGGACAGGCCATTGTAAGTGGTTCCGAGAGAAGGTAGTAGAGTAAGGCTGGTGAGCTGGTATCAGACTATGGAGGGAAGGAAGGGGCTAGGAGGCCACGTTAAGGACCAGTTACTATTCTAAACGAAATGAGGAAGTTTTAAGCAGGGTTTGAGTTCACATGATTTTCTTGAAGGGCTTACTTAGTCAACCATCATTGCCTTTGGAGTGGTCTTCCTTCTGGAGTCAGGGACACCATTTGTCTTAAGTACAGTAGTAATAATTCCTTATGGCAAGTGGCCAAATAACCAGCAATTCCCAGCATGTCAGGCCCCCATAATGGGCCTACAAGGACGATAACACTTGAAAAACATCAGAGAGAAAAAAAATTGTTCTTTGCCCTTAGTGAACTAAGGATGAAGGAACCATAAAGGAATATAGTCAACCATTACTGCTCTGAGGCTAATGACCTCGAAGCTCTTGGCTTCCCAAGCTAGTTTTTTTCTCATCCTTCTTGGCATTTCATTGCTTGAGAACAACTGTTCCAGGAAATGGAAAAAGAATGGAGTTCAGACTCAAAGTGGGTCTTTACTTTTTGACGATCCTGGTAAAATGCTTATAGGGACAGAAGGTTGAAATTGTCAAGAAGAGTGTTTTTGGATTTGTTTGTTAATCTTGGCCCTCTTTGAAGGCAGAGTGCTTCTAAGAGAAGATCTTATCATCTGATGAATAGGTCAGTTGTCACTTGGGAGGAGGGAGTGAAATTGGTGGTGGCAAGAGAAGGGTGGATTTGTAGGAAGCATATCACTTTCCGGAGGGTTTTGTTCCAATTCTTCTCCAGATACAAATAAACATGACATTGGGTAAATTGATTGACTTCTGTCAGACTGATTCCTAGACTGTAATAAGAAGGAATTTGGGCAGAGTGGGGTGGCTTACACCTGTAATCCCATCACTTTGGGAGGCCAAGGCAGGTGGATCACAAGGTCAAGAGATTGAGACCATCCTGGCCAACATGGTGAAACCTCGTCTCTACTAAAAATACAAAAATTAGCTGGGTATGGTGGTGCATGTCTGTAGTCCCAGCTACTCGGGAGGCTGAGGCAGAATTGCTTGAACCTGGTGGGCAGGGGTTGCAGTGAGCCGAGATTGCGCCACTGCACTCCAGCCTGGTAACAGAGCGAGACTCCATCTCCAAAAAAAAAAAAAAAAAAAGAGAGAGAGACGAAGGAATTTGGATTCAGGGACTTTTCTCAGGTTTTGTTCAGCTCTTACCACTTTGTTCTCCTTCCTACCTCTAAATGCTGTATGGAAAATACGTGTTTTGGGAATTAATGTGCTGTATGTTTTGTCTTGAGGATTTCACAGATCCTTGAGAGAATATTCTGTGTTTAGTATAGAACTTGGGTTAGGATTCACTGATGCACTTGTTTTACAGTCAGGACACGAGTGGGGTGGAGGTCTTCAGAAATTAATGTCATCTGTTGCCTACATTGATGACATTATAGTAAGCAGATCAAATGTTGTAGCTATGTTCTTGAAAGGAGCTCTTCTAGGCCTCTATAGCTGGGCAGAACATACTGTGTTCCCTGTGTTCTGTTTTACAGATTGCCTGGTTTTCTCTGAATTTTGTGCTGCTTCATGGCTTCTTTTCCCTTGATAACATGACACATGGCTGATGACCTCAAAAAACCTTCTAGATTTTCTCTTCTACTGGTATTTAACTACATGTAATAGTTTCATATTTTTCCTTTGAAGATTACCTTGTAATTTTAATAAAGGCTCATGAATGAAACCTACTAAATAGACAGTTGAAATATCCTACATCCAGGAAGCTGCGTTGCAGTATTTTACTCATAGCCAGCTGGAATTCTAATAGATTGGTTTGCTGATTGTCCTATTAGTTTTTGTTTTGTTTTGCTTGAGGATTCAACTTTTCTGGATTTCTTTAACTTAATAGTTAAGTCTGGTCTGTAAAGCTATAGATAAGGTAAAAAAATTGTGGGTAAACTCTCCAAAGTTTCCTAGATCTTGCTTGGTGGGAGTGCAAATCTAATAGCCCATGCGTGTTATAACCATTGCCATTATTTGCTCAGTGGAGTAAAACAGAAAAGCATTAGGGAGAGTCTCTGTAGAGCTTCATGCAACTGGTGTGACATTGTCTAAGAAAAGTTGGTGGTTTGAGGAACCATAACCCAGGAGCACTTGATTGAGTTTTTAAAACACACAGTAGATTAAGGGCAGAAGTGTGTCGAGTTCAGCCACCAAATCTGTTCATGTGGGTATCTTATAACTCCTGGAACTTGAATACTTCCTAAGTTCACTCCAGGTTTAATTTCATTCTAACCTTGTGATGCTGTTAATAACCAACATTGCCCCACCCCTCAAAAAGCCCAAAAAACAAACAAGAAAACCTCTCACTGAAAAACCATTATTTTGAATTTGACATGAGAACCAATGCATTATTTGCCATTTTTCTCATAAAAGTTAACTGCAAGTTCTGTGTAAGAAATTTTAAATAGATAAGTAAGTGTCACACAAATGAATACAGATATATTCCAGTTCTTTGAATATACGTGAACTGTTTGCTTATTGGTTGAATGCCAAGACCAAGGTGAATGAAAATGGTCATTGAAGCTCATCCATCTTTTAGACATTTGGCACTTCATTGTGCAAATGTGCACATTGATAATTTTGGCTTAAATGCTTGGCATTTTGTTTGGAAATCTGTCAGCCCCTTTGAAGTCTTTTAATTTGGGAGTGGGGATAGATTAGACTGGAATAATAATAAAGTAGGCTCTGCAAATAATTGCAAATACACAGATTATTTCTTTTTTATAGGTTGCCAACAGATTTTATAAATTGGAACTTGACATTGATTATTTTAGGTTGTCTAACTTGTCAAGAAGTACAGTTTCTGTTACAAGGAAATAATGACGTTTTCGTTTAGAGGATGAAACATTTTCCACGACCATGAATCTGTTACTGGCTTCATTCAGCCAGCTGCCAGTGGAATCCAATTTCTAGAAGGCAGAAGCAGTGCCATTCACCCTTGCTGCTCTTTCATTCCTCAAATTTTAAGTCTTTCAGCCTCCAAGAATCCTTAGGGTCTTCCTCTGCCAGGTTAAATGTGTGAATTACAGAGTAAAGAGTAAGTTGAAGATTTGTTCCATTTCCTGCTCTCAAATAATTTTCATGGTTTTCTTTTTTCTTTTTCCCTTTGGTGATCTACTTTCAGAATCTGAGTCACTAAATTAGTTTTATCAAAGGAGGAAAATGTACTTAGATACTTAGAAATGGAAACAAGATTTGTAAGTTGGCAATCACCTTGAATGAAAATACAGTTGGCCTTCTGTATCCACAGGTTCTGCACCCGCAGATTCAACCAACTGTGAATCAAAAATAATGCGCAAAATATCCAGAAAATGTTACATTGTTGCTGATGTTTCAGTATAGAATCTTTTCTTGTCCTTATTGCCTCAACAGTATAGTATATCAAATATTTACATAGCATTTACATTGTATTAAATATTAGTAATCTAGGGATGATTTCAAGTATAAGAGGATGTGTGTAGGTTATATGTAAGTGCTGCACCAATTTTTAAGTGATTTGAACATTTGAAGATTTTGGTATCCTCAGAGGGACCTGGAACCAATCCCTACCACCCTGATGCTGAGGGACAACTGTACTAGGTGAATACTGCCTTGCCTTAGCCAAGGTGATAACTATGTATATTATAGAGATAATTGCCCTCCAATGCAGTTTTGTTTTTTGTTTATACTATGTTGGAAAACCGTTATTTTATTGAAATATAATTATGTGGAATTTTTGAAAGAAAATATGGAATATGTTGTTTGAAAAGCTTTTCACATAGATTTTAAATTTCTCAACAAACCTTTTAGGCTTTTCACAGATATAAGCATTTATAGCAGAAATGTAGTGAATATTTTTATACATATTCTGTAAAACTTAAGTCCCATTCTACAAATGATTGGAGTAGAAATAGGCATTAAAATGTGGTGGATTCATGCACAAGTAGGTGGTTTGTGTACTATAGTGTGAATATACTGTTTCTTATTTTCTTTAAGGGGGCATTTTTGTTCCCCTGGGGAAATAAACTTCCCATTTATTTTTCTTAAGTATTTTTAAGCTTGGTTACTTATTTTTTTAAGTAATCCCTGCCACTGTTTATATGTAGAACCCAAGTAGCATTTGTAGTTGAATCTTGTACATTAAAAATATTTTGATCAGCAAATATTTAACAAGTGCCTACTGTGCGTTAAGATGTTTGTAGAATTGCTGTTTTGTTTGTGAATGTCAGCACTGGGCATAGATCTAAATCCTCCTCTTTGCAAACACCCCTGAGAATAGGAACTAAGGTGAGAATGTGTTTTGGCCTATATCGTGTTTTCTAGTCATTTCTATGTATTTTATTAGAAAAATATTTAAAAAAAAATGTTTTGGGTTAGGGAACCAACCCGCTTGTCCATCTTGTGAAAGTCTGCAGAACACCACCACCATCAAAAAAGACAACATACTCGGATCAGGAATGTAATCACCCAGTCACCTAATAAAAAGAGTGCTTGAGTATGCATATGGAGCAAAAGAGCAAAACCATTCATTTGGTAAAGGGTGAGTAGGGGCCAGGAGACAGCGACAGAATGCTTTAAAAACATGTTGCCATTAATATTTAAGACAGAAAACGTTCTGAGCCCGCTCATCTCTTCTACCCTTCTTCAGCATTCATGTTGTAGTTTGCTCCCAAATGCTCACAAGTCCGCGCCAGACGGAAATTCGCACAGGCCGCTGCAGTCCCGCAGAGGCCACTCAGGGGAGGGACGCGGGCGGAACAGTCGCGCTCAGTCCTCCCAGGCCGCCCCAGGCCCCAAGTCCTCTGGTGCCTCGTGCCGGCTCCTGGCTCGCCTCCCTTCTGCTCTGTCCAGCCCGCCCCGCCGCCCCCCTGCTCACACATGCGGCCCCTCCCCCGCGCCCCAGCCTCTGGAGTCGCTTCGAGGCCATCTAGTCATACGCTGTCCATCAGATGTGTTTACTTTTTTCCTGACAGCCGACACATCTGGAGCACATATTCAGGTTATTCCAGTGCCACTAGACACATTCCACAAGATCATTTCAGCGGTTGTTATGGCGATCTTCCTCCCTCCAGTGATTTTCAAGTTGCATGACAGAAATAGCTGGAGCTAACCAGGGGGACAAAAGTCAACGGGATCAGGAAGGGCTTCTTTCACAGAATGAACTAATTAGTGACCCTGCTTTCTTCACAGGGCAATGAGCATATGGTTTAATAAAGTGAGTCTGTGACACTTTTTTTTTCTCTGTAGGCAAAGCTGTCACTGGCTGAAAACTTCCCTGTTTTTACTGGTGGGACCGTAGTCTGCTGTCTTTCAACAGAGTTTACTTCACAAGTAGAAAATGTTTGCTCCTGAGAGTTAAGCTTCAGAACGTATTCTTGGCTTCATACTACCTAACTATAGCAGGTCCTGTAACTTAAAGAGACAGTATTAATTTTATATTCATTTCATGGGAAGGATTTATGCTTACTCAAGACTAAGCATTTTCATTTAGGGTTTTTAAGTATTACGAATTGACCTGAAAGTTCAGGTAAATAGAATTTGTTGTTTGCTGTGGTTTTTCTATAAAATATAATCAATATTTCTCACTGGATTAGTTACAAATTTATTTGAACCTGTGATTTTTTTTATTGGGCACAGTTACGGAATATTTTGGTATTAAAAGATTTGATTAAGCTACTCCATTTTTATCACATTTTAAGTAGCATGCAGATGTCAGGTTATGTCTGTCAATTTTTTTCCTGATGTACTTTTTACATTTTGTGTAGGATTTTGGATGACTTTATAGTGTGAATATATCATTGCAGACATGATAATTTAGACCTGAGATCATTTAGTGTTAGTAGTAGTAATACTGCTTGCAGCTTATAATAGATATATAAGGCAATTCTGTAAAGCACTGCCATCTTTGATTACTTTATAAAGAATACAAACATGCCTCAATAAATGTTTTTTGGATGAACGGACATATCATATGGATTCAAACTAAATACATGTTGCCATTAATCATGAGTCTGAGATGTATAGATTATAGGGGCTCATTTTCTTTTCTTCTTTTTTGATTTTGTATTCCTATACTCTAATTCAGTCTTGAAAAACGTAGCCAGCTATACATATTTCACACTTCTCCCCATATGTACCATGATACTCTTTTATAATAAAACACGTGTACACATAGAATCTCGTAACCTCCTTTTCTTGTTCTTTTCACCAGTACTCACAAATTCCCCTCCTTTGCACACACCCCATTTTTAGGTTTAGACCCAATGCACTTAAGTCGCCATGAACAACAGAGTTTATAGTGCTCCTTTTTGATCGAATTACTCATGTGTTGACTGAGTTCTCAGAATTCTAGGAATATGACAATGAGTGACAAGTAGGAGAATCAGAGCTGGACTCTCCCAAGCAATTGTCTTAATCTTTCTCCATCAGTACAATACCTTTTTCCTCCACGTCTCAGTCAAATTCCTGTTCAGTGGGTCCCACTGAGGCTGGTCGCAGCTGCTGTGGAGTACCTGCTCTTAGGAAGACTAGAAGAACACTGAAAGGTCACAGAATTACATGTGAATTTAATTCACAGAGACCTGCTTGTCACTTTTCCTTGTGTTTCTCCTAGTTACACGTTATTAACTGTGGTGCCTTTTAGGGCCTCAATTACTTGGGCAAATATGTATCGTGCAGAGACTGAGCTCAAGTTAGAATGCTGAGAGTGTTTGTAAAATTATGTTTTCTTCTCCAGATGTAACTTTACAGTAATTAAACCTAATGCAATGTAAGCATTATAGTCAGTGTTGTGGTAGCTATCTCCAAGTCTAATTGGTAACATCTCTTAAATCATAGCTCTTAATGCCGGTTGTCTGGGAACTGAAATAAACCAAAAAAGTTACATACATTAACCTTTGGTTTTTCTGCATCAGGTGAAGTGGATAGCTTGTCCCTTTATCAAAATCTGTCATCTGTATTATTTGGAATTTTGATAGCATTTAGAATTTTTTTTTCTTATTTAGATAGCTCTGTGTATCCATCCATCCATCCATCCATCATTTCTTCTGTCTTTAGGCTATTTTGCATAGTTTGTTGCCCTAGATTTGGAGACTTGATCCAGCATAGAGCTATTGTCCACTTGGGTTATTGGGGTTTCCCTTTCTAAGTAGATGATCAAAATCCATGGTGAAAACATGCTTGCCCTCCATAAAGGGCTACTTGTTTGCTGTATTTCAGTCATTTTTCTGCCAAAAGTAAAAAGTAAGAGAGTCCAAAAAATAGAAAAGAATCTCAAGTTTAAAATTTTCTTTTGCATTTATTATACCCAAGAATATGGCAAGCAGCTTAATTTAATCAAGCAGCAAGAGTGCCAGACAGTTTTTCTGCATGTGATAGCTAAATAAATAGTGGACCTCCGTATGGCAGTGATAATCGCAACTTAGAGGGTTTTGTCCGTTGTGAAATGTTTGTGTTAAGGATGACTTTTTTGTTGTTTTTGTTACAGTCTGACAGCTGAAGATGCTTTTAAAACCTTCTAGTCACTTAGAGCAGAGCTATACGGCACAGGCTTGGTGGTTCTAAAAGGCAGGTCCTATCCATCACAGAAACAGCAAGTCTCTGGGTTATGGGGGAAGATTGAGGGGTGGGGGAGTGAAGTAAGGAGAAAGGGGGGCTGCTGTGTCCAGTTTACATTTGTCACCAGTGACTAGCTTTTAAAAAATGTATTAGCTGTGCATGCTGGTAAGTAAGATCCAGCTGCAGGGGATTATGGCTTTGAGTGGGTCGGGGAGCTTGGAATGCATTCAGTTCCATCAGGGGATTTGTGTCCCTCGTCATCAGCCTTAACATTGCTAACACAGTAAAGATTAGGAACAGACCAGTGTCACCTGCCCTGAACTTTGAAAACCCTGGAACCATTAAACAAAGGGGGGTGCTAGTTTAGAAAGTGTCCCTTCTCTCTGTCCAAAGTGTTTGTCAGATGACACATGCAAAAAAAAAAAAAAAAAATACAGTTATGCTCAGGTGAAGGGCTGTCTGTAGTTGAATTATTTTCACAATTTACTGAACTTGTCACAATTGTAATTTCTAATGAAAAACACCTTCCACAAACAACTTTCAGTTAATGAACATTTTTGTGAGGTGATTTCCAAATCAAAATGAAGAGTTAGTAGTAAGGAGGGAATATTTCTGAGCTTTAATCTCACTCCATAGGAGAAAAAGATTTTGCTTGGTTTGGGTGACCCTCCCCTCCTCCTCCTCCCCAGGAAGAAAGTTAAGAGAACACCACAAAGGTTTACTTTTTTCAGGGATTTTGAAATTCAGCCTACATGCCAGCAAGCAGTTTAGAGGCAGGAAGTCTTTTCTAGTAGTGCAGTCATGAACTGGTAAACTAGAAGCATCTGTAAAAATTTAGAGGGAATATCAGCTTTCTCAAAGCTCCAGCCCAAGTGTAATGAGGTGCAAATGATAGCACTGTATAACCCTTCCCCACCCCAATTGTGGAATGAGATATTGAGACAAAAATAAAGAGGAGAATAGGGATTTCAGAACTCTACTGTACTGAAATAAATTTTGTTTTTCAGATGAAATGGCTTTTGAGTGACTAAGGATAGCCCCAACTTTGACGGTAGATGAGTAGCAAATAAATGATTTTCAGCTCAGCATCTCTAGGTACCATCTTTGAAAAGTGGTTGCTTTTGGGGTGTGAGTGCATAAATGACATACCTACTCATTCGGCTGAGTAAATTAATGAGAATTTTTAGTATAAAGTAAACTTTCACTGATTTGTATCTTTGGCAGGCACCTCTCTCTTTACAGAAAGAAAAAAAAAGGAGGGGTAAGAAAAAAGATGTGATTTGTTTGAAGGAGCACATCTGGGGTGTGATCTGCTATATCTTAACACCAGATGGCAGGTTTAGGCTGACAACTAAACCCAGTTTAGCCTGGTCAAACCGTATCTTCGTTTGTCCTTTTCCTCCTCCCCTCCCATACAATCTATGCACAGGAAGTAGAACGATCATTTGTGCTCCAGGCTAACAGTCCTCTTGTATCTGTGGCTTTGGGTTCTCTTTCACTGTGCCTCTGCTGTTTATAGACAAGTTTGGCTTCCCGTGGCAACACCTGAAACAGGTTCCCTCTGTGGCTCATACTTTTTTTCAGAGGTATGTTTTGTCGAGGCAGAGGTGTGGTGCCTTTAGGTGGCTGGTGCTTGTCATGACAGGCATGGCATTAGCTGGGCCGAGCAGTGACTAGAAGTGACAGCATTGGTTTGAGGTGCCTGGGGGCCTCTCAATCATCACTTCTGCTGGAGCATTGAGAATATGAAAGCACCTCAGAGCACCACTGCTTATCAAGGAGATAACAGTTAGGGAGAACAGGGCCAGGAGGTGACTGAGGACAGGCAAGTGCCTTTCCCTCCCTTTATTTTCTTGTAGTAGATTTTACTTGAAAGAGTGTCATATATGTGGCCTTTAGAAAGAAGGAATACAAACAAGCTGTGTCCAGGGCCTCAGAAGGGACCTTTGAATTTCCAGAAGTTTCAAGTCTTTTAATTTCTGCCCTTAGACGTAACAGTTTCTTTGTGCGTTGTGTCATAAAATGACCAAACATTAAAAAACCAACCAAAAAAACCCCTTCAACACTTCAGGGAAAAGAGTCAGTAAATAGTATATTTTCCTCCTCCTCACTGGCGTTAGACACATTACCTCCTCAGTGATAGTGGTAGCAGTCATAGCCTATTTTTATTACTGACTCTCAAAGGACCAGTGTCAGAAGTTTCTTATCACCCCTAACCATTGGGTTCCCTTGTAGATTTTCCAGGAATTAGTTTTAGATTCTCACTACTGATTAATGGACATATGTGTAGTCTATGCAAAGAGCTACAAAACGCATTCATTAATCCATTCTACAAACTAAGATTAATTATAATTGTCTGTAGGCATCTTATAAGGTCACAATTCTAATATAATTTGATAGGAGCTGTTAGGGATTTGAATGAAATTTCAAAATCACCTCCACAGAGAAGGAAAAAGACCTTTAGAACCAGTCAGTGAATGTTTTTGTTGGGCAGAGCTTGAAGTTACTTCCTGAGATTTCTCTTCTTTCGTAGTTCAGCTTTCTGGGTAGTCAAAGATCACCTGTTTAAAAAAAGAAATAATTCCTGGATACCAAATATTACTATAGTTATCAACATCAAGGCAATCAGAATTTTTCTGAGTAGATTTTAAATTGTTTTTGTTAAGTTACACATTTCAGTTGTAATCCTTTTTTTTTTTTTTTTTTTTGGAAACAGGATCTCACTCTGTTGCCCAGACTAGAGTACAGTGGTGTGATCTCAGCTCACTACAACCTCTGCCTCCTGGGCTCAAGCGATCCTCCTATCTTAGCCTCCCAGGTAGCTGGGAACACAGGCATGTGCCACCACACTTGGCGAATTTTTAATTATTATTATTATTTTTTTTTAGAGACAGGATCTCGGTATGTGACTCAGGCTGGCCTTGAACTCCTGAGCTCAAGCGATCCTCCCACCTTGGCCTCCCAAAGTGCATGAGCCACTGTGCTTGGCCTGGCAGGTGTAATTCTTACATGTCACTATAGAACTATTTTATATATAATGTTTGACATGCAAACTTTTCTACTTGGTATTTTAGAAAAAGAATTTGTTGGTTAGAAAAATCACTGAAGAGAGTTTAGTAAGAATACTGTTTGCTTTTTAATAAACTATTTACTATGGTTCTTGTAAATAAAACAAAACAAAGCAAATTAGTTAATTCTGTTCAGGAAACTTAGCTCAGTTTCCTAATGTGAAGAAGACTGATTTGATAGCTTGGATATGTAGAGGCCTAATATGGTTTCAATCATTGTGTGGAGGAGGACATTACATTGATGAGACAAAACCATTTTCTAGGTTCTTGAAACTACTTGACCAATTACAGTAATTTGAAGAGGGGCATTTCCTAAATAATACTAAGTTCAATTCATAGTATGAACTTTTGAGTTCAAGACTTCTGTAATTTTTCTTGGCTTAAAAAAAATTCAAATTTATGGAATAGTAATGATGTTGGAATGTTTGATTAGATTTTGGTGTTCCACATAGTTGACTATAATAATTTCTGAACTACAATAGTCAGTTTCAGCTAGAATATTTCCATTTATTCAACACCACGTTAATATTTGCTTACTTGTCACACACCTTTTTTTAAAAAAAATCTGATGTGAATTTGCTTTATTGCATTTGACACGTTTGGGCAAATGACAACAACTTTGGTGTTTTAAAAATGTTCCAATTCCAGAAATCAGCCTTCAAATAAGCTTCAGGCAGTTTCCCAGTAAGTTCTTAATGGATTGCCGTCTTTCTGCCCATCTCTCTTTTAAATTTTTTCCTTAAAGGCCACAATGGGGGAAACTAACTAGTTCGCTCTAGATGGCTAAACTAACCCTACTTTAAATACCACTGAGAATTTAAAAGGCTGTGTTTTTGCATCTAGGCTCACTTGGATTTGAATAACTGATCTCTGACTGTGGGCAAGTCTCTTAACTTCTGTGTCTTGGTTTCTTCTATTTACAAAGAAAGATAGGCCTATTTTAGGTATGTATTAGGGTAATAGGTGGTAATGTTAGAATACAGAGTCTAATATGAAGCCTAATATATAGTAGAGGAGGGTACAATACTTGATAATTACTGTTGTTATAACCTCCTCCTCCCCACAACCTCCGCCTCCCAGGCTCAAGCGATTCTCCTGCCTCAGCTTCCTGAGTAGCTGGGATTATAGGTTCATGCCACCACACCTGGCTAATTTTTGTATTTTTAGTAGAGATGGGGTTTCACCATGTTGGCCAGGCTGGTCTCGAATTCCTGGCCTCAAGTGATCCACCTGCCTTGGCCTCCCAAAGTTCTGGGATTACAACGCGCCTGCCTCGGCCTCCCGAAGTTCTGGAATTACACCATGCCTGGCCTGCTTGAATCCTTTTAAGCCATCATTGCCCTAGTTAGGGGTTTTCCCATTGCTGTTTGATTTTCAGATTCATCAATTGAATACTACCCCACTGTAAGCTTTTAGTGTTTTTTTTTCCCTGTATACACGTGGCCCATTTCAAGTTGAACAGTTGTTTGTCAACTTCAAAAAAGACCACTTGTATATATAACATGATCTGTATTTGTGAGAAATATTTTTCCTCTAGGACCAAATTATTAGTAATTTTACTGAGTCTTAACATGCAGATATCATCAGTGTGGAATAAAATATGACATGCTCTGAGAGTAACAAGCTTCCCACTTGGGAAGTACCTTGGTGGCTTTTCATGAGAGGAAAGGCATAGTTATTTAAGCATGGTTGTGGAGCTGAATAAACCTATCATTTGAATCTTGGTTCTTCTGCTTCCTAGGAATATAACCTTGGACAAAACCTTTTACTTCTTTGGGCCTTATTAGATTGCTTTTTTTTTTTTTTGAGACAGTCTCACTCTGTCACTCAGGCTGGAGTGCAGTGGTGTGATCTTGGCTCACTGCAACCTCTGCCTCCTGAGCAAAAGTGATTCTCCTGCCTCAGCTTCCTGAGTAGCTGGGATTACAGGCGCCCACTACCACGCCTGGCTAATTTTTGTATTTTCAGTGGAGCTGGGGTTTCACCATGTTGGCCAGGCTGGACTTGAACTCCTGACCTGAAGTCATCCGCCTGCCTTGCCCTTCCAGAGTGCTGGATATATAGGCATGAGCCACTGTACCTTGCCTATTGCCATTTTTAGAGATTAAAAAAAAGAATACATATCTCACAGAGTTGTGGAAATTAAATGAGGTGATATTTTCAGAGTACCTGACATTTTCAGAGCACACACCACCACGCCTGGCTAATGTTTGTATTTTTAGTGGAGACATTGTTTCACCATGTTGGCCAGGCTGGTCTCAAACTCCTGACCTCAGGTGATCCACCCGCCTTGGCCTCCCAGTGTGCTGGGATTACAGGCATGAGCCATCGTACCCAGGCTGGACTGCATATTTCTTATTAATGATTCCTTTTATGCTTGTTGACATTAGGACATCATTCTGCTGCTGTGGTTGACTTTATTAAAAACTATGACACATTTCCAACTAGTATTTTTTCAATAGAAATGGATATACCATAATCTTATACCTGAATTACTGAAATCTATCAAATACCATCTCTATTATTTGCCTTTTTTCTTTGACCACGTGTTGTACAGTTGGCTTATAGTATTTTTTTTTTGAGACGGAATCTCGCTCTGTTGCCCAGGCTGGAGTGCTGTGGCCGGATCTCGGCTCACTGCAAGCTCGGCCTCTTGGGTTTATGCCATTCTCTTGCCTCAGCCTCCCAAGTAGCTGGGACTACAGGCGCCTGCCACCTCGCCTGGCTAGTTTTTTGTATTTTTTTTTTAGTAGAAACGGGATTTCACCATGTTCACCAGGATGGTCTCGATCTCCTGACCTCGTGATCCCCCCCCCCCCCCCCCCGTCTCGGCCTCCCACAGTGCTGGGATTACAGGCTTGAGCCACCGCGCCCGGCCTTGTTTGTTTTTTTAGTACAGATGCAGAGGGTTGACTTCACCTCACTTCTTAATTCATGACTCACTTTTGTCATTGGTTCATGCAATGTCCCTCTTTTGTTGTTCACTTATTTTTGTTAGATTACTCGTTTGATTTTCTGTTCACTTATTTTTGTTAGATTACTCGTTTGATTTTCTGATGGGGATAAGAGGTTAAGGGACTTTTTTTTTTTGTATTGCCAAGGTTCTGAGGTCCAGTGAAGCCAGAGTATATTGCTATGATAGGATATAAGAAATGGAAGAGATCTGCAGTATTCTCTAGCTAAGTACTTCTTAACCCCTTTAAAAAATATTTCACACCTTTAAATGAATTTTTAAAAAAGAATCCAGCCAGGCACTGTGGCACATGCCTGTAATCTCAGCTACTTGGGTGGCTTAGGTGGGAGGATCACTTGATTCCAGGAGTTTGAGACCAGCCTGGGCAACTTAGTGAGACCTCATTTCAAAACAACAGCAATAAAAACTAGTTCAGACTCTTTTCCATTAAAATTCGTAGATATAGTCTGAACTTCTCTGATGCTTGAGAAAACTGAGACTCAGGTAAAAGACACAGTAATAATCACCATAATAATGGCCATCACTTTTTGACCATTTATTATGAATCATGAGCTCCTTGCCTGTGATCGGAATATCATCTCTGGAGACACCTAAGCTCATGCAGCTTATTGTGGACTTCCATTTTGGCATTCTCTTTAAACTTCTAAACCGGTTCTCTCTCCCCTTCCTTCCTTTTTGCTTCCTTTTTTTTTTTTTTTAACTTTTTAAAATTTTTTTGAGACGGAGTCTCGCTTTTTTGCCCAGGCTGGAGTGCAGTGGCATGATCTCGGCTCACTGCAAGCTCGGCCTCCTGGGTTCACGCCATTCTCCTGCCTCAGCCTCCTGAGTAGCTGGGACTACAGGCGCCCACCACTATGCCTGGCTAATTTTTTGTATTTTTAGTAGAGACGGGGTTTCACCCTGTTAGCCAGGATGGTTTTGATCTCTTGACCTCATGATCCACCCGCCTCAGCCTCCCAAAGTGCTGGGATTACAGGTGTGAACCACCACGCCCAGCCTAAATTTTTTTAAATTTTTATTTTATAGTTGCAGTTGCAGGCTTACCATTTTTGCTTGCAATTTCACATTGTATTAATTTTGTTCCATCTCCAGCCTCGTCCCCAGTCCTGCCTTTTCTGTGATATTTTAGGTTGACATTAGACTAACAACACAACCAATGCTTATGAACCATGCTTGCATCAAATGAATGAGATGAGTACATTGTCATCATAATCCTAAAAATAGGTATTATTCAGTACTGCTTCCTTTTTTGAGAAAATTTGCTTTCAATCCCTGACCCTAAAACATAAAAGTAAATCAAATTTCAAGACGGTAGACATTAAAGAAAATAAATGCCAAGTGCCCCAGGCAGTGCCTGGCACACACTGAGAACTCAATAAATGCTTATTGAGTGACTAAAAGTCTCCAGTATGAGCAAAAGCTGTAAATCCTGGATCTACTTCTGTTGCTGGCCTAGTTCTTTCTGATTTGTTTAAGGCATGTTAAACCATACTCTGGCAAGGGAGAGGAATGAAGGAGTGTTTAAGAAACACCTTGAGTGTGCCAGATGCTTTCATCAACACTGCTCAGTTTACCTCCACATCAGCCATCTGGGTTTATGCCTCTTCACCCTTTTTTTTTTTTTTTTTTTGAATGAAGAAGTGGGAACTCAGTTTAAACAGATTGTCCAAGATTGTTGAATTTGAATTGGGATCTTTCTGACTCTAGACCCTCATATTTTCCAGACATCCATAGAAGTGTAAGAAATGATTAATTGCTGTTACTATTTTTAATTGCCATCATGATCATCATCATACCACCTTTAGATTTTACAAAGTTGCCCTCAAATGGCAGCCAGTTGCCTCTACAGAGGGTAGGACATTACTTCGTGAAGAGAGGAGAACATTAATGGTTCAGGCAGCAGTATTTCTAGATCCTCTTATTCCCTACAGCACAAATCTACACCAGTCTCTTTTGTGTGTATGCAAATGGCTACCTGTTACCTAAGGTGTTTGTTACATGAGATCCCTTCCAGCTACTCAAGTCGAAGAGATTTTTAAGGTGGAATCAGTGTTCTGCCTATGTGATTTTGGTATTTTAGATGGAAAAGTAAGCTGGAATGCAGAAAGATTTTCCTAAATGGAAAGGTGGCTGCCTCTTCACACTCTCCACTTCCTTTGTCAGTTGCTGGAGAGAGATGGCCAGTGGCACAAAAGTCCTTCTAAACTTTGGGGAGTCCTAGATGGCTGGCAGATGAGATCACTTGATTTTAGTGAAACCTGCCAGCTGCCTTGAATTCACTCTTCCGGATCACCATACTTTTTATTACTAGATTGAATTATAGGATAAGAAAAGTGCTTTGAGCATCTTTAGACCACACATGTAAGACTACATACTTGGGCCTGAGCCTCCCAATTTGGAGTAGGGCCTCTTAAGGAAAAAAGAAAAAACACATTATCCGTGTTTGTGTGTGTGTATTGTGTCCTGTTTGCCCTTAAGGTTAATTTTTTTATTAAGTGCCATAATTTCCCAATTTTTCTTAGATTATATTTCTAATTGCTTTAATACTTAGATTTGCCATTTATTTCACCTATGCTTGTTTTCCTTTGACTTTTTAAAATCTACTCTCATTATTGTACTTTGTATATCTTTTTAATGGAAGGCAGCAGAAAAATTTGAAGGTTTGTCTAGAACAAGCTCAGCTGAATCAAGGGAGGGCTGCCTAGCTTGGTATCTAACACTGCAGAACTGGCATGTGTTTGCATTCTCTACTGAAAACAGCGTGCACACCTACATGCCCCTGCATTGAGCTTCGTTTCCTTCATCTTGAAGTGGTGGTGTGAAGAACACTCAGATTTCCCACACAAATCAGGAAAGAGAGTTCATCAGAATCAACACTGGTTAAAAAAGAGGTCTTAATGGAAGTGCCTAAGTATTGTTCAAACACAGGGGATAAACGTGTTCTGCTTTACTTGGCCAGAACAATGTCTCAAGCTAGCGATTAGGCTTTACTCCAGTTTTAACCTCAGGCAAAATTTATGCAGCTCTACTACCGTTTGTCAGGTAATTAAAGGGAAAAAGGGGAAATATTTGCTTAAAGTAGAAGTGTTTTTTAATTAAACATGAAAAATAATAAATAAAGGCAAGAGGCAAATAGGCAGTCGGGAAACATGAAGAACTTCAACCAACAGGCCAATGTTTTAGGCATGGCTAGTAGTTTATTCCTTACAGAGCATTATTCAGCTGTGCTAGAAATCCAGCTTTGAGATTATTCCATCTTTTTGTCCAAGAAGAATGTAACGCACAGTTACTCTGTCTCACTTGAAAGATAATGCCCCTTACCAGTTTTTGCTAACCACTAATTATTTACTTGGTAGGAGAAGAGTTCTTCAAAGTAAGAACCTCATAGAAAGCCAATAAATAGTAGTACAAATCTTGATGTGGGAAGCACAGATATAGCAGGAAGTTTAGGCTAGAAAGGGGGAAATAACCTCCTCCCCATTATGGTTAACCAGAATATTAGTTGGATTATGTTGTGTCCAAAATTTCTGTTAATGGTTCCACCACTCATCAGCAAAGGCTGAACTCTTATCATCATTGACTTATCTTTAGATCCCGGATCTTAGGGATTCTGCATCCATATATCCTCATTCTTACCTCCTGTATTAAAGTTGACTGTGACCATTGCAGTTGCCTGCCTTGACTCTTTGAGTAGTAGTATCCTTACAAATATTCCATACTGAATCTCTCCTACTGCTGTCCATCCTTTCTATTGCTGCCAGAGATATTTTACCAAAAGCTCAGTTTTGATCATGCTACTAATCTTTTCAAACTTTGCACAATGTTTGAGTTTTCCATGCCATGGTCCTTGGACAGCTTACCATATCTGATCTATGTTTACCCTACATTCCAGCCATACTTAATCTAGTCTAGCTGTTCTTTCAACACAATGCAGGGCTCTTTTCCTCTATCTCCTTGCCTTTGCTTTTGGAGTGCTTTATCCTACACTTCTGAATTAAGTCCTTTAATTTGGGCAGCTGCTTTTCAAAGGCTGGTCAAACAAGAGTGTAAGTCTTGCTGATTATGTATTATTATATAATTTTCTAGGGTCTTCCTTATAATTTCGTTTCATGGAACCTTATTCCTTACACTGAATATTCATACTTTGAGGGTCTGGGGGTGGCAAGTTAGAGATAATCATCTGAAGTGTTTGTTTCCTTGGAGATCATAAGGTACAGTGAATAGCATTATCTCTCTGAGTGTCTTAGAACTAACAGGGAACAAAAAAGCACTTACCAATCCCAATGGACAGATGTGATTTATGTTGGTATGTCTTTGAGAGGTAGAATCTCCATAATGTATAGGGCCCCCCCCAGATATTTGATGGGTGTGGCAGTTGGCACATTATGTTGAATTTTCCTGCTTCTCTTCCAAACAGTAATCCTTGAGCCATTTTTTGTTTTTGAACAGTATCTAGCTGGTATCTGTTATCTCAAACATTGCCATTTAGTGGTGGTCATCAGTGTTTACCCATAAGGTGAAATGTTACTGAGGACACATCCAAAGGTAGTTTAACTGTGATCTCTTTGTTTGGGTTTGCATGCTGTTTTCTGAATATATAAATCCAAACTTGGGTAATTTAGGGGTGATTATTTATATTAGCAAATAGTGGTTTATGAAAGGAGTAAAATTCTTTTAAACAGTAAGCCTTCTCTAGGCCCTTTGAATATTTGAGTTGCAAAATACTGATCACAACCTGAAGAAAAATGTCTGTTGTGTAAAGCTGAACATATCTATGTATCTATGCCAATAAAGACATATTGAGTGCCTAGATATATGAAAGGGAGAGTGTGTGTGTATGTGTGTGTCCCTGTGTGCACTCACGTGCTGGCCAACCATGTAAATATGTACCCCTCTGTATTCTTTACCTTATAAACAAGGCAAAAATATTTCTTGTTGCTCTTACCTGGAGTTATGTCCACCTTCATCTTACTGCAAGTGTCAGAGCAACATACCAAATAGTAAATAAGGAGATGAAACAAGTGGGGCCAGAAAACATTGTCCACAGCCCAGTGGTCCGTGTCACCATTCTTCTGCTTCTAGCATATATTGCATAATCAGGAGAGACGAGACAGGCCAAATCCTTTTAGTACACCGTGTCTGGGGAGGTTATGGAGTCCCAGAGGTTTGTTGTCATTTTAACAATCTCGATTGTGACAAGATCTTGGAAGTCGCCTGAGACTGTCATGAAAACCATATTCCTGGCCGGGCGCGGTGGCTCAAGCCTGTAATCCCAGCACTTCGGGAGGCCGAGAGGGGCGGATCACGAGGTCAGGAGATCGAGACCATCCTGGCTAACACGGTGAAACCCTGTCTCTACTACAAAATACAAAAAAACTAGCCGGGCGAGGTGGCGGGCGCCTGTAGTCCCAGCTACTTGGGAGGCTGAGGCAGGAGAATGGCATAAACCCGGGAGGCGGAGCTTGCAGTGAGCCGAGATGGTGCCACTGCACTCCAGCCCGGGTGACAGAGTGAGACTCCGTCTCAAAAAAAAAAAAAAAAAAAAAAAAGAAAACCGTATTCCCCATTACTGTTATTTCTGCCGGACACTTACTGTGTAGGGAACATGTTTGATTATATATATAAAACAAAAACAAAAAACAAAAAACCGACCAATTGAAAACACCTATATTCTTTGCATTGAGGTCACATTAAGAATGCCTCCTCTTATATAGTTCAACTAAAGCTCTCGCAAGAAAATGAGTTTGCTTTGTTTGTATTTATAATGAATCATTATAATTGCAACTAGAAGCTTTGCAGTTGTTGTTCATCCCCTCTTTCCATTCTCACAGAAATGTCTGGTTCAGAATAGATTTTTAAGACTCTAAAAATAACAGATTTTCTGCTTGCTTCCGTTATGGTAATTTTGTGGGCATATAGACCTTTAGGAATTTTTCTTCTTTTTGAGACAGAGTCTCGCTCTGTCCCAGGCTGGAGTCCAGTGGCACCATCTCAGCTCACTGCAACCTCTGCCTTCAGGGTTCAAGTGATTCTCCTGCTTCAGCCTTCCAAGTAGCAGGGATTACAGGCTTGCACCACCACGCCCAGCTAATTTTTGTATTTTTAGTAGAGACAAGGTTTCACCATGTTGGCCAGGCTGGTCAACTCTTGACCTCAGGTGATCCACCCACCTCGGCCTCCCAAAGTGCTGGGATTACAGGCGTGAGCCACCGCGCCTGGCCAAGCTTTAGGAATTTTTCTATTTTGAAATTATGTTGCTTTTCTTGAGATAACCGAGACACTAAAATATACTAGTAAGTGTGTGTTTTGTTAGTGTTGTTTTTTTCCTGTTAATTAGCATTACATTAAAACTGCTTGCTGAGAAAGTTTTATTTTTGTTGCTTCTTAACATTTTTCAGAAATTATATCTAACATGTATTTTGAATGAATCCAACTGGAATGTTAGTTTTTAAAAATAAATTTTGTTTAAACCTGTGCAGCTGTAGTTTACTTTTCAGGCATGAGAAATATCTATTTTATTAAGTCCCGTGAGGAATATGTGTCACATACATTTAAGAAAAAACTATTTAAGATGAAAAATTCCAAAAATGACTTCCCCCTGGTGTGAAGTAAAACAAAAGCCTCAACTGCATCTCTGCCTGTGGTAATGACACGAGGTGACAAACTGCAGGCAGGTGAGGTTCGTGGGGATGATCTCACACCTGCACCTCGAGCTTGGGGAACAGATGGGTTTGGAGCTGGCGTCTGGCCTTGCTTTCTTTTTGATGCAAGACCAGCTCTCAGGCTTGGGGCCCCCACATTTGCACAGAAGACTCGCAAGTGTTTTAACGTAGGCAGATGGGACTGCGGGTGGATAATATTCCCTGGATTTGTGAATCTTTTCCCTGGGATGGAGAGGTGAAGAAGCCCCAGCGCAAGCACCACCAGCCTCCAAGCTCAAGGCCCTTACATCAAGCCAGAGCTTTGCCTGCCAGGCAGGTTTCACTTCAGAAACCCAGAGACTGAGGATCTGTGCCCTCTTCAGTCTTAGTTCTGTAGCCAGGCAGGTAGCAAAAGGTGAACCCAGTTGAAGGGTTCCTTCCCTGCTAGTCCCTGCTTCATTCCCCTGCAGCTGATCAGCAGAACTCTGGAAGCAGTTGAGGCTGGTAAACCTTGTGGGCAGGCAGAGCTCTTTCTGCAATAGCACTCAAAGATGACTTCTGATGAATTCTTTTTCACACCTCCCCAAAGAAATCAGGTATGTATACCTCTAAAGGGAAGGTCAAGGTAGATTGCTGTTTGAGACCTCTGCTGCATCCTCTAACCCAACTCAAGATAGATTTGCCAAAACCATCAGGCCCACCCATGTTTTACTGCTTTGCCCCCTTCACTAAGGCCATTCACTAGGGGCTCTTCTTTTCCTTTCAACACTAGTGTTGTCCTGGCAAATGCCTTTTTGAGTGCCTCCACATGCAAAGCTTCCCAGGGACATTTTGCAGAAAGGTTTGCACTCCTTTCTTAAGAGCAGTTCTGCTCCCTCATTTCTATTTACACATGTACTGAATAGTCAGTCCATGTCCATCCTTCAGAGGGGTTTGATTTTTCCCTGTACACTGTTTTTTTTTTTGAGACAGAGTTTCATTCTTGTTGCCCAGGCTGGAGTGCAATGGCACGATCTCGGCTCACTGCAACCTCTGTCGCCCGGGTTCAAGTGATTCTCCTGCCTCAGCCTCCTGAGTAGTTGGGATTACAGGAGCCTGCCACTGTGCCAGGCTAATTTTTGGTATTTTTAGTAGAGACGGGATTTCACCATCTTGGCCAGGCTTGTCTCGAACTCCTGACCTCAGGTGACCCACCCGCCTCGGCCTCCCAAAGTGCTGGGATGATAGGCATGAGCCACCGTGCCTGGCCCCCTGTACACTTTTTTTTTTTTTTTTTTTGAGACGGAATCTTGCTCTGTTGCCCAGGCTGGAGTGCAGTGGCACGATCTTGGCTCACTGCGAGCTCCACCTCCCGGGTTCATTCTCCTGCCTGTTCATTCTCAAGCGATTCTCCTGCCTCAGCCTCCCGAGTAGCAGGGACTACAGGTGCCCACCACCATGCCTGGCTAATTTTTTTTATTTTTGGTAGAGACAGGGTTTCACTGTGTTAACCAGGATGGTCTTGATCTCCTGACCTCGTGATCCACCCACCTTGGCCTCCCAAAGTGCTGGGATTACAGGTGTGAGCCATCGCGCCGGCCCCTGTACACTGTTTTAAAACGGGTCGAGCCCCTTTTAAAAAAAAATTGGGGAGATTTCATATGACAGTTCAGAGTTCTGGTTTCTCTTGAAAAAGAGAAGGATGATCTAGCAACTGTAGGGTCTAGCAGCACATTGTCTACATTCCCATGGAACTCTGAAGTAAAGTAGCTGGCTAGTGACTTTTCTCTTTGGATAATTGACTTTGGATTTTTGACATAGACATGTGCATGAACTTATCCTTACTATGTGCGATGCATTTTGTTAAATTTCATTTAAGCACAAATGGTTAAGAGCCACCGCAGTGATTTTCATGATCCACCGTTGCCTATGACCTGCAGTTTGAGAAGCAGTGCTTGGGATTTGGCTGCAGGCTCTGCTTGCCAAGGTCTTCCCCATGAATGTGCATCGGTGCTTAACTCCTGGCCTGCAGCAGCAGCATCTGGTTTCACAGACTCAGTCATTGTCTTTCACATGAGGGAAACAAACAGCCCTGTGGGATGCCTAGTCTGTAGCCCCTATTTAGGCTGTGGGTATCCAGGTGAGGACTGGTCTTTTCAGGACTCCTTGGTTTTGCAAGGCTGCAAACAAAGGCAGAGTGAATGCCTCTCTTGTGTCTCACCACAGCTTCTAGCCCCACCCCTGCCAAGGTAAATGAACAGGGAGAAAATATGCTGTCTTGTGGAAGACTACACCAAGCCTGTCCTATGGATTGCATAACAGTGGGCCCTAGTAGACAGGTCAGGGACAATTCATATTACAATGGTATTCTTTTTATAAAGCAAAGCAAGTTTTTAACCATAAGTTACCTTAGTGGCTTTACATTTGCATTACAGATTTTTAAGTACTGTCATTAATGGAGATGGGTCAGTAGGCAGGGGGCAGAAAAAGACTAAAGAGCTTCTTTAATCATTTTCTCTACCTTTGCATTTTATCATCCTGGAGGGGAGACAGAGAAGCCTCTTACTCATCAGGACCATCAATAGACTATGGCCATCAAAGCGTCGATTAGGAAAGATGAAGCATCTTTTTATACAATTTATACATTCTTATACAGCCATTCAAATTTTATTCCTTTATCACGTAGAAAGAACTCAGAATTTTGAGTCAGAAGATGTGGCTGCTTCTTCTGGGCACACTGTTTTCTTTTTTTGTTGTTTTTTTTTTGAGACAGAGTCTTGCTCTGTCACCAGGCTGGAGTGCAGTGGCACGGTCTCGGCTCACTGCAACCTCTGCTTCCAGGATTCAAGCAATCCTGCTGCCTCAGCCTTCCAAGTGGCTGGGGCTACAGGTGCACACCACCACACCCAGCTAATTTTTTGTATTTTTAGTAGAGATGGGGTTTCACCATGTTGGCCAGCATGGTCTCAATCTCTTGACCTCGTGATCTGCCCACCTTGGCCTCCCAAAGTGAGGCACACTGTTTTCTTATTGGTGAACTTGGGCAAACTTTTTTTCTTTTTGAGACAGGGTCTTACTTCTTTCACCCAGCTGGAATGCAGTGGCATGATCATGGCTCAACTACACCCTCGACCTCCCAGGCTCAAGCGATCCTCCCACCTCAGCCCCCTTCCCCCAGTAGCTGAAACTACAGGTATGTGCCACCATGCCCCGCTAATCTTTGTATTTTTTTGTAGAGACAGGGTTTCGCCATGTTACCCGGGATTGTCTGGAACTCCTGGGCTCAAGCAATCCGCCTGCCTAGGCTTCCCAAAGTGCTAGGATTACAGATGCGAGCCACCACACCCAGCTGGCAAACTTTTATGTAATGGGCTTTGATTTTCCCATCAATAAAACAGGTATGATGGAAATATCCCCTACCATACTCATTTCATTGATTTCTGAGGATCTCAGGATACGATTTATGTATGTATATATGTGTATTTATATATGTAAAAGTGTAAAACACTGTGTTTCTTTCTGCTATGAGCCGCTGTTTTATTAGGAAATACAGAGTTGTCTGGGCACAGTAGCTCACGCTTGTAATGCCAGCACTTTGGGAGGCCAAGGAGGGCGGATCACCAGAGGTCAGGAGTCCGAGACCAGCCAGGCCAATATGGTGAAACCCCGTCTCTACTAAAAATACCAAAAATAAGCCTGGCATAGTGGCGGATGCCTGTAATCCCAGCTACTCAGGAGGCTGAGACAGGAGAATCGCTTGAACCCGGGAGGCGGAGATTACAGTGAGCTGAGATTGCGCTGTTGTAACTCCAACCTGGGCAACAAGAGTGAAACTCCGTCTCAAACAAAAAAGAGGCCGGGGGCAATGGCTCACGCCTGTAATCCCAACACCTTGGGAGGCTGAGGTGGGCGGATCACGAGGTCAGGAGATTGGAGACCATCCTGGCTAACACGGTGAAACCGCGTCTCTACTAAAAATACAAAAACAAAATCAGCCAGGCGTGGTGGCGGGTGCCTGAAGTCTCAGTTACTGGGAGGCTGAGGCAGGAGAATGGCGTGAACCCGGGAGGCAGAGCTTGCAGTGAGCCGAGATCGCGCCACTGCACTCCAGCCTGGGCGACAGAGCGAGACTTCGTCTCAAAAAAAATAAATAAATAAAAATAAAGGAAATACAGAGTTATATGTCACAACCGCCTACAGTGCTTCAGGTATTTTATAATTACTAATGTGACTCTTTTCCTTTTGGCACCATTTTGGGGAATATAGGGATCATTTTGATAACCCTTTCTGTCTTGAATAGAGATGATAATTGAAACCAAGATCCATACTCAGTACATTACAGCGCATTCGGTCTTGGTTCGGGAGACTCTAGAATTGCCGTGCATTGAGTTTTTAGGAAGGGAATTCAGCAGGTACACCCTGGTTTGACGTTTTGAAAGCTAGTGCGGAAATAAAAGTACCGCATATTTATTTGCATAAGTCTATGACAGAAGCAAAAACTGAACTGAGAGCGTTCTTGCTCCTTATCCCAGGGCTCTTATCCTAACTATGAAGTTATTGGATTTCTGCAATCGAAAGCATTTTAATTTTTTTTCATAAAAAATTGAACTTTCTGATGTTTTCAAATCTCTCCTAGCCCTAATACGTTGAGTGATAACACACTGTAGACCACTCAAAAGGTCATCAGAGAGTGATCCAGCAGGGGGCTTGTTTTTGGCTCTTATCTCATTGTCAACAATCCTTCCTCTAGCGGCAGCTCCCGTCACATGCAGCGCTGAGACAAGGCCCTTGTTCTGACTAAGGGCACTTAGACCCAGGCCATTTAAGCCTCAGCCGAAACAAGTGATCCACTTTAGAATTTGATATGAAAAAATTCTGGTATCTAAGAAGTTGCATGGGAACCAGTGTTGTGCCTGGTTCCAAGTCTGTGAATGGGCTGTTGTCAGATGGCAGAGATGAGCCTCTCTTCGCAGTATGGCTGGTGCAAGAGGAAGTGGAGCTCTCTTCTATTTTTTTAGTAGAGACGGGGTTTCACCGTGTTAGCCAGGATGGTCTCGATCTCCCGACCTCGTGATCCGCCCGTCTCGGCCTCCCAAAGTGCTGGGATTACAGGCTTGAGCCACCGCGCCCGGCCAGCTCTCTTCTTTAGGGGACAGCGAAGTACATTAGTACCTCTGTTTTTGGTCTAGGAAGTAGGAGATTTATGTTGTCCTGTCCCAATCACCAGCTTGCTTGCCTTGGGCTAGTTGCTTTCAAAGTCTCTGGGCCTCATAGCAATTCACATACCTTACAGTATTTATTTTGCTACACAGGGTTTAGATCTTTATTGTAGCTACTCTTATTTTTTCCTGTTTTATAAATGGGAAAATGGAAGTTGAAATTAAAGAAAAGCCTGGGCAACATAGCAAAACCCCATCTCTACAAAAAACAAACCAAAAAAAACATTGGTCAGTTGTGGTCACATACTCCTATAGTCCCAGTTACTTGGGAGGCCGAGGTGGGAGAATCACTTGAGTCTGGGAGGTTGAGGTTCCAGTGAGCCGTGGTTGCACCACTGCAGTACAGCCTGGGTGACAGAATGAGACTCTGTCTCAAAAAAAAAAAAAAGATTTAAAAAAGTTGCCCAAGATCACACAGGATATTGATAGATTCAGGCCTGGAGCTCAGGTTGGTGTGATTCTAGGCCCTGACAGCTGTTAGCTGCTGTAACTTTTCGTTTGAAGGATCCTTCTAATGTGAATAGCACAGGATTCTAGGCTCTGCTGTTTGTCTAATAAATTTTAATGAAATAAACCGAGAGAATAATAATGAAAATGGTGGGTAATTAGCCTAACAAAAGATAATTTGCTGTCAGTATTCTATTAGTGTGTATTTCTTATTGTTCATTTATTTAATTCTACCTGCGTTTAAAGAATTTTAAGGTTGAATATTGAAATATGTCTAACACTTGTAGGTATCAGAAACATACTCTGAAATTTTATTCTTTAAATAGGTGAGTTGCATATTTTTAATACTCATATAAATATGGCCCACCTCCTTTTTGTCAGGTTCTGTGCCATGAATTATTATTCTTATTTTACAGACAAGGAAACCGAAGCTCAGAAAGTTTATTATCTTGTCTGACTGCCACATAGGTAGCCATGCTAGGATTTGCCTATGTTCTTTTATTCTACAAAGTACATTTATAAAATTCTGTTGTTGGCTATTATGAGTTTATCTATTAGGAAATTTTTAAGTTCATTTCTCACTCCACAGGAGAATAGCAAAAAAGGCATTCTAGACAGAAAGATAGTTTTCAGGTCTCAGAAATCACTTTCTAACTGGATTTTTTAATGTTTTAGATAACAATAGCTTTATGTTAATCAATGAATTAGTTACAGGTCTTTATTCTCAATGGGTTCAATTAAACAATTTAGTAATGTAAGCAGGGATTAAGTGTCTTCTGTCACTCCTTTACTTCCTTTCCACAGATAATGTTTAGAACCTTTTAGGTCCCTCTCTTCAAGGAGTATTTCCCTGTTGACCTCCCCTCCCTCCACCTCCTTCTCATTTTCTTTCTTCGTTTTGCTGTATCCTCCCCAATAAAACGTCCATCTTTTTTAATTGCATGAAGAGACAATTGGTGCATGTTGCAAAACAGGATATATTTTGTAGACTGATGTAATAATATGGTATCTTACTTCTTTTCGTGATCATGGGAAGATTTAGAAGAAGATTTGGATTAATAAAATGATACTTTCTGTCCTATAAACCCTGTTTTCATGGAAATTGATAGTATGTTGTGTTCTGATACTTAAAAATAACTTTCTGTAGATAACATTTAATGCTTTTGCCATTATTCTTTTCATTCGTTCTAGTCATAAAGAGATCTGTGGTGTTGACGCTGACTTTTTATTGTCCCAGAATGGTAATTTGTCAGGTGGTTTCAAACAAGAAGGTTACTAAAACTTAAGAACACTTGCATAGGAAGGAGAAATATAACTTTGCCTAATGGAAATTGTTAGTCATAAATGATAATCATGATATTAGTCAAGAAAGTATAATCTACTTAATATTACATTGGGTCTAACCTGAAAAAAGAGAGAAGAAAGTACACGATTTCTCATCAAAGTTAAATTTATAGCACACCTCTACTATAAAAGCTGGTGAGTGCTGGGCTGACAAAGAGATTCTGGATGGTCTCTTTCTGGTCAGCATGCAGAGCTGGCAATCTGGGGCGAGAGTTTTTATTCTCAATTTAATTCAAGGATAGTTTCTGACACCTGGTAACTTCCTCCAGCTATGCCAAACCAGGTTCTCAGTCTGATTAGAGAATAATTTAGAATCTTAAAACATGTTTTGAACCCATAGGGAGACTGTAGTGTCTTGTTGTGAACTGTAAGATAGGAAGAACTAATATGAAGAAGTTACATGAAGGCTATTACATAAGCAGAGATGTTACAAACTATCCTTACTTTTCTGGGTCTTTTTTTTTTTTTTTTTTTTTTTTTTGAGACGGAGTCTGGCTCTGTCGCCCAGGCTGGAGTGCAGTGGCCCGATCTCAGCTCACTGCAAGCTCCGCCTCCCAGCCTTACACCATTCTCCTGCCTCAGCCTCCCTAGTAGCTGGGACTACAGGCGCCCGCCACGTTGCCCGGCTATACTTTTCTGGGTCTTTCACTGATTTCTCCAACAACCCTTCAGAGAAACATATACAACTTTGCCTGGGTAATTAGAAAATAAAAAGCAACACTTTACTTATGGTGTAATTTCCCAGGATTACTGGGTATTCACAAGAAGTTTTAATCAAGCTAAACTTTGCTTAAATTCCTTCTTATCATTTTGTTCCAAGTGCACCTTTAAAATAGCACTCTGTCTCTCCACATTAACCCCTCCCTCCCTCCCTCCCTCCCTTCCTTCCTTCCTTCCTTCCGGTTTTTTTTCTTTTTTAAAAGAAACTAAGCCTCACTCTGTCACTCAGGCAGGGGTGCAGTGGGCACTATCACTACTCACTGCAGTGATCCCACCGTGTTGCCCAGGCTGGTCTTGAACCCTTGGGCTCAAGTGGTCCTCCTGCTTTTGCCTCCCAGAACGCTGGGATTATAGGCATGAGCAACTGTGCCTGGCCTATATTCTTTAAATATTTGAGTATTTTTATATTACCCTCTGTTAAAGCTTTAGCCAAGGTAATTTAAAAAAAAACTGATTTAATATCTGTTTAATCATCAGTATTCCCCCCTTTTAAATATTTTGGGACGGGTTTGAGACTTCACCTCAGTTTGATCACACGTTTCCTTCTTTAAGGGTATTGCTTCTCTCTGCTTCGTTGGGGAAGCAAATCATTTGTACTGTTTGC